>NC_083895.1:6109855-6438878 GCF_032452875.1 Bos javanicus | reverse complement strand
TGCTGTAATACGTATTTATAGTTTGCTATTGGCAAAAGCTGTCTGTGTGTTCATTTGTCACCACAACAGCCCCTGCTTAGAGCAGGAAAGGTAATGTAATTTGCTCAAGGTCCCATGACTAAGATGTCGCTGGTTTGAACTCCTGTCTTATGACCCCAGGATTGGCTCTCTTTTCATGGTGCTCACCACACGTACTGGGGCAGGTCTAAAGTGGTCAGGCAGGGCATCTGGGAGTGGCTGGAGCAGTCACTATGCTTCCTGCCTGCCTCTGTGCTCCTTGGGCCCTGCTAACAATTGGCACATGGCTGGTGCTGGCTGGCAGGCCCTCTGTCCAGCTCTGCCATCTGGCACCAGGCCCTTCCTGCTCACCAACCTCTCTTCTGCCTGGGTGCCTGTGCCTGCTGCTCCTGTCTGGCAGGACCTGAGTAGCAGAGGGTTGGCTGCAAGGTCCTGGGCATTGGCTTCCGGTGAGGTTGCAGTGAATCAATCCTCCTGGAAGTCTGTTCTCCTCAGCCTTTGGCCCAAGGCTCCCATAGTCTGTTGCCAACTCCTGCCACCATTGATGAAATGGGCTCCTGCTGCCCAGAGAGAAAAAGTCTGGGGCTTCAGTCCTTTCTGTGTTCAGCATCCTGTCCTGGAAACCCTGCTTGACCCATACATGCCCTGTGCTATTCTGGAGTTCATTCTGGAAAGCGGGGCTGTGTTAGCAGAGAGGTCTTTCCTGGGCATGCACACAGCCCTATACATGTAAATGGCCTTCTAAATTCCAAGGACTCTACCTAAGATCTTCAAAACCCCTTGGGCATCTCATTTCCCAGATTTTCTTTTTCGCTTTTTGGTTAACCTATTGCTTGTTACAACTGTTATCCACTGCTCCAGACAACCAAGATACTAAAAAATTGCCTCTGATTGTTTTCAACAAATGCTCCCACCCTCACTCACACCCTGGGAAAAACCGCATTAGTCAACCAAGTCAGGTCAAATAAAAACAGAGAACTACAAGACAGGTCAAATAATGTTACCTGGGAATGAAACTTTAAGCTTTGCTTAATTCTTCATTACTTTCAGGATAAAATGCAAATTCAATAACAGAGTATATAAATTCTTTTAGAATCTTATCTCTGCCCAAATCTCCAGCAGCATCTGCTAACAAGCTATTCCATCTCTAAACTTCTCCCCCTTCCTCTCCACCGCCCCCCGCCCCCCTGCCAGCGGCTGCCAGGTTTCTGGTTTTCACCTGATTGCGGCTTTTGGTTTCAACACTATTGTGGAGCTGTGCAGAGGCAATGGGATAAGGGCAACTTAAAGTGACACAAAGCTGTTCTTACTGAGATCTAGCAGTTTTCCCTGGAAAACGCTTCCTGGATTGTTGCAAGTGTTTAGTTACGTCTGAGACGTCTGAAAATGGTCATTTCTTACCATTTTTTTGCCAGTGTTCTCATTGAGTTTATGGAGAAGAGAGTTTTCAGAGGACCTTACTTTGCCGTTTTCACTGATATCCAAACTAAGCTTGAAAGAGTGAATAGAGGAAAAGCTTATTAATGCAGAAATGACAGCTTGGGCAAAGAAAAAAGATGGGAGAAACAGTTGACATATTGCAGGGGAACTGCAAGCAAGATGGTCTTAGTGGAGCATAAAGTTGTGACTAAAGAATGGAAGGAAAAAGGCTGAGGAAGTAGGCAGTGGCCTGTGTGCCACATGAACAGATATTTAAACTTCTTTTCCCCCGTCAGCAGTTTTCCTCCCAGACCCAATTTCAAATCTCAGCTGCTGCAGGAACACCGACGTAGCCACTCAGGCCCATGAGTTTTGAATTCGCTGATGCTAGTAACCTTCTCCCACCACCCAAACATTGCTTTCCTACTCTCAATACTTCTATTTAATTATATTTTAAATCTTCCAAATGCATTCTTCACTGATCCTAGCTAACAATCTTCATTGCAGCTCTTCTTCACCTCATAATTGTAAAAGCTAATACAGTGTCTGGAACATCATAGGAGCTCAGTACATAAGGGTAAAGGAATAAAAAGAAGGAACTTTTTAAGAGATAGCAATCTGTCCTGAAAGACTTTTGCTTGTTTTAAACTGGGTTCCCTGGAAAAACAGATTCTGCCTAGGGATTTGTATAAAAGGAGTTTACTGGGGAGTATCCTTAATTTGGGTGGTTCTGGGGAACTGAGGAAAGCAGAACTGTGGAGAGGGAAGAATTGACCCCCAATGCGATCACAAGAGGCCCCAGCCAGTCCTTGGGGACCTAGATGAACTTTCAGCATAGTCCTGCCTTGGGACCATGGGTTCAGTGTTTTATGCCCTCCTGATCAAGCAGTGTCTTGGGAGGAGGCATGACCTTGGCCAAACAGTCTGGCCATCAGCCTCCAGCTGTCCAACAGATCAGGAAACAGATGAGCACCTCGGTCCTTAAGAAAGGTGTGGGCACCAGAACATTCATGACACCGCTCAGTTCTGACCTGGCCTGGCCCACAGCGCTGCATCAGTGCCGGGTCCCCTAAAGGAGGCGTGAAGAGAGTCAAAGCCTGGGGTCAAACCATTTGACCTCCACCCTGAGGCTTCTTCCCGCTGACTGTATTGCTCAGATCAGGCTTTATCTTCCCTCAAAGGGTTTCTCCTTCCATGGCAAGTGGGTATTCCTTCTTAAACACTGAGCAAGTGGCAGATGTGCTGAGACAGAACAGGCACAGGCTCAGAGTTGAATGGACTATGACCAGGAAAGAGATCCGTAGCTATGATTGCCTGGAAGGCCAGCCACACTGTGCTTCCCCCTCCTCAGTCACTCAGGATCTCCCACATCATTGCTGGAAAAGTACAAAAGAGATCTAGAGGCATCGCTACAGTACTGAGAAATTGATCAACTGTTTTGAGATAGTTGGACCCTGATAAGGATTTTGCATGAGGTAGATGCTTTGATTCTTTTTCTGACAGTGGTCAGTGAGAAATCATAGTGGAAGAAAGTGATGTCATTCCTTATCCTGTATCAAACTGTGCATGGCTTAGTGACTTTTGAGGAAGAAAAAAAATAGTCCATAATGGTAAATTACTCTGAGTGCCATAGAGAAATCTGAGAGTCAGAGGTGTAAAGGACTCTTGAGTGATACGATTTCAACCTCGACATTCGAGCAAATAGCTTCTCGAGGGAGCTGGAGAGGGCAACTTCTGAGACTCACAGGGGAAAGGTGAGACTCGGGTAGTCTGAAAAAGCGTATTGTGCTTTACAAAATTCTTTTCTGTTGCAGATACGCAAAAAATAGCTTGAGGGAGTGTTTTAGGAGGATGAAGTTTGGGAAAAAAAAACACTGAGAAGTAGCTTTTGGGAAAAATGGCTGTCTGATGTCAAAATTACTTGTCAGAAGTTTATATCTCTAACAGCTATATTTGGCTTAAAATGACACACTTTTTTTTTTTTTTTTTTTACACAAAGCCTTAAGTTAAGGAATGGAGTTACCCCCTGCTAGAAATGAGAGTTCCAACCACTAATGGGGAACCTCTTAAAAACAAGTAAGACAAAATGATAACAGGCTCTGAAAAATGTTTGAAGCTTGCTCTCAAGTTAAAATCACCTGGATTTTTTGACAGTTCTCATTGGATGTGAATGTATCACTGAAGAAGATGACAACTTGTCACGTCTGAGACTCCAGTGATGTCCAAACTTTCCTGTCAAGCCTAGAGTAAAGAGTTGAACAAACAGCTCCTTTCAGAAGGACAGGCTGGTTCCCCCAGGTAGGTAAGGAGATAGTATCACCATCCTTCCTCAGACAGTTATCTGATGTTTCTGTGACTCAGTTAGTTTCACCCAGGATATCAGTTGCTCTGACTGACAGCCCCAACAATGCCAGAGCTCACATTCCTGTGAGCGGCATGGTGAAGGCAATCTGCAGGTGAGAGCAAATTTACTCAAACTTCAGCAGCAGCATTTCTCAAGGTTTGTCAGATTAGAATAGGGATACAGTCTGTTTCTGTGGTGTCAGCAGCAGCAAGAAGTGTGGCTTTTAGGAGCAATTAATGGTCTACAGGTTAATGCTTTGCTTATGGAAAAGGAACACTAAAATAACTTCCATTATTTTTTATTTATTCAATGAATATGAATATAATATACATATAATATATAAATTACATATATTAAATTTATATAAACTATATATATATTGAATATATGTAAAACCTCTTAATAAAATGTTTCTCCACTTATGAAATGCTTCTTGTTAATTTTTGGAAAAACTACCCAAATGAGCTTAATGCTACAAAATGCACATTAAGATATTCATAACCAAGTTTAATATCCCAGGTTTTCTTTCCCAAAGGTGGGTTAGTTCCCAGGTTCATGTCATGGCCTAAAGCAGGGGTTGCCTGCAGTCCCCCACCTGTTCTTGCATGGCCTGTGTACATTTTGCAATGGTTGAAGAAAAACCAAAAAACAATAATAGTTCATGACATATGACAACTGTATGAAATGCAAATTTCAGCTTCCATACATACAGTTTTATTGGACACAGCCACACCATTTCTTTACAGATTATCTTTGGCTGCCTTCCTGTTGAAAGAACAGAGCTGAACAGTTGTAACACAGACCATTACAGCTCAAAAGCCAAAGTAACTTACTCTGACTCTACAGAAAAAAAATTGTCAACCCTGGCTTAGAACGTTTCTCTATTTGTTGCTAGCTGTTTTAGGGATGATTGATAGTTAGGCTTCCCAGGTGGCACAAGTAAAGAATCTGCCTGCCAATGCTGGAGATATAAGAGACATGGTTTCAATCCCTGGGCTGGGAAGATCCCCTGGAGAAGAAAATGGCAAACCA
Source organism: Bos javanicus (assembly GCF_032452875.1). Classification (NCBI taxonomy): domain Eukaryota; kingdom Metazoa; phylum Chordata; class Mammalia; order Artiodactyla; family Bovidae; genus Bos; species Bos javanicus. The sequence goes on along the minus strand of NC_083895.1, from coordinate 6,434,065 downwards.
CTCCAGTTTTCTTGCCTAGAGAATCCCCATGGACAGAGGGGTCTGGTGGGTTACAGACCATGGGGTTGCAAAGAGTTGGACACGACTGAAGCAACTTAGCATGCATACACAAAGGACGGTTAGGTTACTGCTCTGCTAGAGAGGAGAGGGCTGCAGCCACAGAGATCTCGCAGAGTGGCCCCTGGAGAGTACCTCTATTAATATAACTCAGGTCTACCTAACTCCACACAACACACATCTGTGGGTACATAGCACTTTGCTGACCACATTTTACTTTTTTTCATTATTGTTTAATTTTTAAAAATTAATTAATTAATTTCATTTCTGGCTGCATTGAGTCTTTGTTGCTGTGTGGGCTTTCTCTGCTTGAGGCCAGGAGGGGCTATTCTTTAGTTGCGGTGCATGGGCTTCTCCATGCCTTGGCTTCTGTAGTTGCAGAGAACAGGTTCCAGACGTACAGGCTTCAGTAGCCACAGTACACATTCTCAGCAGTTGTGGCACATGGGCTTAGTTGCCCTGCAGCACGTAGAAAGCAGAGAAATAGAGGAGAGCAGTAGAATGGGAAAGATTAAGATCTTTTCAAGAAGATTAGTGACACAAGGGAACATTTCATCAAAGATGGGCATAATAAAGGACAAAGATGATCTGGACCTAACAGAAGCAGAAGGTGTTAAACCATGATGGCGTGGCCACTCAGCTAGAGCCAGACACCCTGGAGTGTGAAGTTAAATGGGCCCTAGAAGGCAATACTGCAAACAAAGCTAGTGGAAGTGATGGAATTCCAGCTGAGCTATTTCAAATCCTGAAAGATGATACTATTAAAGTGCTGCACTCAATATGCCAGCAAATTTGGAAAACTCAGCAGTGGCCACAGGACTGGAAAAGGTCAAATTTCATTTCAATCCCAAAGAAGTGAAATGCCAGAGAATGCTCAAACTACCACACAACTGCACTCATTTCACATGCTAGCAAGGTAATGCTCAAAATCCTTCAAGCTAGGCTTCGCTAGTATGTGAATCGAAAACTTCTGGATGTACAAGCTGGATATAGCAAAGGCCAAGGAACCATAGATCAAATTGCCAACATCCATTGGATCATTGAAAAAACAAGGGAATTCCAGAAAAGCATCTATTTCCGCTTCCTTAACTATGCTAGTCTTTGACTGTGTGGATTGCAACAAACTGTGCAACATTCTTAAAAATATGGGAATACCAGACAACCTTATCTGCCTCCTTCTTGCAGGTCAAGAAGCAACAGTAAGAATCAAACACAAAAAAGAAGATTGGCTCAAAATTAGGAAAGGGTTACAACAAGGCTGTATATTATCACCCTGCTTATCTAACTTCTATACAGAGTACATCAGGGAAATGCTGAGCTGAATGGATCACCAAGCTGGAATCAAGATTGCCAGGGAAAATATCAATAACCTCAGATATGCAGAAGACACCACCCTAATGGCAGAAATCAAAAAGGAACTGAAGAGCCTCATGATGAATGTGAAAGAGGAGAGTGAAAAAGTTGGCTTAGAACTCAACATTTAAAAAATGAAGATCATGGCATCCAGTCCCATCACTTCATGGCAAATAGATGGGAAAAAATGGAAACAGTGACAGACTTTATTTTCTTGGGCTCCAAAATCACTGCAGATGGTGACTGCAGCCTTGAAATGAAAAGACGCTTGCTCCTTGGAAGAAAAGCTATGACAAACCTAGGCAGTGTATTAAAAAACAGAGACATCACTTTGCCAACAAAGGTCCATATAGTCAAAGCAATGATTTTTCCAATAATCATGTACAGTTGTGAGAGTTGGACCATAAAGAAGGCTAAGCTTTGAAGAATTAATGCTTTCAATTTGTGGTGCTGGAGAAGACTCTTGAGAGTTCCTTGGACAGCAATGAGATCAAACCAGTTAATCCTAAAGGAAATCAACCCTGAATATTCATTGGAAGGACTGATGCTGAAGCTGAAGCTCCAATACTTTGGCCACCTGATACGAAGAGCCAACTCACTGGAAAAAATCCCTGATGCTGGGAAAGATTGAGGGCAGGAGAAGAAGGGGTTAACAGAGAATGAGATGGTTGGATGGCATCACCAACTCAATGAACATGAGTTTGAGCAAACTCTGGGAGATGGTGAAGGACAGAGAAGCATGGTGTGCTGCAGTCCATGGGATCACAAAGAGTCTGATATGACTGAGTGACTGAACAACAACAACATGTGGAGTCTCCCCAGGCCTGGAATCAAACCCATATCCCTTGCATTAGCAGGTGGATTCTTATCCATTGTGCCACCAGGGAAGTCCTGTTAATCACAGTTAATCATGCTGTTTATAACAAAAACTGTTGAATTCTCTTGAAAAGACTCCTCACCACAATTTATTTTTTAGGACAATTGGAATTACTTTAAGCAGATTTGCTTAAAGTAATATTATAACTACTATCAGCAGAAAAAAAATTCTTTCTTCTAAATGTTAAAAATTATCCTTCAATTCATAAGTTAGTTGTAGAAAACAAAGAAAGGAATGATGCTCACTGTTGTGTTCCATTTAAATGGAAGATATTGTTGGGTCTAACAGAGAGTGAAGACCTTTAGTTAATGGAAAGAGCAGTCATGATTTTATCACATAAACTCAAGAAAGGCACAAAACCCTAAATGACAAAATTAAAATGTATCTTATTTTTCATTTTAACCCTGTAATGTTTAGTGGCAAGGAGATTACTGGAAGGAGGAGGGAGAAAGGCCCTCAACCAGGGCAAGGAACTGTCAAAGAGCAAATGTAAGAGTTCTTTCTTTTAAGGCTTTGAAAAAAAAAAAATGCACTTAAATATGGTCAAATGGTGAATTCAATTGAACTTTTTATTTTGAGAACACTGTAGATTTATATCCACTTGTAAGAAATAATACAGAAAGATCATATGTATTCTGCACCCATTTTTCCCAAATGGTGGTTGTTTAGTCGGTAAGTCACGTCCGACTCTTTTGCTACCCCATGGACTGTAGGCTGCCAGGCTCCTCTGTTCATGGGATTTCCTGGGCAAGAATACTGGGGTGGGTCGCCACTTCCTTCTCCAGGGGTTCTTCTCAACCCAAGGTTCAAACCCACATCTCCTGCCCTGTTCCCCAATGACAACATCTTAAAAAAACCATAGAATATCACAACTAGGGTATTAATATTAGTACAACTGGCTACTCTTATTCAGATTTCTCATTTTACTTGCATGTGTTTGTTTCTATGTAGTTTTATCGCATGTAGGCTTGTGTGTCCACCACCACAGGTAAGATACACAGCAATTCGGGTGCCACGTGGATCCCTCCTGTTGCCTGGTTATAATCACACCCACCTTTGATCTACACATCTTTCTACCACCCTATCACCCGCATCTCTAACCCGTGACAAACACTATTCTGGTCTCCATTTCTAGAATTTTGACATTTAAAGAATGTTATATGAATGGCATCATGCAATATGTAGCCTTGTAAGATTGTTTTTTGTCACTCGGCATAATTCTCTGGAGATTCAGCCACATTGTTGTGTATATCCACAGTTCTCTCTTTTAACTGTTGAGTAGTATTCATGACTGAGCGACTTCACTTTCACTTTTCACGTTCATGCATTGGAGAAGGAACTGGCAACCCATTCCAATGTTCTTGCCTGGAGAATCCCGCCTATGGGGTTGCACAGAGTCGGACACGATTGAAGTGACTTAGCAGCAGCAGCAGTATTCAACTAGTATGGGTTTTTTAATTTTTTATTTTAAGTTGGAGTATAGTTGAGTTACAACATTGTGTTAGTTTCAGGTGTACAGCAAAGTGATTAATTTATATATATGTACGTATGTCTCTTCTGTTTCAAATTCTTTTCCCATTTAGGCCATTAGTATATCAAGTAGCATTCCGTATGCTTGCTATACAGTAGGTCCTTGTTCATTGTCTATTTTTTATATAGTAGTGTATATATGTCAATCCCAAACTCCTAATTTACACCCTCCCACACACACAACTTTTCCCCTTTGGTAACCATAAGTTTGTTTTCTGAGTCTGTTTTTGCTTTGTAAATAAGTCCATTTGTATGATTTTTTTTAGACCTCATATATAAGTGGTATCATATGATGTTTATTTTTCTCTGTCTGACTTACTTCACTTAGTGTGATAATCTCCATCCACGTTGCTGCAAATGGCACTATCTCATTCTTTTTCTGGCTCAGCAGCATTGCTTGGTCTCTATGTACCACGTCTTCTTTATCCATTCATCTGCTGATGGACATTTAGGTGGCTTCCATGTCTTGACCATTGTAAATAGTGCTGCAATGAACATTGCGGTGCATGTATATTTTCAAATTATGGTTTTCTTCAGCTAAATGCCCAAAAATGGGATAGCTGGATCATATGGTAGCTCTGTTTTTAAAATCCACTCCCCTAATCTCTGTTCTTTTTTTATTTATTTACTTTTTCATTTCCTTTTAACATAATTATTGATAGAACTGACACATTCACCATTTATTTCCCATTTATTTCCTCTAAAGCTCATTTTTCTGTTTCTCTTTTCTAAAGCTTTTGTGTGCTTTGAATATTTTTAAGGGTTTCGTTTTGCTTCGTTTATAGTGTTTCTAAGTCTAACTCTTTGTGTGGTTTTCTTAGTGGTTTCTCTGGATCTTGTAATACGCGTGTGTAACTAGTGTCTACTAGCCTCCTAGTGTCAGTACTTCATCACTCTGAGTGAAGTACAAGACTCTTACTTCTAGTAAGGCACATTTACCTACCCCACTTTTAATATCATTGTTGTTAGCGTCAGATGGTGTTAGAATGTTTGCTTCAGTCATCACAAATGGTTTGAAAACTCAAGAAGAGAAGCATAGTCTGGTGTGTGCCCCCCCCCTTTGTGTCCTTTTCATTGTTTTTTTCGTCCTTCCTCATGCTCCAAGCTTTCTTCTTTCATCACTTCTTGTGTTTGACGAACTTTCATTAGCCAATGTCCAATCAGTTCAGTTCAGTCGCTCAGTCGTGTCCAACTCTTTGGGACCCCAAGAACTGCAGCACGCCAGGCCTCCCTGTCCATCACCAACTCCCGGAGTCCACCCAAACCCATGTCCATTGAGTCGGTGATGCCATCCAACCATCTCATCCTCTGTTGTCCCCTTCTCCTCCTGCCCTCAATCTTTCCCAGCATCAGGGTTTTTTCCAGTGAGTCAGCTCTTTGCATCAGGTGGCCAAAGGATTGGAATTTCAGCTTCAATATTGTACAAGAGTGGGTAACTAACAAATTCTTTCCATTTTCTTTCATCTGAGAATATATTTATTTTCCATTTATTCCTGAAGAGTAGTTTGACCAGATATAGAATTTGTGCTTCATTACTTGGAACGAAGTTGTCCCCACAGTTTCAGATGGGAAATTCACTGTCTCTTGAACTGATCTTCTTCTATAGGCTTGCGTTATTTCTCTCTGGCTGCTTTCAAGGCTTTTTTTCTTGTCAGAATTTTAATTACGATGTGTCCCAATGGATGTCTCTGGGTTTGTCACATTTGGGGTTTACCAGCTTATTGATTCTTCAGGTTCACGCTTTTCACCAAATTGAAAAGTTTTCTTTGAAAACTATTATTTCTTTGAATACTTTTTTACTCACACCACTCTCTCTTCTCTCTTCCTAGGAAACCAGTGATATGCATGTTGACTCTTTGCTTTTGTTCCACATGTTCCTGGGAATCTGTTTACTTATTTTTTCCAGTTTATTTTCTCTCTGTGGTTCAGATTGAATACATACTATTGGTCTGTCCTCAAATGCAGTAATCCCATCTTCCCTCACCTCTAGTGTTGAGTCTGTCCTATGAGTTCTAAAAACCTCTTACTATATTTTTCAGTTGTGCAATTTACATTTGTTTTTTTAATATAGGTGGTGTTAATAGTAAAGAATCTGCCTGCAATGCAGGAGACTTGGGTTCGATCCCTGGGTTGGGAAGATCCCCTGGAGAAGGGAATTGCAACCCACTCCAGTGTTCTTGCCTGGATAATTTCATGGACAGAGGAGCCTGGTGGGCTACAGTCCATGGAGTCACAAAGAGTCAGGCACAACTGAGTTACTGATACTTTCACTTTTGGCCTTCTATTTCTTCACTGAGACTTCTTCTTCTTCTTCTTTTTTTTTTTTTCATTTGTTTCAAGAGAATTTGCAACTGCTGTGGAAACATTTTTATGATAGCTGCCTTAAAATCCTTACTGGATAATCCCAACATCTGATTCACCTTGGTGTTGGTATCTGTTGATTGGACTTTCTCAATCAAGTTGTGATTTCCTGGTTTTTATTATGATGGGTGATTTTTTATTGTATCCTTGTCATTTGGGCTCTTATCTTAGGAGATTCTGAGTCCTATTGAAACATTTCATTTTAGGATGCAGTCACCCTGTGTAGTTTAGCACACAATTCCTGACCTATTTCATAGGCAGTGATACATTTTGGTCTGAGATGGCTCCCACTTTTCCCTGCTATTACTACTTGAGGCTATGGAAGGAGCTTCCTCAACAGCAATCCATTTGGTGTCTCTGGGTAGGGGGATGGATTTTCTGTTCCCAGACTCCAGCCAAGATGAAGAATTCTACCAACAACTTCAGGTGAGCCTAGCAGCATCAGGAGGTTGGATCCACTGGGGGCCCGGAGACTACAAGCACCAAGGGGAAGAGCCGTCCCTTTCTGCTGGTCTCACCTAGAGACATCAGACAGCTAGGCATCATCAGCCAGGGCTGCTCACAACAGAAGCCTCGTCCAGAAAGTGCTTGTTGTCTCTATAAGCTTCAGCTGCTAAGCTGCTAAGTCGCTTGAGTCGTGTCTGACTCTGTGCGACCCCATGGACTGCAGCCCACCAGGCTCCTCCACCCATGGGATTTTCCAGACAAGAGTACTGGAGTGGGGTGCCATTGCCTTCTCCAAGCTTCAGACTTCCCTTCAAATGCACAGCCGTGGGATCCAGTGCACACGCACCAGTCCAGGAAGTGTTCACTTCCCCCAGAAGCCTAACCCCCAGGATGGAAATTGAAGGTAAAGTTTTTGAAAAGATAAACTCTGAGCTCTCTTGGATGATTTCCTTCAAATTCTTATAGAAGCTTAGAAAATACACAAGATTCGACTTGAACTACTTCCGCTTTGCCCAGTGAGTCATTCAAATTCTTTCCCTTTTCTCTCTTTGTCTGCCCCAGGTCCCTGCCCTGATCATTTATTTCTAAATGCTTGCCTGACCCCCTCCACAAGTGCTCGCTTCCTTCCCCTCACAATGCTCCCTGAGGAACTATGCCCACTCTTCTGGTTGTCTTCAGAGACCATTACCTCCGTGGCTCTGTTCTGCTCGGTCCCCCTAAGGTCTCAGCAATTGAGAGAAGCTGACTCTTGCTGCTTCCCTCCCTCTCAGCCTGGTCTTGTGTGGCATATGGGTTTGGTCCCACTCACAACTTACCCCTTGTTCCTTTCCTATGTGGGGTCTCTGAGAGACAATGTGACATGGCAGCTTCAAGTCCCAGCTCAATCACTTAGCACCTGAGAGGTCTCAGGCAGGTCACTCAACTCAGCCAACTTCAGTTTCTTCATCCAAAAAGGGGTATATGATTACACACTGCTAGATTTAAAATGGATTACCAAAAAGGACCTGCTGCTGCTAAGTCGCTTCAGTTGTGTCCGACTCTGTGTGACCCCATAGACGGCAGCCCACCAGGCTCCCCCGTCCCTGGGATTCTCCAGGCAAGAACACTGGAGTGGGTTGCCATTTCCTTCTTCAGTTCATGAAAGTGAAAAGTAAAAGTGAAGTCACTGAGTCGTGGCCAACTCTCAGCGACCCCATGGACTGCAGCCTACCAGGCTCCTCCGTCCATGGGATTTTCCAGGCAAGAGTACTGGAGTGGGGTGCCATTGCCTACTGGGGCACAAAAGACTATTGTGAGTGTGGTTCAGCACAGGGGTATCTCTGTGGGCAGCGGGCACAGCACAGGGAACTCTGCTCAATACTATGTAACAACATAAAAAGGAAAACAATTTGAAAAAGAATAGACAAATGTATAACTGAAACATTTTGCTGTACACCTGAAATTAACACATCATTGTTAAGAAACTGTGCTCCAATATAAAATTGAAAATTAAAAAATAGAAAAAACAATAAAATTTAAAAAGAGCGCATATGAATAGCATATACCTATAGGGCTGCTGAGAAAATTCAATAATTAACTACATAAATGTTAGTTACTGTTATCATCACTCTTTCCTCTAGCTAATTGTCTCATCATCTTCTTTACAGCCCAGTCTGGTCTGCATGTATTCTCATAAGGTGTCCAGAACCTCTTTCACCTTCCTTGATAATACCACAATATCATCCTCAATTTCAGCTCAATTTTGGATCTCCCTCCTCTAAGAATAAATCTTATACACAGCAAACAGGGAGTAGTCACTTTAGCTGCAAGCCTTAATCATATTTTTAAGACATTGGTCAGACTTGTACTCTCTGACCTGCTCAGATTTGGAGCCAAAGGCTGTACCCAGGCTTACCTGTGCTTCTCAATTCCCTATGCAGTGGTCCTGAGGTACCTGTGGCACGTACTCACAGTCTTACCTCCACAGCATATTCCCCAGTGGTCTTTTGTTATATCCCGCTTAGATGGCCTGGTCAATAGTCAGGATGGATCACACAGGGGACTCTCTAGTGTGCAACTGTGTGACTGCATGATGGAATTGTGAAACAAAAGAGGAACACTGTCTGCAGTGAGGAGTCCCATCAGAAGACTCTATCATTCCAAGTAAATGAAACAAACCCATCTTAAGTTGGTTACTAGCGTCCAAAATTCCAGGCACTTTGCCAGAAGGCTTTCAGATCAAAGTTAAGTAGGGAAATTTAATAAAGCCACAACCTCAGGTGTGATTACTCTCAAAGTACTGCATTCACATCATTTCAGCAGAATTTCTCCTTTAGGCCACAGTGTTTCAATAATTTAGGTCTTTAGTCAGGGAGATAATATTTTTTTGGCAGCCTATCGGTTCTTTTCGTTTTTAGGTGTATTTTTTCTGCAGCCCGTGCCAGACCAAGAATGTTAACAGGCCATCAGTTTAACTTGGATTTCGTAAAATTGTGAGTGAAGTGGTGGCGGGCTGCGGCACGTTTGCCAGCGGGCAGCTGTTAAGCAGGTTGAGAAAAGATTTGAATAAGGCAGGGACTCACTCTGCAATGAAATTACAGGAATTTGCTCTGTCGGAGCTGTGATTCATGCAGAGATCTGAGAGGCAAGCTAAAGACTAATGAAACTGCCTTTCTTTAAGCTCCAACCTAAGGAGCTAACAAGCCCTCTTCGCTCTGCTGATGATGTCAGAATTTTTCCAGCTCTCATCACAGAAGGTGTCTGTGATGACTGTGTCTAGAATATTCCATGTTGATGGAGAACCTTCATTTTCCATGTATCCACATGGCGTTAGCATATGTACATGTCCCTTAGGGACTTTTAATGGCAATAAACTGCAAAGACTTCCGTAGGCTCTTGCTGGAGGAATTGCCACCAGAAGAGCTGTAGCTTAACTGAGGTGCCCTGTGGGACTCCAGGCTTGTTGGCAGAATCTCCAAGTTCCAAGACTACTGTCTCAATCCAGAAAACACAGAACTTAGCAGTCAAGAGGACCCAACACTTTTGATATTAAAGGACAAATTTATTGACTTATATTGGATAGATCGGTTTAGGACCTGATGTTGGCCATTTACCTGAGACATCACTGATTTTTCAGGTGGGATACCCAAGAGACAGATAAAATTATGGATCAAAATTGGTAGTGCATATAAAAGATCAAAAATACTTGGAAATTGCTGAAGGATATTTTTCCCCCCAGAATTCTCTGAGACACCCTGTGTCATTATCCATTGATGTCACCATCTTTCTTGTCATATTGCTTTCTTATTTTTCTATATTTATTTAAGTATAAATAAATACTTGCATTTTCTGTCCCCTTAATTGTTTTCATGGGTGTGTGTGTGTGTGTGTGTGTGTGTGTGTGTGGTGTTGTTGTTGTTTTATTTTTATTTACTTATTTTTTTTTTAGGTCATGCCATGTGGCATGCAGGATCTTAGTTCCCTGACCAGGAATGGAACCCATGCCTCCTACGATGGAAGTACAGAGTCCTAACCACCGGACCACCAGGGAAGTCTCTCTTGTAGTATTGTTATCTCCTAAGCTCAAAGTCTGGGTATTACTCAGTTTTGTGTCCCTTGTACTTAAAACAGAGTAAACACTCACGAAAGGCTTACTGAATACATATTGGATTAAAACAAGAAGCATTTGTTTTTGACCTTGAGCTGTAAGTAAGTCAGTTTTAGGGCAGTGAAATTATTCTGTATGATCCTATAATAGTGGACACATGGCATTATGGCCCATAGAACATACAACTGCCAGGGTGTACCCTAATGTAAACCATGGCCTCTTCATGTTAAAGATGTTTTAGCATAGGTTCATCTGTTGTAACCAACGTCCCACTCTGGTGGGCGGTGTTGATAATAGGGGAAGCTCTGCTTGTGGTGTGAGGGAAGAGTAGGAATATGGGAATGCTCTGTACTTCTCACTCAATTTTTCTTTGAAATTAAACTGCTCTAAAAATAAAGCATATTTAAGAAAATAAGTTGGATTTCAACATGATGTGATAGGAATGAAGTTATTCAAAGCAGAAAGAACAGCACAAGTAAAAGTATTGAGGTGGCGGTCCTAGGTGGTGTGGGGGATTGGAAGCATGGTCTCTGGAAAATCAGTGGCAATTCTGTTTGGTTTGAGAAAACTGTACACATAAAGCAAACATAAAAGAAATAAGAACAAAAAATAATTGAGAGAGAGTGAGGGTCTTATATAACAAATAAAAGTTTCAATTTAACTGAGTAGGCAATGGGAAGCCATTAAAAGTGTCTCGGGTTATGTCTCGGTGAGGATTAAAGATGCAGCGGAATCCAGGTCAAATGATCAAGTTCCTTAATCCCTTCTAGATTAGAGATCTCCAAGTGGACACAATCAGTCCTCTCCCTCACAAACAATAGAAGTATCCCAAATGCATGTGCCTGGAGTCACAGAGACTTGTGACTCTGCATCAGATGTTTTCAAAATGAAATCTTATCTTGACTACATCCTGTGTCTATCTATTACCTTCTCCCACTTTTCATTAAAGACAATACTCATCTAAGATCCCCTACCAGAGGCAGACCATGAGAACAAAGAAAGAAGAAGGGATATGGTTAGAGCAGGTGGGGCAGGGGCAAATGGCATAATGCCCAGGAGAGCACAAAAAACACCCCCCTAAAAATTTCCCAAAGCCCACCCGGCAGATCCCACTGCAGGGAGGTGTAGGAGGATGTAGTCTCCTGAAGTCAGTGATGAGAGGAGCTCACGCTGTGTACACAGCCTTTACCTGGGAGGAGACCTCTGACACCATTGTGTTGCAATTATGGGAAACAGCAGCTCCATCTGTGGCAGCGCTGCTGGCATGGACCATGGCAGGGGCACAGTTCCCCCTGGGTAGGATCCTCTTACTGGGCTTCTGGGAAAGCCTGCGTTATGGAGAATCACTCCTGAGGGGAGAGATACCAGTGGCTGTGTGTTGGGATGGTCTGGAATACTGAGATGCTAGGAAAGAAAGTCGGAGAAGGCAGAGGCACCCCACTCCAGTACTCTTGCCTGGAAAACCCCATGGACGGAGGAGTCTGGTAGGCTGCAATCCATGGGGTCGCTAAGAGTCGGACACGACTGAGCGAATTCACTTTCACTTTTCACTTTCATGCATTGGAGAAGGAAATGGCAGCCCATTCCAGTGTTCTTGCCTGGAGAATCCCAGGGACGGGGGAGCCTGGTGGGCTGCCGTCTATGGGGTCGCACAGAGTCGGACACAACTGAAGCGACTTAGCAGCAGCAGCAGCAGCAGCAGCAGCAGAAAAGAAAGTTAATGGTGTGTAACACTGATCCAGGAGCACAAAGGAAAGACTGTGAAAGAAATCAGATGCTGGGTCAATAGGTGAGTGACTGGTGACTGACAGCTCCCTCCACAGCTTCTCCCGGGATGGCTGCTTTCTCTCTATGGGATTCTACCAGTTGTGGGGACCAGCATGAAGAGAAGGAGTGGTTAGGACAAAGTTTACCGGGTCATGAAGGTTCTGAGGAGATCCAAGTTTGACATGATGTTAATATAATGGCTAAAATAAAGGAGATCTAAATTCTAATTCTAAGGGCTTTACCTGTATCACATCTTTACACTTCACAAATGCTTCAAGGCAGATGTCAATATTAAGTCCCTTTTAGAGATGAGGGCATGAGGTTAAGGAACTCACTGATTTTACAAGGTAAGTAAATGGTGGACTCTGTCTGCCTCCAGAAATCATGCCATACTGCCAATTTATGCCACACTGCCAATAAATCATGCCAATTTATTCATACTGCTTGAAAAAGAGATGGAAGGAACAGAAAGGATGGAAACATGGAGAAACCTAGGTTGTCTTCAGTTCAGTTCGGTTCAGTCTCTCAATCGTGTCCTACTCTTTGCAACCCCATGGACTGCAGCACGCCAGGCCTCCCTGTCCATCACCAACTTCTGGAGTTTACTCACTCATGTCCATTGAGTTGGTGATGCCATCCACCCATTTCATTCTCTGTTGTCCCCTTCTCTTCCTGCCTCCAATCTTTCCCAGCATTGGGGTCTTTTCAAATGCATCAGGTGACCAAAGTATTGGAGTTTCAGCTTCAACATCAGTCCTTCCAATGAATATTCAGGACTGATTTCCTTTAGGATGGACTGGTTGGATTTCCTTGCAGTCCAACAGACTCTCAAAAGTTTTCTCCAACATCACAGTTCAAAAGAATCAATTCTTTGGTGCTCAGCTTTCTTTATAGTCCAACTCTTATCCATATGTGACTACTGGAAAAACCATAACCTTGACTAGATGGACCTTTGTTGGCAAAGTAATGTCTCTATTTTTTAATATGCTATCTAGGTTAGTCATAACTTTTCTTCCAAGGAGCAAATGTCTTTTAATTTCATGGCTGCAGTCACCATCTGCAGTGATTTTGGACCCCTAGAAAATAAAGTCTGTCACTGTTTCCACTGTTTCCCCATCTATTTGCCAGAAGTGATGGGACCGGATGACACGCCCTTAGCCCTTGCACTTAGGGGGTAGAATTTCACAATGGATTCTCATCTCAGGTGGGCAGCCAGCCAGAATAAGGATGGGGAAAGTGACAGAGCACCAGGTGTGGCTCACAAGGAGAAGAGCTGAGATGAGTCACAAGCAGACGGGTTCACAAAGCTGGAGACCTGCGGCTGCTGCCATTGTCTCCCACCCTCTGCCAGGACCACGTGTCCTTGAAAGAAACGTGGAACCCGGAAGATGCGAAGCCTGACTTGCCTCTCCCAAGAACCGCGCAGAATGTGCACCATCTAGAAGCAGCGTAGTTCCCTTGCTACATCCTAAGGCTGCCCTGGTCTGGGCATTGGAACCCCATTTTTGTAGGGGAGTCCTGATTGAGAAACTGCCATCTTTTTCAAGTGTTGGGACCATTGCTTCTGCTGCTGCTAAGTCTCTTCAGTCGTGTCCGACTCTGTGCGACCCCGTAGACTTCAGCCCACCAGGCTCCCCCGTCCCTGGGATTCTCCAGACCATTAGGGATATTCATTTAAGGAAAAATCAACATTTCAAAGCTGAAAGGGCCCAGCAGAGACGTGGAAGGATGTGTTTCACACAAAGATGTCTGAGCATCACCAAGATGTGACTGGGGAGCAGGTGAAGTCTCTTCTGAAGATTTAGACGAAATCAGCTCAAAGCCCTCTTCAATCCCCCACAGAGACCTGCTTGCCTTCTCAAGATTTCTATGACTTCTTGGGAATTTTCCTCCTCAGACATCTCTGGCCCTAGAAGTCTGTCTCCCCTGAATGCCAACCATCCCCTTTGTGTCATTTAGATCTTTATTTATACCCTGGTGTCAACAAAAATATGGGGGTTTCCTAGATCCTTTCCTGGAATCATTCAAAGACCCTCAGCCAGTGCCTTTGTGTGGAAAATGAATTCACCTGGTAGGGTTTCAGGAGCCGCAATGTAAGGAATTTAAAATGAAACACTAGGGACTTCCCTGGTGGTCCAGTGGTTAAGGCTCCCCTTTTCCATGGAAGGGGGCTTGGGTTTGATCCCTGATCAGGGAACCAAGATCCTGCATGCCCCACAGAGTACCCAAAAAGACATAAAGACCTTAAAACTTTTAAAAAATAAAATGAAACACTGGGCCTCAGGAGGCTGAACACAGTGTGGCTAGCCATCTCTGCCACCTCCTGTGCCTCCTGGCCCTCTCCAGAGCCCTCTTCCTTTTGCCAACATTCACAGTTCTGCCTGGACCTCTCTTTGTGGCTTCAAGGACTCGGATCCGCTTGAGCTTGGAATTGGCTGCTCATGAGCTAAGGATGGAGTTTCCAAACCAGCCACCTCCTCCTCCTCAGGCTGGGACGAAGAATCTGGAGAAGTCACTTATTTTCCAGTAGCTTGAGATGGATAATACTGTTTCTGTCTCTCAGAACCCTAAACCCTGTTGAAAAACCATCTAATCATGACCAGAGCATCTCAGAAAGGGAACTGAGTCAGAGTTAGAAATGTGGAGCCCACCTCCCGGCTCCACCCCGACAAGCTGGGTGACCTTTAACTTGTTACTACCCCTTAGACCCTCCTCTGAGGAACACAGATCACACCAGGTGATGTGGGGAGTTGTTACGGGTATAATGTGACATGTTTCACATGACTACCTCTGTGCTCACATTGTGAGACCAGTCATAGATGCTAGAGATCCTTTATTAATTCTTCAATGACTGCATAGCATAGACACATATTCGGTGTTAGTTACCCTGGTAAGAACATGTTAGGGCTGAAAAGAGGCATAGCAGTATATTGATATGGGGTAGAACACAGTGAATATAGAAAAGTTCTTTCTCTTCAGTGTCCCTCCACTTCATTTAAAAGGTCTCCAAAATAAAACAAGAAATGCCTTCCATGGAAGGGCTCAAGGGCAAGACAGGTGCCCTCATCTCCCCGTCAGGCCCGCAAGCTAACTGAGTTCTTCTGTGACTAGTACTGACCCTGTGTCCAAGGATCACAGTCATGTGAATATCTGTGAG
The DNA here is from genome assembly GCF_032452875.1 of Bos javanicus. NCBI lineage: Eukaryota > Metazoa > Chordata > Mammalia > Artiodactyla > Bovidae > Bos > Bos javanicus. The sequence goes on along the minus strand of NC_083895.1, from coordinate 6,418,930 downwards.
CAGTTTATTCAAAGGAAACACAGGCCAAGACACAGAGAAAGCATGAGGGGAAAGACCAGGGTCTCCCGCCTTCTTCTCTCTCCTCCCTGCTCCCACCCTCATATTTCTTTCCTTCACAAGGTCTTACTTTTTGGTTAAGCCACAATGCCGCCAGTTTCCTAACCAAGAGTCCTGACTGTGAAACTTCAATCCAGTTCAGAAGCTAAATGAGAATTAATAATTATACTCTATGAGGTGACGTCTCCAACGGGCTTTGATTCTGTCAGATCTAGGCCTCAGCTTGGCTGGTGAGGAGGGGCCAGGACCTGTTTAGCTGGGCCGGTGGGCACCCCCGGGCAGGGAGATGGTGGGAGGAGAGGCAGGCAGACCAGAGATTCTGCTGGGGTCTCCCCCACAGGGGTCACTTCAGTGACAGGATCAGTCAGCGGACAAGAGGTAGTTCCGCAGCCCCTCCCTGACAGGAGGTCTCAGAAGACAGGAAGATAAACTCCCAGCTTTGGGAAACAAAGGCAGAAGCAGATCATCAAGAAAGAAGCTCGGGAATAGGAAAAAAGTGAGAGAGACCCACTTGCTCGAGTCCCAAGATGGGGCTTGGTCATGGAGATGGGAGTGGAGTCATTGGCTGAACTAAGACCAGGTCAGAACAGGCCTATCTAGAGGCACAACAGAGGTGGGGTGTGTCACCCGAATCTCAGGGCCCCTGCGGCCCCCGCAACACAGTTTTAGAGGGCCACAGAAGCAGGATGCAGGAAGGGAACTCCGGGTGGTTCCAGGACACACCCACCACATCTCTCAGCCCCTGCCGGGGTGGAACTGCTGCAGACCCAAACCCAGAAGTGTCTGTGACCTGCCCATCACCTCTGTTTGTGAGGAGCAGGCCGAGAAGGTGCCCACGTGTGATGGTTGGTTGCAGGTGTGGGGTCCCGATCTGCAGCTAGAGAGTCAGGGGCCACGTGCATCCTACCCTTCTGCTGCAGTCAGAGAAGCAAAGGGATCGTAATCTCAACTGTGTACATAGAAACTGGACGTTTGAACTGGTCTCTCATTTTAGCCTAGCTCTTGAGGACAGGGAGAACAGAATGGCTCTCCCTGCACCTCCGAGTGTGACCTTGGAAAGTGCCATTGGCATCACCAGGGCCCTGGACTGAACTGGAAGCTCCAGGGGTTGGGAGGGGCATGACGAGAGGCATTTAATGCTCCTCTGCCCCCCAGGACTGGGGGATCTGCCTGGGGAGCAGGTAAGTTGAGCCGCAGCCCAGGTGTGGGTCTCTGTCTTCTGCTCATCCTTCCAGGCTGTAGCCGCACAGAGGTGAGTGCCCTGCTGAGAGTGGGTATTCTGAATTTTGTTTCCTGCTCCAGCCACCAAGTGTGTGACATCCCAGGGAGCCTGTGAAGCTCTCACCTCAAGCTCTTCCGCCCAGAAAGAAGGGAAGCAGTTACCGCCCCCACCCTTTAGGTCTGCATGAAGTGGAGCTCACAAAATATTTCCCCTAGATTCGCCCGCTTAAGGGAGAAGCATAGAAATAAACGCTGTTGCCACTGCCGCCCACTTTCCAGCTCACATCCTACTTGAGGAAGGATGTTGGAGCTACGAATGGGGTCACTGAAGCAGGAACACAGATGGCAATTGAGGAAAGGGAAGTGACTCTGCTATTTCCTCTCTCATGCAACTTAAATGAGCGTTGAGAGAAAGCATGTGGGTGACTTGAGTGTAATCCCGTGTCTCGTCCCTGCGTCCCAAGATGGTCCTGATAACCACACACTGGGTGAAAGAGGAGGAAGCTGGGTCAGAATCTCATGACTACACAAGTAAGATGTGGGCTACAAGGTTAACTGTCCCACCCCATCCAGGGTCCCTGGGCATGAGAAATGTTCCTACCAGCTAATCTCCAAGGGGATTTATTGGAGCCAGAAAGAGGCTCACAGAACCCACGGGCAGAGCACAGGCAGAGCTGGGATCTGGAGACTGGAGACCGGAGGTTTCCCAGCCCATGTTCTCCAGGGCTGCTCCACCATTTCTGCATACTACCATGCCCCTCTTCTCTCTGTTTCTCCTCCTTCGTTGACATGTGGGCCAGACCTGGCTGCCCCAGCCTCAGTGTTAAATCACTTCATATTTCAAGATCCCAGAGGGAATTCTGAGTGTCTTCTGGCCCTGACTCCAAATTCAAGGAAAGAAGATGCAATAGGCCCATCTTAGTGGAGGTAGGGAGGGGTGGAGTCCAACCAACTGGCAGCGACAGATTCCCTTTTCCCTCTGTCCACCTGGCCGGGCTGCAAAGGGCTCCCTGAACAGGGCTGTGGTGGGTTCTATAGGGAGGGGAGAAGCAGTCAGGGGTGGCACCTGCTGAGAAAGTGCACACTGTCTCCACATCATTCACATAGGGAAGTGACTCTCAGGGGAGCCCGCTCGGGCCCGGGTTGTCCCAGCACACTCCACAGAGGAGGGCCCTTCACTACAGGATTCACAGATGTCAGGACCTGTCCTCATAGAACCCAATGTCCTATCATATCCCTCTTTCCTGCATCCTGCCTCTCCCCCATAGGACTGATGTGCTACTCCAAGATCCTTGGCATGGTCAGCAGGAAGATCTGCACCCTTTTTTGTGCACAATGATTTTTCAGAGTTATAGCAAATGGCTCTAGTACAAAGGTTTATCAGCCATTCTTTCCCATTTTATGCTTATAAATATGTATTGATCTGCATGCATGCTTAATCGTGTCTGACTCTTTGCAACCCTATGGACTACAGTTTGCCAGGCTCCTCTGTCCATAGGATTCTCTAGGCAAGAACACTGGAGTAGGTTGCTATGTCCTCCTCCAGGGGATCTTCCTGACCTGGAGATCAAACCCATGTCTCTTGAAGCTCCTGCAGTGGCAGGTGGATTCTTTACCACTAGCACCACCTTCCTCAGTGATCAGTGCAAAGAAATAGAGGAAAACAATATAATGGGAAAGACTAGAGGTCTTTTCAAGAAAATTAGAGATACCAAGGAAACATTTCATGCAAAGATGGGCTAAATAAAGGACAGAAATGGTATGGACCTAACAGAAGCAGAAGATATTAAGAAGAGATGGCAAGAGTATACAGAAGAACTGTACAAAAAAGATCTTCACAGGCCAGATAATCATGATGGTGTGATCACTGACCTAGAGCCACACATCCTGGAATGTAAAGTCAAATGGGCCTTAGGAAGCATCACTATGAACAAAGCTAGTGGAAGTGATGGAATTCCAGTTGAGCTATTTCAAATCCTGAAAGATGATGCTGTGAAAATGCTGCACTTAACATGCCAGCAAATTTGGAAAACTCAGCAGTGGCCACAGGACTGGAAAAGGTCCCTAAGAAAATCCCTAAGAAAGGCAATGCCAAAGAACGTTCAAACTACCACACAATTGCACTCATCTCACATGCTAGTAAAGTAACATTCAAAATTCTCCAAGCCAGGCTGCAATAGTACGTGAACTGTGAACTTCCAGATGTTCAAGCTGGTTTTAGAAAAGGCAGAGAAACCAGAGATCAAATTGCCAACATCTGCTGGATCATCAAAAAAGCAAGAGTGTTCCAGAAAGACATCTATTTCTGCTTTATTGACTACGCCAAAGCCTTTGACTGTGTGGATCACAATAAACTGTGGAAAATTCTGAAAGAGATGGGAATACCAGACCACCTGACTTGCCTCTTGAGAAATCTGTATGAAAGTCAGGAAGTAATAGTTAGAACTGGATATGGAACAACAGACTAGTTCCAAATAGGAAAGGGAGTATGTCAAGGCTGTGTATTGTCACCCTGCTTATTTAACTTATACACAGAGTACATCATAAGAAATGCTGGGTTGGATGAAGCACAGGCTGGAATCAAGATTGCCGGGAGAAATATCAATAACCTCAGATATGCAGATGACACCACCCTTATGGCAGAAAGTGAAGAACTAAAGAGCCTCTTGATGAAAGTGAGATGCGAGTGAAAAAGTTGGCTTAAAGCTTAACATTAAAAAAACTAAGATCATGGCATCTGGTCCCATCACTTCATAGCAAATAGATGGGGAAACAGTGGAAACAGTGTCAGACTTTATTTTTGGGGGCTCCAAAATCACTGCAGATGGTGACTACAGCCATGAAATGAAAAGATGCTTACTCCTTGGTAGGAAAATTATGACCAACCTAGATAGCATATTAAAAAGTAGAGACATTACTTCGCCAACAAAGGTCCGTCTAGTCAAGACTATGGTTTTTCTAGTAGTCATGTATGGATATGAGAATTGGACTATAAAGAAAGCTGAGCACCGAAGAATTGATGCTTTTGAACTGTGGTGTTAGAGAAGACTCTTGAGAGTCCCTTGGACTGCAAGTAGATCCAACCAGTCCATCCTAAAGGAGATCAACCCTGAATATTGATTGGAAGGACTGGTGTTGAAGCTGAAGCTTCAATGCTTTGACCACCTGATGTGAAGAACTGACTCATTTGAAAAGACCTTGATGCTGGGAAAGATTGAGGGCAGGAGGAAAAGGGGACGACAGAGGATGAGATGGTTGGATGACATCACTGACTGAATGGATATAAGTTTCAGTAAACTCCAGAAGTTGATGATGGACAGGGAGGCCTGGTGAGCTGCTGTCCATGGGGTCGCAGGGGGAAATATATATACATACACCTGGGAAATATATATACATACACACACACATATATAAAAGTAAGAAAGTGGAAAAACATTTTAAAAGTGCCTGTGATACCCTTACAAAGTGACCATCCACAACGAATGAGTGCTTGCTTCTGCTAATTCCAGAACCATCAGGCTGGCTCTCCTGGCCTGAGTTCATATCCCAAGACCCCAGGAAGTGCAGGCCCTGAGCCAGACAAGAGTCAGGAATGAATGGGGGTCAGGTTCCGTCACAGGCTCCCCTGCATGTAACCTACCATGGCCATTTGGTGTGTGCCCTGCACCCTCGCTGTTTCAATATTTTATGAATGACACTGTCCAAGATGGGCTGGCCCAGGCTGGGATGCCTGCCGTGCTGACATCCTGATGTGCTCCAGGGAAGAGGCCGTGCCTGCTGAGAAGGTGCAGATGGCACTGGCTAGCCTCCATCAGCACCAGCTCCTTGCCAAGGTAGACAATTGCAGGTTCTGGACCTAATGGAAGTAGGGTGATCAGGGCCTTTTTCTCCCCTTGTGGAACATTTACCTGGTCTCCCACTGGGCTGTCTCCACCTTTGGCTGACAGAGCACTAACCAGAGCCCCTGGGGTCTCCTGGCTTTAGTCACCACCTCCTCCTCTCAGCCCAATCTGGACATTTTTACAGAAAAAGCGATCTTTCTACTGGTCTGAAGCCTTTGAAACCACAAGAGCTGTCTCTTGTGATGAAGATGACACTGGGGAAAGAGTGTCACTCAGAGCTTTCCCCCTTCCTGAATGTCCTGGGTCTTCTTCTAGAGCAGAGATGCCCATCGGGAAAAAGATCCTGTCACTGGAGCACACGTGGCCTGGCATCCACAGGCAATCTACAGCATGATCCAGACCATGTTTCTAAATGGAGCATGCCCATCCTTGGGGGGACAGGACTATTCACCAAAGGAAGGGAGAAATAGAGAAATCATCCATTTTTCCTGTCTCAAGATATAGAAAATGAATCTTACTTTACTGATACTGATGTACACAGCAACTATGTTTGTTGCTGTTGTTCAGTCATTAAGTCATGTCCAGCTCTTTGTGACCCCATAGACCGCAGCACTCCAGGGTTCCCTGTCCTTTACCATCACCCAGAGTTTGCTAAACCTCATGTCCATTGAGTCAGTGATGACATCCAACCATCTCACCTTCTGCCACCCTCTTCTCCTTTTGTCTTCAATCTTTCCCAGCATCAGGGTCTTTTCCAATGAGTCAGCTCTTCACAGGCACGGTGGCTTTGAAGGTGCACAGGTGTGGATGAGAGGAGCTACCCCAGGCCTGAGGTTGGGGGAAGGCGGCTGAGAGGAGCTACCCACATCAGAGGTAAGGAGTGGCAGCTGCGCTTTGCTGGAGCAGCCGTGAAGGGATACCCCACATCCAAGGTAAGAGAAACCCAAGTAAGAAGGTAGGCAGTGAGAGAGGGCATCAGCGGGCAGACAGGCTGAAACCACAATCACAGAAAACAGGCCAATCTGATCACATGGACCACAGCCTTGTCTAACTCAGTGAAACTAAGCCATGTCGCGTGGGGCCACCCAAGATGGACTGGTCCAGGTGGAGAGGTCTGACAGAATGTGGTCCACTGGAGAAGGAAATGGCAAACCACTTCAGTATTCTTGCCTTGAGAACCCCATGAACAGTATGAAAAGGCAAAAAGATAGAACACTGAAAGATTAACTCCCCAGGTCAGTAGGGGCCCAATATGCTACTGAAGATCAGTGGAGAAATAACTCCAGAAAGAATGAAGGGATGGAGCCAAAGCAAAAACAACACCCAGTTGTGGATGGGACTGGTGATAGAAGCAAGGTTCGATGCTGTAAGAGCAATATTGCATAGGAACCTGGAATGTCAGGTCCATGAATCAAGGCAAATTGGAGTGGTCAAACAGGAGATGGCAAGAGCGAACATCGACATTCTAGGGATCAGCAAACTAAAATGGACTGAAATAGGTGAATTTAACTCAGATGATCATTATATCTACTACTGTGGGCAGGAATCCCTTAGAAGAAATGGAGTAGCCATCATGGTCAACAAAAGAGTCCAAAATGCAGTACTTGGATGCAATCTCAAAAACGACAGAATGATCTCAGTTCATTTCCAAGGCAAACCATTCAATATAATGGTAATTCAAATCTATGCCCCGACCAGTAATGCTGAAGAAGCTGAAGGTGAACAGTTCTATGAAGACCTACAAGACCTTCTAGAACTAACACCCAAAAGAGATGTCCTTTTCATTATAGATGTCCAAGAGATTGGAATGCAAAAGTAGGAAGTCAAGAAACACCTGGAGTAACAGGCAAATTTGGCCTTGGAATACACAATGAAGCAGGGCAAAGGCTAATAGAGTTTTGCCAAGAGAACGCACTGGTCATAGCAAACACCCTCTTCCAACAACACAAGAGAAGACTCCACACATGGACATCACCAGATGGTCTACATCGAAATCAGATTGGTTATATTCCTTGCAGCCAAAGATGGAGAAGCTCTATACAGTCAGCAAAAACAAGACCAGGAGCTGACTGTGGCTCAGATCATACCTTATTGCCAAATTCAGACTGAAATTGAAGAAAGTGGAGAAAACCACTAGACCATTCAGGTAGACCTAAATCAAATCCCTTATGATTATACCTTGGAAGTGAGAAATAGATTTAAGGGACTAGATCTGCTAGATAGAGTGCCTGATGAACTATGGACTGAGGTTCATGACATTGTACAGGAGACAGGGATCAAGACCATCCCCAAGAAAAAGAAATGCAAAAAAGCAAAATGGCTGTGTGAGGAGGCCTTATAAAGAGCTGTGAAAAGAAGGGAAGTGAAAAGCAAAGGAGAAAAGGAAAGATATACCCATTTGAATCAACAGTTCCAAAGAATAGCAAGAAAAGATAAGAAAGCCTTCCTCAGAGATCAGTGCAAAGAAATAGAGGAAAACAATAGAATGGGAATGATTAGAGATCTCTTCAAGAAAATTAGAGATACCAAGGGAACATTTCATGCAAAGATGGGCTCAATAAAGGACAGAAACAGTAGGGACCTAACAGAAGCAGGAGGTATTAAGAAGAGGTGGCAAGAATACAGAAGAACTGTATAGAAAAGATCTTCATGACCCAGATAATCACGATGGTGTGATCACTCACCTAGAGCCAGACATCCTGGAATGTGAAGTCAAGTGGGCCTTAGAAAGCATCACTACGAACAAAGCTAGTGGAGGTGATGGAATTCCAGTTGAGCTATTTCAAATCCTGAAAGATGATGCTGTGAAAGTGCTGCACTCATTATGCCAGCAAATTTGGAAAACTCAGCAGTGGCCACAGGACTGGAAAAGGTCAGTCTTCATTCCAATCCCAAAGAAGGGGAATGCCAAAGAATGCTCAAACTACTGCACAATTGCACTCATCTCACACACTAGAAAAGTAATGCTCAAAATTCTCCAAGCCAGGCTGCAACAGTACGTGAACCATGAATTTCCAGATGTTCAAGCTGGTTTTAGAAAAGGCAGAGGAACCAGAGATCAAATTGCCACCATCTGCTGGATCATCAAAAAACCAAGTTCAGTTCAGTTGCTCAGTTGTGTCCGACTCTTTGCGACCCCATGAATCACAGCACGCCAGGCCTCCCTGTCCATCACCAACTCCCAGAGTTCACTCAGACTCACGTCCATTGAGTCAGTGATGCCATCCAGCCATCTCATCCTCTGTCGTCCCCTTCTCCTACTGCCCCCAATCCATCCCAGCATCAGAGTCTTTTCCAATGAGTCAACTCTTCACATGAGGTGGTCAAAGTACTGGAGTTTCAGCTTTAGCATCATTCCTTCCAAAGAAATCCCAGGGCTGATCTCCTTCAGAATGGACTGGCTGGACCTCCTTGCAGTCCAAGGGACTCTCAAGAGTCTTCTCCAACACCACAGTTCAAAAGCATCAATTCTTTGGCGCTCAGAGAGTTCCAGAAAAACACTTATTTCTGCTTTATTGACTATGCCAAAGCCGTTGACTGTGTGGATCACAATAAACTGTGGAAAATTCCAAAAGAGATGGGAATACCAGACCACCTACCTGCCTCTTGAGAAACCTGTACGCAGATCAGGAAGCAACAGATAAAACTGGACATGGAACAACGGACTGGTTCCAAATAGGAAACAGTATATCAAGGCTGTATATTGTCACCCTGATATTTGGCAAAACTAATACAATTATGTAAAGTTTAAAAATAAAATAAAATTAGAAAAAAAAAAACAAAAAAAAAAATGCAGAGTGCATCATGAGAAATGCTGGGCTGGAGGAAGCACAAGCTGGAATCAAGATTGCTGGGAGAAATATCAATAACCTCAGATATGCAGATGACCCCATCCTTATGGCAGAAAGTGAAGAACTAAAGAGGCTCTTGATGAAAGTGAAAGAGGAGAGTGAAAAAGTTGCCTTATAGCTCAACATCCAGAAAATGAAGATCATGGCATCCGGTCCCATCACTTCATGGCAAATAGATGGGGAAACAGTGGCTGACTTTATTTTGGGGGGCCCCAAAATCACTGCAGATGGTGATTGCAGTCATGAAATTAAAAGACGCTTACTCCTTGGAAGGAAAGTTATGACCAACCTAGATAGCATATTCAAAAACAGAGACATTACTTTGCCAACAAAGGTCCGTCTAGTCAAGGCTATGGTTTATCCAGTAGTCATGTATGGATGTGAGAGTTGGACTATAAAGAAAGCTGAGTGCTGAAGAATTGATGCTTTTGAACTGTGGTGTTAGAGAAGATTCTTGAGAGTCCCTTGGACTGCAAGAAGATCCAACCAGTTCATCCTAAAGATCAGTCCTGGGTGTTCATTGGAAGGACTGATGTTGAAGCTGAAACTCCAATACTTTGGCCACCTGATGCGAAGAGCTGACTCATTGGAAAAGACCCTGATGCTGGGAAAGATTGAGGGCAGGAGGAGAAGGGGATGACAGAGGATTAGATGGTTGGATGGCATCACCAACTCAGTGGACATGGGTTTGGTGGACTCTGGGAATTGGTGATGGGTAGGGAGGCCTGGCGTGCCTGCGGTTCTTAGGGCCGCAAAGAGTGGGACACATCTGAACGACTGAACTGAACTTCACACTAGGTGGCCATAGTATTGGAGCTTCAGCATCAGTCCTTCCAATGAATATTCAAGGCTGATCTCCCTTAGACTTGACTTGTTTGATCTCCTTACCTTCCAAGGGACTCTCAAGAGTCTTCTCCAACACCACAATTCAAAAGCATCAAATCTTTGATGCTCAACCTTCTTTATGGTCCAACTCTCACATCCGTACATGACTACTGGGAAAACCATAGCTTTGACTATACGTGCCTTTGTTGGCAATGTAATGTATGAAATGCATTTAAAAACTGGCTTGTGGTTTATCTTTCTTTGATGGAGTACACAATCCAGAACATCTGGAGACCAGTGATTCACAGCAGGAATCTTGGTCAGAGAGTTACTGGGAGTCCTGGCTCTGCCGCTCTCAGCTTGTGTGACCCCAGGTCAGTGTTTAGCCTCTCAACACCCCCGTTTCCTCACTTACAGCATACACTTGACAGAAGACCCTCACTTGTAAGACCAAAGATGAAATAAGCAAGCACACCACCTGAATGAGAATATTTATTCTTGTCTCTGTCACTGTTCACATCTGTCTTTGGCAAACGCAAAAGTGGAAGCCACTGGATGGCCCAAGCTCAGCTGAGTCTCCAGTCCCCGAGTGGACCCCACAGATGCAAGAGTTGTCCTGTGTCCATTCAGTGGCTCAGCCAGATCTCTCCTGACATGAATATAAATACTTGGTGTGGAGATAAGGAAGCGGAGCCTGTGTGGGCAGAGGGAGCAGGAGCCCTAAATGGTACCTGTTTTGAAAGGAGACACCTGAGTGTTCCAGGTAAAGCTGAGTTTATTGCCCATCTTCCCACTCCCTGTGCGACCTTGGCTGTGTGACCTTGGCTTAGTTATTCCCCTTCTCTGTTCTAGTTGGAATAATGCTAGCTGCTGTGTAGCGTATAAATGTCAACATCGCAGGAGCTCTGCATGGTAGAAGTTTACTCATTTACATCTGCACTCCATAGCAATGCTCCTAACTGGAGCAAGGCTGCCCTCCACACTCTGATTCAGGGACCCCGTCTCCATCTGTCTTGCAGCCCCATCGTCCCCTCAGAATTGTCAGTGTCCAGAAAGTATGGGAGAAAATGCAGAACTGCATTTTGTTGCAAGCAGAGTTGGGAAATATCCTTAGCTGGGCAGCCAAATCTCAGCAGCCACTGAAAGGCAACGATGGAAGGCGAGGACAGACTCGTGTGGATGGTTCCGTCTGCCACACTCTCTGTGCTACAGTTTCTTCCTCAGTGAACTTGGGATGATAATAGTGATACCTGGCTCTTATGGTCGGCATGAAAGTTCAATGTAATCACACAATAATCAAGAGCTGCTATTGTGACGGCTAAGAATTAGACCTTCCTATCATTTACCAAAGTTGAAAGGCTGCAGCATGAAAGTGAATCCCGATACATGCAGGGGCTGGGTTCTAGAGGTTTAAGAAGCAATTCAGGCACGAAGGCCCATGCAGAGAAGTTATTTCTGAATGTAGGTCCTTCACCTGGCTGCCCTACGCCCCTGCCATTTTTCACCGACGTGTGCCTTGTATGTTTGGCATATCTTTGTCCACATGGCTGCCCCCTCTCCACACACAGTCTTGCCTCCCGCATCTCTGTCCCCTCTGGCTGTCTAGCCCACAGGTCTGCCCTCTGGTTTCTGGCTATGTGTTCACTGCTATAGGGTCCCAGCCCTCCCAGCTTTACCTCTAAGTCTATCCAGACAGGCAAAGCTCTGCCCCCGAGCGCCAGACCCTTTGTGACACGGGTAGCTGATATATTGAACTGTCTGAATCCAGTATGAATTCAAATGGGAAGTGATTTTTATGTTTTTTTAATTAGTCACTTCCTGCAACTACACCCTTTTCCATCACTTAATGACATTTGGTGCAGATTTCATAACATTCTAAGCACTTTCAGTAACACAGACAATGCAGTCTAGCTTCACACGTCAATTTCACATGCAGTTTAATGATGAATTCCTTCCTCCTGTCCTGCCCACAACCACTCTCCAGCTGCGGGACTGGAATGGGGAGGGAAGCAGTCTTCTCATCCTTCCTCCTCTGTCTTCTGAGTGTCTCTGCTGTAGAATTTGTTCAGGAAGGAGGGACTGAGGAAAAGATCAACGTCCCTTAGTTGTCAGGCAGGTGCCACCTCCCTGGCAGGAGAGTGGACCTTCTGCAGCCTTGGGGCCCGAGAGGCCCCCACACTTGTGCCATACCCATCTGTGGGAGCACTGACTGCCCTTCCTCTCTGCCCTGTGCTCTGGGCCCCCTTCTCCTTGTTACCTGCTCAGCTAGCAAGTCTGCCGCCCACGCAGATATTCATTTGGCTAAGGAGACCTGCATGTCCTTATCTTCCATCCTCACCTCCCCTGAGTGCCCCTCCCTTCCTGGAGACTCAGCATCACAGAGGACATGGTTCCATTAGCTCCCCAGGGCAGGGCTATCTGGGAACACTCAGATCTGTCCTGGAAAAGTGACAGAGGCTATGAATGAGACTCCATCTTGGCCTTCCAAGCCTTTAGAATAGGTTTGGCTGTTGCCTGGTTTCCAGCTTGGTCCTGTGCTGACCTTTTCTGACCTTCCCTCTATCCTCCCAGCCAGATTTGTGGTGCTGGCTCCAGGTCCTATCTGAAACTAGGGCCAGACAGGCATGTGGGCACCCTAGGAAGGCTTGTAACTTGGCACACCTTCAAGATAATGCACTTTAAATATTTGTTCAATAAAAATTTATTAGGGCCAAGGAGAAACCGATTTTCTGTTAATGACTAGAGAAAAACCAACTCCTTTCATCATTTGTTTCTACTAGCCGAGGAATTGATGCTTTAAAAAATAAAAAGCTAGATGTCTGGTAAAATATGTCTCACTGTTTTCTGTTCATTCTCCTCTTTTCAGTCTTTTCAGTAACTTCTGAAAGGAAGTAGCTTCTTAGGGGGCATAAACAAGAGCTTAAAATTTAAATAACAAAATGCATTCTTAATAGTAGCACCAGAGTACGCTCTGTTCGTTCACAAAATTCAAACCGACTGTCAGTTTTTAGCTGCCATGAAAGCTCATGAACATGATGAACCCGCAGAGGATGGGAATCTGCCTGGGTGAGCAATGTACTTCCTTCCTTCTTTCTCTTTCTGGGATCTTTCATGTTTTCTCGTTACTGTTTTATTAGCTTGTTTATTTGCAGTGTCCACTCTAGCTTAACCCACTGTGTCAGGGTTCATACCCGACATAGTTAGGTGAGGTGGGTGTGGGGGCCAAGATCAGCCAGATTTATTCCACAGATAGTTTTGTGCCCTTGTGTGCTACTCAGGTGCACATCTCTGCTCTGGCTACTTGATGGGGACCCCCACTCCTGCTCCAATGAGCACCTCCATCTCTCACTCTCCTAGCCTCACCCCCATCCCAAGTTTCTGCTTCTTTCCTCCAGTTCTCAGGCAACTACATGGTCCATATGTTTCTCAGGGTAAATTCTGAATTGAATCCTGGCACTTTAATAGCTACAGCGGGGAGAAGATATTCACCCATTCAAACTTGTGTGAGTGCACGCATGCATGCTTAAAAGCTTCATTTGTGTCTGACTCTGTGAGGTCCTATAGACTGTAGTCTTCTAGGCTCCTCTGTCCATGGGATTCTCCAGGTAAGAATACTGGAGTGGGTTGCCATGCTCTCCTTGAGGGGTTATTTTCAACCCAGGGATCGAGTTCGCATCTCCTGTGGCTCTTGCATTGCAGTCAAATTCTTCACCTCTGAGCCACCCGTTTAAATGGGAAGCACCATTTAAACTTGTCTGGCCCAAATCCAGGCCCAGCCCCTCACTAGTTGTGTGGCTTTGGCAAGAAATTCAGCCTCTCTGAACCTAGGCTTTGTCAGTTGGAGGAGGATGGGGCCATGGGCCCCACCTCTCTAAATTCTCCAGAGGATTCCAGTAAGCGTGTGCACAGTACGGCCCCAGGAGGCTTGCAGGATCCTACCCCTTCTAGGGTTACTAGCTCCACAGCTGACTTCCTTGCAAGTGATACCAAAGGTCCCCACCTTTCACCTAAGCAAAGACCTTAGGCTGCTAACTTAATGCCTATGATTGGAAGGCACCTACATGTCAGCTCTGATCTCCCCCTTCCAGGTCTTGATCCCTTTAGGTGGAATTAGTATTAAATGACTCTGGTCAGAGTGGACTTGTTGATGGGGACACCCAGTCCTGCCCACACCAGCCAGACCCATCTCCTACGAGCGGTGACATCACACCAAAACATGCCAAAGGAAAGAGACCACAGAACCATCCCAAACCTTGGACACACACATTCCTGAGTCCTAAGCAATGGCTTAACTACTCTTTACCAGCTGATCCATCTGGGCAAACCTGAAGCGTGCCTCTTCGTTTCTGAGCTGTGTGAGGACTGAGTCAGGTGATGGGTCTGGAGTTCTCAGCATGTGTCCACAGGAATAATTACTTCCCTCTCTGCTCCCCCAGCCAATCTGGCCTGTTGCTGATGCTCGATTTATTTCTTTAAACTTATTAAGTAAATGAAGAGGCCACTATGTGAGCACAGCTATTCTGGAGAAGGAGAGGGGCTCAGGACAGTGTGATTCCTCTAAGCAGCAGAGCCATTAGGCAGCATCACTGGGGGCTTGTCAATCTCTTGAGAGGCGGCTGAACCCAGCTCCATCTGCTGCCTCCATGCAGTGCTGGGGGCAAAGCAGGGACAGTCCTTGAAGGTAGGCATTCATGGGAGAGCAGACCTGGTCATGATGTGCTTGTGGAAAATCATAAGGTGCTCAGGAACCAGACCAAGATGCTGAACCCCTGTGAGCTAGAAATGTTCCAAGAGGAAAAGGGGGAAGGCCAGTAGTGGAGCCTGTCTACCCCTGTCTCAGCTTTGCCTTAGGAACACCTGAAGTGAAACTGGATCCTCATAACTGGCAGATAAGTGCCCATACTGCCTGGGTCTTATCTGTCTCAGAGTTGGAAGGAAGAGGATCTGTAATGACAGAGCAGGGCTGGCTGCTCAAGCAGAGGGCAGACTCTCAGGCTCAGCTCTCTAACAACAGACACCAATCAGAAGCCCGCATGTACGCAGCACTTTGCAAACAAGCAAAGAAAGCAACCCACGCCTGTCATAGAGGACCAGACTGTCTATTGGAATAATTAATATCAGAAAGTCCACAATTCCACCAAGAAGAGAAAAAAATAAAGAACACTGAAAAGCCCTGTTGTGATTTGAAGAATGATTCTGTACAGATTTCCTGGTTAGGAAAAGCCATGCAGAGAATTAGAGGGAGAGAAAAGAAAGATGGACAGAATAATATCATGTGTGACTGGCAGGAAGGTTGTAAAGATAATGCTAGTAAAAAGGGTTAAAGGAATAGGAGGGTTTTTTACTAATGCATCAGGGGAAAGAGATACTGAAGTGAGAATAGGTCCGCTAATAAATCAGGCTGGGCATGAAATTAACGATGGGTCTGAAATGGCCAAGATATTGAACTCATTCTTCAAAACTGTCTTTAGCAACAGAAATAAAAAGGAAAATACAGACAATGATGGGGCAATAGAATCTTTTTGAAAATAACTACTGGCAAAAGCAGATATGAGATCCGTGGAACATTGAAGTACAGGAGTACAGGAGTAAATGTGTTTCTTGGGGATTATGGGAAATTGATTAGTATCTACTGGATCAATTTAAACGGTGGTTAAAAATGGCTTTGTCATCATTATTGTTATTCTAAATGAGTAAAGTTAGAGGAGGTTCTGAAAGAAGATGTCCAACATTCTGGGTGGAAACATTAAAATGATGCAGTCCAAAGGACCCGTGATCCTGTTTGGAGAACCTGATGGAAATTACCAGGGAAACTGTGCCACCACATTGCATGTGCTCAGCTGTGCCTGAATCCTTGTGACCCCATGGACTGTAGCCCCCCAGTCTCTTCTGTCCATGGCATTTCCCAGGCAAGAAAACTGCAGTGGGTTGCCATTCCTCCTCCACGGGATCTTCCTGACCCAGGGTTGAACTCATGTTTCCTGCATTGGCAGGTGGATTCTTTACCACTAAGCCACTGGGGAAACCCCAACACCACATTCAGGATCACCTAAAAGTTCAGTAGGCTAAATCACCATTACATTTATTTGAATCAAGTTGTCTTTTAAAAAGTAGTTTAATGTCTCCTGCCCCCACACCCCCAAAGGCCAAGCTGGTGAAGAAAAGGCTGCTAACTGGGTCTGTTGGCATTTTCAGCATCTCTGTATTGACACCGTCCATGGGACATGGCATGGGGAGAATATACCAGAAGGGCCCATGCACTCCCATGGGAAAGCCAGGAAAGGATACCCCTCTACTGTCCCACTGTTGTCACGGCCACCTCCAAGTTCTGGAGGGCAGGGCCATACAGAGCTCCTGTCATCCCTCGTCCTCCCTTCCCATCCTCCCCGACGTGTGGGCACATGGTTGCTCTGGCCAGGTCCCCCCTCCAGTGATGGCCTCAGCGCTCCTCTCTGGCACTCCAGACTGGGCCTTTCCCCAGTCTTAGGACGTCACTTGTCATGGGGTGACAAAGAAAGTTATGCTACATACTGAGTGGGTCAGTGTGCCAGTGTTAGGAAAGCCCTTTGCGAGAGTGCATGCTGTCACTTCAGTCATGTCCAGCTCTTTGTGACCCCATGGACTGTAGCCCACCAGGCTCCTCTGTCCACAGGATTCTCCAGACAAGAATACTGGAGTGAATTGCCCTCCTCCAAGGGATCTTTCCAACCTAGAGATCGAACCCATGTCTCTTATATCCTCTGCATTGGCAGGCAGGTTTTATGCCACTAGTGCCACCTGGGAAGCCCAGGAAGGTCCTTTAATTGATAAAAAAAATTTTTTTAATTAAAGGAAGCCAGTGAATATAGCACTTTTCTGAAGGGAAAGTGCAAAAATCTGGGCTTATTTTTCTTCCTTTATTTATTTCTGGTCATTGCATGTGGGATCCTAGTTCCCCGACCAGCGATCAAACCTGGCTGCCCGCACTGGAAGCCAGGATTCCCAGCCGCTGGACCACCTGGCAATTTCCTAATTGACAAAGTTTTAGTTCAGAGAAATATCTCCTGGCGCTGATTCAGGCTCTAGGGTAAGGTCATGGAGAGGGTTAGGGACAGAGAGTGTGAGAGTTGTCTCTTAATTCCCACTGGAGACAGGTGCCCTGGACTAGATTTGGTTCTACTTGGAGGACAGAAGTTACTCATGAGGGACCCAGGGGCAGGACTGTGGTTTCTGAGTCAGGGGCCATATATACATACATTAGTGATGCAGGGGAGGCCTGCTGAGTATGCCTGTTAAGTCCTATGCAGGAGGTCAGTGATCTCACAGCTCATCTTCAGAGAAAGAAGTGGCAGTGACATAATCTCATTTGTGTGAATCTCTGCATGTCATCACAAAAATTATGTTAGATAATACATTTATTTGGCTATAACTTATGAAATTAATTTTGCTAAAACATCATTAGATGTTAGTGTAAAATCTATACATACACGGGAGCTTATGTACTGATGAAAAAATTATTCTCTAAAACAGATGTGGTCTTGACAAGTCATATGTAAATATTAATACGCACCACTTTAAAATGCACTAAGGGAAAGAATTCTGCTATTTAAAGAAAGCCTATAAAGATACCTATTTAAACATAAGGGCCCTTTATAAAATGATTCATCACCCCTAAATTTAGAATCTTTAGACTGCTATTTATAGTACAGTCTACTCAAACACACAGTTAAATACCATGGGTCTGTGTGCAGTGATGTCCGACTCCTTATGACCCCATGGACTGTAGTCCATCAGGTTCCTCTGTCCATGGAATTTTCCAGGCAAGAATACTAGAGTGGGTTGCCATTTCACAGTCCAGGGGGCTTCCCGACCCAGGGATCCACGCCACATCTCGTGCTGCTCCTGCACTGGCAGGCAGGTTCTTTACCACTGGACCACCTGGGAGGCTCCTTATGGTATACACATGCACGCGTATGTGGCATATGCAGCATGTGTTAGGGACATATACTTAAACCAGTGGTCATTTTCTCCCCAAAGTCTTGCATCTTTTTGGATTTTGCCCTGGTCTGCTGCTGCTGCTGCTAAGTCGCTTCAGTCGTATCCGACTCTGTACGACCCCAGAGACGGCAGCCCACCAGGCTTCCCCGTCCCTGGAATTCTCCAGGCAAGAACACTGGAGTGGGTTGCCATTTCCTTCTCCAATGCATGAAAGTGAAAAGTGAAAGTGAAGTCGTTCAGTCGTGCCCAACTCTCAGCAACCCCATGGACTGCAGCCCACCAGGCTCCTCCATCCATGGGATTTTCCAGGCAAGAGTACTGGAGTGGGTTGCTATTGCCTTGCAGCCCTGACCAATTCAGATCCTATGAAAGGCCTGTATAGTTGCCCCTGGAACTTCTAGAGAAAGGATGTTCCCTGGGGACTCAACTGTGCAAAGATATCAGTATTACTGCCCATGGTGGGTAATTATTTTTAAAAAAACAGGAGCTACTATTTCTGAGAAAGATTCAACAAACTGAGTCTTTTTGTTATAGCAATTCCTTTCCTGCAAATTATTTTTCTTTCTTTCTTTTTTTTTTTTCCTTCTGATTTTGCGTGGGACTAGGGAGCCCTGAGTGGACCATTTCAGATGGAAATGCTGCTGGTTCAGCTTGGCTGGGTTGAGGGAGGACCGTAACCTTATAGATTTGACTGCAATTTCCTGCCCAGCTTCCTGGGGCTTTCAGAGCCTTTTAGCCCTGTTATTTATTATCTGGGCTTGCTGGTTTTGTAGGTCACTGACTGTTACTTTGTGCTATTGCTAGTTTAATGAGCAAGTCCAAGAGCTTCCAGTCTTAAAAATATGAAGCACTTACATCCGTGATTTCTGGGCCAGCAGTAAGTGCTGTATAAGAAAATGTTTTAGGAACACTCTTAACATAGAATTAAGATGTTTAATTCACAGAGAATACTGTGTGATACTGAGCCAGTCAGTAGGGGAAGGGAGAGAAATGGCTGATTCTTAATTATAATATCATGGACTAGGGGTCTTTTAGGCCCTTGAAAGATAATCTCTTGCCGTTAAATTAAGTAAAAAAATTTCTCCACATGCTATTTCTCATTCAGTACCGCAGAAGGTCATCCTCGGTGGGGTCAGCCATCTCCTCAAACATCTCAGCTCTTTCTTGTCCACTGACATATGCCCCTATATTGGTCATCACAGCTTCTAACAACCCATTCCTTCTGCCAGTGGTACGAAACTCAGGAAGCTTTTCTTTTATAGACCCTGATTCAAGATTTGGAAAGTATGATCACAATATTCATCAGCAGAGATGCTCAAAGTTACAAGGGAAGTAGTAGAAGCAGAGGCCCACCCAGGGAAGAGAGGCGTAGCCACACAAAATGATGTAGAGGGATGTTAACTCACTCTGCACCTCAGCCTGTGGCTACACTAGAGAAAGATCACCAATGGCCAGCTCTAACTTACCCCCTGAAAGCAACACAAAGAACAAGCCTGGGGTTCCATAATCCACAGAGTGGGAAGAGAGATGCTTCCCCTTATCACTCAAGTATCCAGAAAGATCACCCGAGGCTTCTACTGTGGTATTCTGAATATGAGAGTAGGAGGGTTAATCAGATTTTTGTTCATAAATTGTTGAATTGGTGCCTTTATTTGTAGGGGAGAGTTAAAATGTTAATGTTATTCAAAATGGATGGCATTAATTTATAAATTACCTCATCTATATTTCATAGGCATTGAATTTGGTCCTTTCTTCCCCACAGTCTCTCCTCAATCTAAAATATCTAAGATGTAATAACAGTGGAGAATCCTAGCAACGCCACTGCTATTTCCTTTTTTAGGTATATGCATTGATTATACCTGATGTGTACTGGCTCCTTTATATGATGGGTGAGTCTAATGAAGCAGGAGCACTGGGTCATAACACTGGCACTTAGACGTTTATACAACATCTCCTGCTGGATCAGCTAAGTTCTTGAACCAAAAAGACAGTTCAGAATATGGACTATGACAGAGACTCAGAAAGAAAACTGAATTAAGGGACCAGAGTCCCAGGTTGGAATCCCAGCTCTACCATTAAGTAGCTCTGTGACCCTGGACAAGGTCATCTCAGTTTCCTCATTTGGCAAATGAGGGGATAGCACCCCTTTGGGTCTCCAGAACACTTCACAGCTCTAACAGTGTATGTGTCTATAACCTGGAGGTTCTACTAGTCGAGGAAGTAGAGAAATTGGTCATGGCAAATGTCACTGAGTTCCTTGTATGCAATCAGAAGAGCTGAGTAAGAGAGCCATCTGGCCACAGCAGGAGCATCTTGGGGACAAGCTAAATCAGGAAGACTGGCAAATAGGGGAAAACTAGAATTATTGTCAAGGGGAGCCAAGGTTCTGATGAGAAAATTGGCACTCAGCAGCAAACCAAAACTTGTGATTCAAGGGCAAGCCTGGGGCATAGGTCAGTAATTGGAGCCTCCAAGCACAAGACTTCAGGCTTGAGAAAGGACCCAGGAGTACAGATCAGAACTGAGACTGCAAGTGATGGGTGTGTCCTGGGTTTCCCCTTTAAGCCATTCCAGGCTGGTTGTTTTGGCATGGGCATCACTTATTAGAATTGCAGATGTTGTATAGTAATTTCTTTTTTTTTGAAATCCGAATGACAAGGCCAGCCAATGGTTTTGAGGACTATTTTCAGAGCAGTATTTCAGCATCAGTGGCTACCTGAACCAAGTTCCTCATGTCACCCCATTCCCCTTGATGAAGGAGACACATCTAGCAATTAATCTTTTGGGGGCAAGATAGATTATTCTCTAAGTGATCTTAAGATTTAGGAGAGAAAGAGTCAAGCATTTAGATAAAAAATTAGATTCCCTACTTCATATCCTATGCCAAAAGAAATTCCAAAAGCATTAAAAATTTAAGTGAAAAAAATGGCAAACTGGAAGAAAACTTTTGAGCTATTTTTGGAGACAAAGTTTAATATCTTTAACATACAAATTCTCTTATAAATAAATTAATAAGAGATAAATTTCTAAAGAAAAAGGAAATGTAGAACAGAAGTCAACTCATAAACTGAGACATAAAATTTACAAGTAAACAGATGAAAACATGTTCAACTTCATAAAGAAGTCCAAGAAATTGCAAATTAGAACATTTGAAATACCGCTTTAGCATGTCAAAGACTTCACTTTAAATGGTATTCAGTGTCTATGAAGACTTGAGGGAAGCATGAATCCACTGTCTATGGGTTGTGTATTGTTTGCGGGGTGTTAAGTCCCCTAGGTAGAGTTCCTTCAGATTATACTGATCCCATGCTGTGGGGACTAGCCAGCTGTTTGCCAAACCAGTTTCCCTTTCTTCTGGGTTTCAGCTGGACTACATTTCCCAGCCGCCTTTGAAAACAGATGTGGCCATACAATGAAATGTTGGCCAAAGGAAAGTGGGCAGCAGTGAAGCCCACGACTTCCAGGCCTGCCCATGGATGCCAGGCAGGTGAGCCTCTTTGCTGCTTTCTGCCTGACTGCTGACCAGAGGCAGAGGACCCAGGAGAGGACCCGGAGGTCCTAGGAAGCCACCAAATAGAAAAAGCCTGAGTGCAACAAGCGCCCTCTCACCAACCTGCTGCCATTTTGTTCTTCATGGACAAGGAGTAAAATTCTTCTGTGCTAAACCACTAAGGATGGAGGTTTATAGTAATATTAGCTAATGATCACTGCTGTCAGAGATCTTTTTGAAAATGCTGGAAGCCAGCTGCCATGCACACCCCCATCACCAGTCTCATGGGGCGGGCAGTTATCATCCAGCAGGGTCTGACAGCGAACATCCTGAGATCCCTGTGCTGGAATAATTGATTCTCCCCAGAATTACACTGATTTGATCTTAGTACACGGCCCAGCAATTTTTGACATTTTTTTTCTTTACTGTAGCAAGAAATACCTAACATGAAATCTACCATTTAACCATTTTTAAGTTTAAGATTCAAGGCCTTCCCAGGTAGTGAAGAATCAGCCTGCCAATGCAGGAGATGCAAGAGATGAGGGTTTGATCCCTGGGTCAGGAAGATCCCCTGGAGTAAGAAATGACAACCCACTTAAGTATTTTTGCCTGGAGAATCCCATGGACAGAGGAGCCTGGTGGGCTATAGCTCATGGGGTTGCAAAGAGTCTGACATAACTGAGCACACACGCATGCAAGTATAAGCTTCAGTGGTATTAAATATATTCATAGTTTTGTGCAACCACCCCCACCTTCCATCTCCATAACCTTCTGTTCCTCCCAAACTGAAACTCTGTCCACTTTTAAATCTTAACTCCTATCCCCCTCCCCCCATCCCTGGTACCCACCATTCTACTTTCTGTCTCATAAACAATGAGCTTATTCTAAGACTTTCATATAAGTGGAATCATAGTGTTTGCCCTTTTGTCTGGCTTATTTAACTTAGCCTAATGTCTTCAGTTTTCATCCATGTGCCAGAATTTATTTCTTTCTGAAGGCTGAGTAATAGCTCATTGTGTGTCTATACTTATATACATGACTATATATACATACATGAGTCCTCTTGGTGGCTCAGACGGTAAAGCGTCCATCTGCAATCTGAGAGACCTGGGTTCAATCCTTGGGTTGGGAAGATACCCTGGAGAAGGAAATGGCAACCCACTCCAGTATTCTTGCCTGGAGAATCCCATGGACATAGGAACCTGGTAGGCCACAGTCCATGGGGTTGCAAAGAGTCAGACATGACTAAGCGACTTCTCTTTCTTTTCTCATATACATACATACATATGCGCGTGTGTGTGTGTGTTTGTGTGTGTGTGTGTATCCGTTCATCTGCTGATGGACACTTGAGTTGCTTCCACCTTTTGGCTATTGTGAATAATGCTGCTTTGGACATGGATGTGGAATGTAAGTTAGACTCCCTGTTTTTAATTATTTTCCTAATATATGCAGAAGAGGAATTGCTGGATCATTGGTAACACTAAGCCTAAGTTTTTGAGGAACAACTGTACTGTTTTCCACAGTTGTTGAACCAAAGCCCTGGAACTCAAAGAAAGCCAGTCTGGTGCCATTTTCCCTACTGTTTCTTCTTTCTTCCTTGGTCTCTCAATACTCCTTGTCTTACTTTTTATCAATCCACTGCTCTCCTTTGCCCTTGGAGAGGGTTACAGAGGGAAAAAAGGTAAGTTGTTGCAAAAACGCAATGCCAAGTTCAAGGTGAGATGCTTTTGCAATCATTTTCTTCTTGCATAAGGAAGCTAAGACTTCGTGGGTCCCTCGGTTGTGTGAAGATGGCAGTCAGGCTGGGGGTCTCACCCTGAATTCACAGATTGCTAACTGGAGAGCAACCCTGGGGAAAGTCAGGAGCTCAGTCTCCTCCTCTGTAACGTGCCTTTTCTTTCCGGTTCTCAGAACTAGACTCCGGGTGGCTGACACTAGACATAAGTTCTTGCTTTCACAAGAACAAAATGTTATGTAGAAATATTTCAGTCTTGATGAAATGCTACTCTGAGCAAGGAATACCATCTCACTGTTGGGATAATAGTCCTGGACACAGATTGTCTCCATCAGGGGACACTTGGGTGGTGCCACCCCTGGCCCTTCCATTCTGGTGCCACTGGCACAGGGCACTCCAGGCACCATGAATGCCTTCTCTCCCTCCATAGGAGGGCTGTCTCTGTCTACCACACATCATCAGACTTTTTTATTCTTAAAAGATTAAATCTTAGAGGTGACATTTGCAAAGTAGCTGAGTCAGAAAAACAATGATAGCAGCAGCAAGAGCAAAGACCCTGGGAACCAGAAGGAAAATACTGTCTCCTTTGTATCTAAGGGAAGCAGGGTTTTCTGATGATCCCTGTATCTCTTCTCTTTTCTTCTCTTCCCCGAGATGGCTTCCACTTCCCCACCCAGGAACTTACCATATCAGTCACATGAGCATCCAGGGACCCTTCCCTGGCCCCCTGCATTGAAGGGGATTGATGAATTTGCATGAGGATAAGGGAGGGGCCTTATCCAAATGACCTCAAACACGAACCCAGGAGATTTCCCACCCACTGCCCCATCTCCGGCCCCAGAGGGATACAGCTTAGTTTATGATTTCTCTTACTGATGTTTATTTTTCAGATTTACAGAAATTGATCTCTGGTATGTGCAGCTGCCTGAGCGGTGCACACCTTCAAAGCTGGATGTAAACCAGACAAGCTGCCTAATCCATCACCTCGGATCTACACTAACAAACACACAGACCCAGGAGCAGCAGCAGCTACTCTGTCCTTCAGCCCTTTGTGTCACTGTTATGGTTTTATGCCTTTGCAATCAATTACAGGCCTACACTTCCCCCACTCCCAGCCTTCTTTCTGCTCCAGGAACAGAGAAGGAGAGGATCCTGGTGGATGGAAGCTGATGACCCATAAACCTGGCATTTCTGGTTATCTACCTCTAAAACTGCACTCCATTGCTAAAAATGTTCGCTGGTGCCTGATTTTCGTAGATGATAATGTCCTAATGACTGACCTTGGATTTGAGGCACTGTTACATTTTGGTCTTGATTTACATTTTTAACTTCTCCTTACCCCACCCTCAGGTCACTTTCCTATTCAACTTGACCTTGGTATTCTCCCGTGGAGGGAGCTCCTCTTACTCTTCTTTGTAGTACATAATAGATGCCGGGAGAGTGGTTGTTCAATAGGAAAGAAATGAAGCCCCCATAATCTCATATTCAGTGCACAGTGTCTTTTGGAGGCAGCCTGGAAGTCCACTGTCCTTGGAATGGCAAGTGGGGACTTAAGAAATCAGAGGATCCATCCTGCTGACCCTGAGCTCCCCCTAAGTTCTAGTATCTGGAAGGGAAACCTATGCCCTCAGGCTGGATTTCCCCACATTAGTCTGTTGGACATTCTTCTACAAATTCAGAAGCTCTTGCTAATCTTATCAAACTCAGCCTCAAGCCTCACAGCAATGAGAGCTCCCAGTTTGGGCAGGTGGTCTCTCTGTGCGCTGAAATCCCATCTTACCATCTCTACCTCTCAGCTCAAGAAGATGCCACTAACATCCTTGTTTTTTGAGCTTTATAGTGCTAACACCACCGTAAGTCATATACCTCATAAAACAAATACCTTTACCTGTGATAATGCATTCATTTAATTTCGATGCTAAATACAGAATGAGTAATGTGATAAACAGTTCTGACTGATTGAAATGAACCCTTCATTTTTCACAATTGTTCCAGAAGGACACTGAAGGAAAGAAAATATTAATGGTTTTTATAATGAGGACTTCACTTGGGGTAAGCAGAAAGTCACTATTTTCTCCCGGGATCTCATTTATCCCAGTTCAATCCAATTAACTCAATTAGAGATCCTGGTGCCATTTTAAAAGCCATTCTTCCACCCAGTTTTAGCACATGGACAATATCTTTATGCTTTCACGTGGATTCATGGGATTTTAGAACTAGAAATAACCATTGAAGTCATATAGTCCAATAGTTATTACAGACAGGAAAACAGAAGCTTCATCTGCTAATGACCCTGGCCATGGTCCCATAGGTAACAGTCCCATAGGCAACAGCAGCATGATGGCACATTTTAGAAGAAAATATTTTGAGCTAGGTTTTCTCCACTAGAGCATATGTCATTGAAAGATTTTGACAAGCATAAAAACCATGTTTTCTCTGGGCTAACTAATCTTTAGCCAAATAAAAGCCTTCAATGTGATGCTAAATGCAGTGCTTCTCTCTTGCTTGCCCCTCCCAGGCTCATTTTTTCACCAAAAGTACCAGATCTTTGACACCGTCCAAGAGTGGAGAACTGAGGCTGGGGTTGCAGACTTCAGGGAGAGGGTTCATCGGGGGAAGAAATCAGTAGGTCCTTGGGGGACTGCCTCCCAGTTTCCTTCATGTCTTTCGTGTCATGTACTGGACAGACAGTGTTCTACAATGCTGACAAAGAAGCTTCTGGCTGGAGGCAACTGATTCTGGGGGTCCAGTTGCTCCAGAGTCTACCTGGCAACCCCGAGGGCTCAGAGGATCAACACCTCAGCACACCTATACCTGTTCCTGAAGCACTATATGGAGAATTGGAGTTTTCATGAGGGCCAGCCCAAAACTGCATCCTAGCACCCGAGGCCCAGTTTTGAGGGGTCACAGAGCCCCAGATCCTTGAGGCTTGTATGTTGGTAACTTATTTCCTGTTCCCTCTGCATTCACATTAGCAATCAGAAATTGAATTCAGGCTTCTGTGTAATCTTTACTTAACCCATAGCCAAGCAGGTGAGCACCCTGTGAGGTCATGTACAGAATATCATTCTGAGGTTGAGTAGATCTAAATATTTCATCATGTGCAGTGACCTTGGGAATCTTGAAATGACAACCAGGTGGGAGCACAAACAATCTAACTGTGCAGGAGTAGAGTTGGATCGGGAGATGCCACTGAAAGGCGTGTGTTTCATCGATCTCCTGGTTCCTCTAGTGAGATGTATCTTTAAGCACTTTCATAGCTGAATCTAGCCAAAAAAGACTGGTGAGATATTGGGGATATCATCTGACCTGTTCTAAAAGAGACACCGTATGTAAAATACCCACCATGATGCCTAACCTCTAACAGGCACTCTCTAAATGCAGCTTTCCTACCTTCCTTTCTGTCTGGCACTTTATATAGCTTTTGTTTGTTTTCAGGAAAAAAATGCAACTTTTGTCTTAGAATCCTCAGTGGTATAAAGAGGTATGTAGCAGTGAAATAGTCAAGTCAACCAAGAAGGAAAAATAGTACTTATAAAATCTTAGAAAGAAAAAATTTTTTTAATTTTAATAAAGAAAAGAAAAAGAAGAAAAATTTAGAACTTATAGAGGACTTCCTACATGCTGGCCACTCTTCTGGTATGGGCATGTTGGAGGAGCTCCATCTGCCTCTCGTACTTGAAGCATCAGAAGCAGCTTTCTGCCAGTGCTGTCAAGAAGATCCACATGCCTGGAATTCAGATATTTTATCACTAAAGCTATGGCTACTGAAAACATAAATCAATGAGACATCATTTAAAAGCATATCCAGTTATTTTTTTTATATCTATTGGATTCTTATTAAGGGCTGCAACTGGCTGTTTCTTATTTTTTCCAGATGGTTTCAGATCTGGCCATTAGGAGTGCATTCAGGTTGGGTTCATCCTTGCACTTTTTTCGTTTTGCTTTTATTGGAGTATAGTTGCTTTACAGTGTTGTGTTAGTTTCTGCTGTACAGCAAAGTGAATTAGCTGTATGTTTGCATATGTCCCTGTTTTTGTTTTTGATTTTGTTTTTGGTTTTTTTTTTTTTTTTGGATTTCCTTCCCATTTAGGTCACCACAGAGCATTGAGTAGAACTGAGTAGAGTTCCTTGTGCTATGGGCTTCTCAGGTGGCACAGTGATAAGGATCTGCCTGCCAATGCAGGAGCTGAAAGAGACTCGGGTTTGATCCCTGGATTGGGAAGACCCCTTGGAGTAGGAAATGGAAACCCACTCCAGTATTCTTGTCTGGAAAATTGCATAGACAGAGGAGCCTGGTGGGCTACAGTCTAGGGGGTCGCAAAGAATCAGACACGACTGAGCACACACACACCAGCACACACACCAGCACACACACACCAGCACACACACACCAGCACACACACACCTTGTACTATACAGTAGCTTCTCATTAGTTATCTATTTATAAATAGTACCTCAGTGTACTACTTTTGATACATTCTCATGATTTTTTGAGATCTTCCTTACTTCCTCTCACCTTAAGACGCCCCAGGCTTCTCTAGTACTTTGTTTGGCCCTGATCTGGAATCCGAATGGGGTAGAAGTTTGGACACCAGGCGAGTTTATTGGTATCGGGTGCCATTGCTCCTAGACCCCCTCAGTGAACAGAACTAGGAGCATATTCATGTTTCCTACTGATATAAATATGTAATTGAATTAAGAAATCAGTAAAGGAGGGGGAGCTCTTTGCTCAGTAGGAGACATATAAAATCATCATTTGGCAAATACCACAGAGATCACTGGGCTTCCCAGGTGATGCAGTGGTAAAGAATACATCTGTCAATGCAGGAGTCCCAAGACTCGGTTTTGATTCTTGGGTCGAGAAGGTCCCCTGGAGTAGAAAATGGCAATGCACTCCAGTATTCTTGCCTGGAAAATACCATAAACAAAGAGGCTTCACAGCCTACAATTCATGGGTCACAAAGCGTTAGACATGACTGAGTGACTGAGCACACACACATGCACACAAGCACGTGCACACACATACACAGATTCTAGGCAAGAATCATCAATGGAGGCTAAATTTAAAGGGCAAAATTGTGGTGAGAAATAGGATACTTACATGGTCTCAAGGTATCTCTCACTAGATGCTTATTACCCGCAAAGAGAAAAGTCATTGATTTACAGAAGGAAACTGGCCGAGCGACCAGAGTTACCATCACCAGGAGTGGGACAGACAAGTTGAGGCTATGTGACCCTTTGCGTGAGGCACTGAGACACACACAGGACTTCTGTGGCGTGTCTGCCCAAGACGCATAATCTGAATCTAAGTACGAGTACACAGCAGACAAACCCACACTGAGGAACACAATCCAAAGTACCTGGCCAGGATTCTTGAAAAGTGTTAAGATCGTAAAGGAGAAAAGAAAGACTACAAGATGATTCCAGAGTAACAGCTACAGGAAACATGATGACTAAAGGCCGTGTGTGATCCTGAATTGTGTCCTGGGTTAGAAAAGCTCATAGGATAATTGGTGAAATTTGAATGAGGGCTGTAGATCAGGTAAGGGCCCTTTCAGAAGACAAAGGAAAGGAGGTTTTTTATGTATCCCAAGGGTACCCTAGGGAATATTGTTAGAAAAGAGAGTATTTTTTGGTTTGAAATATGTTTTTAGTTTTATACTTAAAAATTTTAATACCATCTCCCAGAAAACCATTCTTGACATTATGTATTTTGTAGCTATATTGAAATGCACTATCAATGCAGCTATTTTGATGAGCTCTCAGGTGTTCAATTTTATTTTTTGCAACTTGGCTGCTATGGTTCGAAGAGTTAGAATCAATAATATCCAGAGTACAGGATAAATAGCACTATTTTTTGAGGGATGAGAAAATGTTTTCTGGGTTCAAGCACTTACAATAAAATACAAAATTAGTGAAATGATAATATTTTGATCCTAGCCCTGAGGGAAGGGACTCTAATGACATACTTTGCCCATGCTATCTTGTATAGCACTCAACTCATCATAGGTTCTCAAACAGATTTTTAAATGATTTAATGCTGTTGACCCTCAAAACTCATTTATTTTGGAATATTTGCCTGTACATTGACTACTTACATATATTTGTTTTGTTTCCCTTCTGCTTTGGTTTGTATCGTCCCTCTTGGAACAAACATCTGGTCATCAGGAGAAATTAATCTTCTTTGAAAAATAGCTTCTTTCTGATTATAAGAAACCAACAGTCTTGCTTTTCTCTTGATAATACTCAGTTACTGCAGCCTCCAGGGAGGGCCTGCTGGGGAGGTCTTGCCTGTCTGGCCTCTCCTTGAACTCTCCTGGATGGGGCCAGGGTTGCAGTCCCTACTTTCTCTCCACTATGTCTAAACATATGTACATATGTACACTATCATTTTTTACCTTGTAAAAAGGAGCCCTCTGCCACATCGAACATACTTAAGCAAGGTCTGCAAACCAACTGTTCCTCTGCAGGATATACACAGGATGTTTAAGATATTTTAGTATGTTATAAACTATATAGTAGATATACCACTTGCATTTACTCATGCATAGGTACACTGTGTATGCAGTTCTCAGTGTTTATATGCAACTAGGAATAAAGTGACTGAAGTTTGCATAGATGAAATAGACACTTTGCTGAAAGCATAGTGTCTTAGATAATAATATGAGTAGGAAAATCCCCAACACTCACAAAAGCTTCAGTTAGAACAAATAGGTATAATATATTTAAATGACTAATACATTTTAAATGTTGGAGATCAGCACTGTGGAATAGTGGAGGGAATATTGGACTTGAATTTACAATATACACATTCTAATCCAAACTGCTGCTTTTTAAAAGTGTCATCTAACTTGTTTGAGTCTCAGCTTTCTTTATTTATCAAATGAAGTAAATATGCCGATCTTCCAAGTTTGAGCAGTTTAAATAGGAAATGAATGCAGTCACTCTGTAAATATTAAGCAGCTTTGCTCAGGCATTCCTCAAATATGTACTGAGTGACTCTGCATTGCATTCTAGGCACACAGTCGTGAATAAGAAGTTATCCTACGCTGATGGTCTATACCTTGGCCCGTTTTTAAAGGCAGCTCCGTGGCACCATGGATAGCACAGAGTAGTTTAAATAAGGAGACACACAGGTTCAAAACTTCACTTAATGAGATGGACAATGAACAATAAGCCTTTCACTTCAAGACCTC
Source organism: Bos javanicus (assembly GCF_032452875.1). Classification (NCBI taxonomy): domain Eukaryota; kingdom Metazoa; phylum Chordata; class Mammalia; order Artiodactyla; family Bovidae; genus Bos; species Bos javanicus. The sequence continues at coordinate 6,388,733 of NC_083895.1, read as the reverse complement.
AATGGCCAGGTCCAGGGAATCAGAGGAAGCTTTCTTAGGCATATGCATGCTGAGCTGAGTAGGAATTAGAGGTGGAAGTGGGAGGAGTGAGGAAAGCATTCTAAGTAAGGGAAGCAGTGTGTCCAAGGGCCCAGGGCCCTGTCCCCCATGGTAATGATAATGAAGATGCATTTATCTCTAGTATGGTGGGAAGACATCCAGAGTTCTTGTCATTGTAATTGTTTTCATAGGTTTATTTTTTTAGGGCATCTTCAGGTTCACAGAAAATATAAGCAGGAAGTACAGAGTTCCATATACCCTCCACAACATATACACTCAGACTTCCCCAAAATATCGACATTCCCCACCAGAAGGGAACATTGGTTACAATGAATGAGCCTACACTGACATATCACCGTCCCCCAGAGTCCATAGTTTACATTGGGATTCACTCTCGGTGTTGAGCAGCCTATGGATTTTGACAAATGTAGGACATATATCCCGGAGAAGGCAATGGCACCCCACTCCAGTACTCTTGCCTGGAAAATCCCATGGACGGAGGAGCCTTGCAGGCTGCAGTCTATGAGGTGACTAAGCGTCGGACACAACTGAGCGACTTCACTTTCACTTTTCACTTTCATGCATTGCAGAAGGAAATGGCAACCCACTCCAGTGTTCTTGCCTGGAGAATCCCAGGGATGGGGGATGCTGGTGGGCTGCCGTCTGTGGGGTCGCACAGAGTTGGGCACGACTGAAGCGACTTAGCAGCAGCAGCAGCAGCAGGACATACATCCATCATTATAGTATCATACAAAGTTTCACTGTCCTAAGAGGTTTTTTTTTTGAATTTTTAAAAGTATAAAACTTGATGGTTTGTAGCTTATTCATAAAGCTGTGCAACTGTCACTACAATTTTACAATATTTTCATCATCCTGAAAAGAAATCCTATACCCATTAGCAGTTACTACCTTGTCTCCCAACCTCCTCTCCCAGTACAGCACAGTCATGACAGCAACCTTCTGTCTCTGTAGATTTGTTCATTCTGGATATTTCATCTAAATATAATCATACAATACCTGGTCTTTGAGATTGATTTTATTCACTTTTTCAATAGAGTTTTCAAGCTTCATCCATGTTGTAAACTGTATCAATATGTTATTCCTTTTCATAGCTGAATAATGTTCCATTGTGTGGATAAAACACTTTAGTTCAGCCATTGATCCATTGGTGGACATTTAGGCTGTTTCCACTTTTCACCTATTTTGAATAATACTATATACCTAGTATTCATAGAATTGAAGGGTCATATGGTCATTGTAGGTGTAACATTTTTAAGAACTGCCAAACTGTTTCTCAGTGCTTCCCAGGTACCACTAGACATAAAAAACCTGCCTGCCAAAGCAGGAGACATAAGAGACTTGGGTTCAATCCCTGGATTGGGAAGATCCCCTGGAGGAGGAAATGGCAACACACTCCAGAATTCTTGCCTGGAGAATCCCATGGACAGGGAAGCCTGGCAAGCTACAGTCCATGGGGTCTCAAAGAGTCAGACAACTAAGCAACTAACACACACACACACACACACACACACAAACTGTTTTTCAAAGTAGCTACATCATTTAACATTTCCATCAACAGTGTGCAAGGTTCCAATTTTCCCACATCTGTGCCAAAACTTCTTATTGTCTTTTTGATTATAGCTGCACTATTGGATGTGAATTGATACTTCATTAGGATTTTATTTTCATTTACATAGTGGCTGAGAGTGAAAAAGTTGGCTTAAAACTCAACATTCAGAAAACTAAGATCATGGCATCCAGTCCCATCACTTCATGGCAAATAGATGGGGAAACAATGGAAACAGTGACAGACTTTATTTTCTTGGGCTCCAAAATCACTACAGATGGTGACTGAAGCCATGAAATTAAAAGGCCCTTGCTCCTTGGAAGAAAAGCTATGATCAACCTAGACAGCATATTAAAAAGCAGAGACATGACTCTGCCGACAAATGTCCATCTAGTCAAAATTATGGTTTTCCAGTAGTCATGTATGGATAGGAGAGTTGGTGTATAAACAGAGCTGAGCACCAAAGAATTGATGCTTTTGAATTGTGGTGTTGGAGAAGACTCTTGAGAGCCTCTTGGACTGCAAGGAGATCCAACCAGTCCATCCTAAAGGAAATCAGTCCTGAATATTCATTAGAAGGATTGATGCTGAAGATGAAACTCGAATCCTTTGGCCACTTTATGCAAAGAACTGACTCATTTGAAAAGACCCCGATGCTGGGAAAGAGTGAAGGCAGGAGGAGAAGGGGACGACAGAGGATGAGATGGTTGGATGGCATCACTGACTCAATGGACGTGAGTCTGAGTAAACTCCTGGAGTTGGTGATGGACAGGGAAGCCATGGGGTCGCAAAGAGTCAGACATGACTAAGCAATTGAACTGACTGACTGGGCTTCCCTGGTGGCTCAGATGGTAAAGAATTTGCCCTTGGAAGAGGGCATTGCAGCCCACTCCAGTATTCTTGCCTGGCAGAACTACAGTCTGTACCTGGCAGGCTACAGTCCATAGGGATGCAAAGAGTTGGACACAACTGAAGCAACTGAGCACATACACATGCACGCACATAGTGGCTAATGACGTTGAGCTTATTTTCATACACTTGTTCTTTAACTTTTTTGCAGAGATGTCTATTCAGATCCTTGGCCCTTTTTCAGAGGTGCACCCATGGCGCAATGGATAGGACTGCTGCTGCTACTACTGCTAAGTCACTTCAGTTGTGTCCGACTCTGTGCAACCCCATAGACTGCAGCCCACCAGGCTCTGCCTTCCCTGGGATTCTCCAGGCAAGAACACCAGAGTGGGTTGCCATTTCCTTCTGCAATGCATGAAAGTGAAAAGTGAAAGTGAAGTCGTTCAGTTGTGTCCGACTCTTAGTGACCCCATGGACTGCAGCCCACCAGGCTCCTCTGTCCATGGGATTTTCCAGGCAAGAGTACTGGAGTGGGGTGGCATTCAGTTCAGTTGCTGAGTAGTGTCCGACTCTTTGCTACCCCACGAATTGCAGCACTCCAGGCCTCCCTGTCCATCATCAACTCCCAGAGTTCACTCACACTCACGTCCATCAAGTTGGTGACGCCATCCAGCCATCTCATCCTCTGTCGTCCCCTTCTCCTCCTGCCCCCAATCCCTCCCAGCATCAGAGTCTTTTCCAATGAGTCAATTCTTTGCATGAGGTGGCCAAAGTACTGGAGTTTCAGCTTTAGCATCATTCCTTCCAAAGAACACCCAGGCCTGATCTCCTTTAGGATGGACTGGTTAGATCTCCTTGCAGTCCAAGGGACTCTCAAGAGTCTTCTCCAACAACGCAGTTCAAAAGCATCAATTCTTTGGTGCTCAGCTTTCTTCACAGTCCAACTCTCACATCCATACATGACTACTGGAAAAACCATAGCCTTGACTAGAAGGACCTTTGTTGGCAAAGTAATGTCTCTGCTTTTGAATATGCTATCTAGGTTGATCATAACTTTCCTTCAAAGGAGTAAGTGTCTTTTAATTTCATGGCTGCAGTCACCATCTGCAGTGATTTTGGAGCCCAAGAAAATAAAGTCTGACACTGTTTCCACTGTTTCTCCATCCATTTCCCATGAAGTGATGGGACCAGATGTCATTATCTTAGTTTTCTGAATGTTGAGCTTTAAGCCAACTTTTTCACTCTCCTCTTTCACTTTCATCAACAGGCGATTTAGCTCCTCTTCACTTTCTGCCATAAGGGTGGTGTCATCTGCATATCTGAGGTTATTGATATTTCTCCCAGAAATCTTGATTACAGCTTGTGCTTCTTCCAGCCCAGCATTTCTCATGATGTACTCTGCATATAAGTTAAATAAGCAGGGTGACAATATACAGCCTTGACATACTCCTTTTCCTATTTGGAACCAGTCTGTGGTTCCACGTCCAGTTCTAACTGTTGCTTCCTGACCTGCATATAGGTTTCTCAAGAGGCAGGTCAGGTGGTCTGATATTCCCATCTCTTTCAGAATTTTCCACAGTTTATTGTGATCCACACAGTCAAAGGCTTTGGCATAGTCAATAAAGCAGAAATAGATGTTTTTCTGGAACTCTCTTGCTTTTTCCATGATCCAGCGGATGTTGGCAATTTGATCTCTGGTTCCTCTGCCCTTTCTAAAACCAGCTTGAACATCTGGAATTTCACAGTTCACGTATTGCTGAAGCCTGGCTTGGAGAATTTTGAGCATTACTTTACTAGCGTGTGAGATGAGTGCAGTTGTGTGGTAGTTTGAGCATTCTTTGGCATTGCCTTTCTTTGGGATTGGAATGAAAACTGACCTTTTCCAGTCCTGTGGCCACTGCTGAGTTTTCCAAATTTGCTGGCATATTGAGTGCAGCACTTTCACAGCATCATCTCCCAGGATTTGAAATAGCTCAACTGGAATCCCATCACCTCCACTAGCTTTGTTTGTAGTGATGGTTTGTAAGGCCCACTTGACTTCACATTCCAGGATGTCTGGCTCTAGGTGAGTGATCACACCATCGTGACTATCTGGGTCATGAAGATCTTTTTTGTAGTTTTTCTGTGTATTCTTGCCACCTCTTCTTAATATCTTCTGCTTCTTTTAGGTCCATACGATTTTTGTCCTTTATCAAGCCCATCTTTGCATGAAATGTTCCCTTGATATCTCTAATTTTCTTGAAGAGATCTCTAGTCTTTCCCATTTTGTTGTTTTCCTCTATTTCTTTTCATTGATCGCTGAGGAAGGCTTTCTTATCTCTCCTTGCTATTCTTTGGAACTCTACATTCAGATGCTTATATCTTTCCTTTTCTCCTTTGCTTTTCACTTCTCTTCTTTTCACAGCTATTTGTAAGGCCTCCCCAGACAGCCATTTTGCCTTATTGCATTTCTTTTCCATGGAGATGGTCTTGATCCCTGTCTCCTGTACAATGTCATGAACCTCCATCCATAGTTGATCAGGCACTCTATCAAATCTAGTCCCTTAAATCTATTTCTCACTTCTACTGTATAATCATAAGGGATTTGATTTAGGTCATACCTGAATGGTCTAGTGGTTTTCCCCACTTTCTTCAATTTCAGTCTGAATTTGGCAATAAGGAGTTCATGATCTGAGCCACAGTCAGCTCCTGGTCATGTTTTTGCTGATTGTATAGAGCTTCTCCATCTTTGGCTGCAAAGAATATAGTCAACCTGATTTCGGTGTTGACCATCTGGTGATGTCTCTGTGTGGAGTCTTCTCTTGTGTTGTTGGAAGAGGGTGTTTGCTATGACCAGTGCGTTCTCTTGGCAAAACTCTATTAGCCTTTGCCCTCCTTCATTCTGCATTCCAAGGCCAAATTTGCCTGTTACCCCAGGTGTTTCTTGACTTCCTACTTTTGCATTCCAGTCCCCTATAATGAAAAGGACATCTTTTTTGGGTGTTAGTTCTACAAGGTCTTATAGGTCTTCATTGAACCATTCAATTTCAGCTTCTTCAGTGGTACTTGTCGGGGCATAGACTTGGATTACTGTGATATTGAATGGTTTGCCTTGGAAATGAACTGAGATCATTTTGTCGTTTTTGAGATTGCATCCAAGTACTGCATTTCGGACTCTCTTGTTGACCATGAGGGCTACTCCATTTCTTCTATGGGATTCCTGCCCACAGTAGTAGATATAATGGTCATCTGAGTTAAATTCACCCATTCTAGTCTATTTAAGTTCGCTAATTCCTAGAATGTCGACGTTCACTCTTGCCATCTCCTGTTTGACCACTTCTAATTTGCCTTGATTCATGGACCTGACATTCCAGGTTCCTATGCAATATTGCTCTTTACAGCATCAGACCTTGCTTCTATCACCAGTCATATCCACAACTGGGTATTGTTTTTGCTTTGGCTCTATCCCTTCATTCTTTCTGGAGTTATTTCTCCACTGATCTCTAGTAGCGTATTGGGTGACATTGCCTTCTCCAAAATAAAGGGAGATACAGGTTCAAAACTGCATTTAGTAAGATCTGTTATGGCAGCATGGAAAATGGATTGAAAATGGCCAAGAGTCAGTGTAAGAAGACAAGATTAAGGGGGACAAGACAAACAAGAGTAAAGCCGGGAAAGAGCCAGCACATGATAGCAGGAAGTGGGGTATAGCACAAAGCCAGCAGGAGCTCCCAGACAGAGCAAGGTGGTGCTCCAACCAGAAGTTTCCTGAGTACTGCCTTCAGTTTAGTTCAGCCGCTCAATCATGTCTGACTCTTTGCGACCCCATGGACCACAGCATGCCAGGCCTTCCTGTCCATCCTGTCCTGAAATTGAATGGTTCAATGAAGACCTATAAGACCTTGTAGAACTAACACCCCCAAAAGATGTCCTTTTCATTATAGGGGACTGGAATGCAAAAGTAGGAAGTCAAGAAACACCTGGGGTAACAGGCAAATTTGGCCTTGGAATGCAGAATGAAGGAGGGCAAAGGCTAATAGAGTTTTGCCAAGAGAACAACTCCCAGAGTTCACCCAAACTCATGTCCATTGAGTCGGTGATGCCATCCAACCATCTCATCCTCTGCCGTCCCCTGCTCCACCTGCCTTCACTGTTTCCCAGCATCAGGGTCTTTTCCAATGAGTCAGGTCTTTGCATCAGGTGGCCAAAGGATCGGAGTTTCAGCTTCAACATCAGTCCTTTCAATGAATAATCAGGACTGATTTCCTTTACGATGGACTGGTTGGATCTCCTTATGATCCAAAGGACTCTCAAGAGTCTTCTCCAACACCACACCTCAAAAGCATCAACTCTTTGGCACTTAGCTATCTTTATAGTCCAATTCTCACTTCCATACACGACTACTAGAAAGTCCATAGCTTTGACTAGATGGACCTTTGTTGGCAAAGTAATGCCTCTGCTTTTTAATATGCTGTCTAGGTTGGTCATAGCTTTTCTTCCAAGGAGTAAGCGTCTTTTAATTTCAAGGATGCATTCACCATCTTCAGTGATTTTAGAGCCCCCCAAAATAAAGTCCGCCACTGTTTCCATTGTTTCCCCATCTATTTCCCATGAAGTAATGGGACCAGATGCCATGATCTTAGTTTTCTGAATACTGAGTTTTAAGGCAGCTTTTTCACTCTTCTCTTTCACTTTCATCAAGAAGCTCTTTAGTTCTTCTTCTCTTTCTGCCATAGGGTGGTGTCATCTGCATATCTGAGGTTATTGATATTTCTCCCAGAAATCTTGATTCCAGCTTGTGCTTCATCCAGCCCAGTGTTTCACATGATGTACTCTGCATATAAGTTAAATAAACAGGGTGACAATGCACAGCCTTTACATATTCCTTTCTCGATTTGGAACCAGTCTGTTTTTCCATGTCCAGTTCCAATTGTTGCTTCCTAACCTACATATAGTTTTCTCAAGAGGCAGGTCAGGTGGTCTGGTATTCCCATCTCTTTCAGAATTTTCCACAGTTTATTGTGATCCACAGTCAAAGGCTTTGCCATAGTCAATAAAGCAGAAATAGATGCTTTTCTAGAACTCTCTTGCTTTTTCGATGATCCAACAGACATTGGCAACTTGACCTCTGGTTCCTCTGCCTTTTGTAAAACCAGCTTGAACATCTACAAGTTCACAGTTCACATACTGTTTCAGCCTGGTTTGGAGAATTTTGAGCATTCCTTTACTAGCATGTGAGATGAGTGCAATTGTGCAGTAGTTTGAGCATTCTTTGGCATTGCCTTACTTTGCGATGGAATGAAACTAACTGACCTTTTCCAGTCCTGGGGCCACTGCCAAGTTTTCCAAATTTGCTGGTATATTGAGTGCAGCACTTTCAGCATCACTTTTTAGGATTGAAATAGCTCAACTTCAATTCCATCACCCCCACTGGCTTTGTTCATAGTGATACTTTCTACAGTCCACTTGACTTCGAATTCCAGGATGTCTGGCTCTAGGTGAGTGACCACACCATTGTGATTATCTGGGTCATGAAGATCTCTTTTGTATAGTTCTTCAGTGTATTCTTGCCACCTCTTAATATCTTCTGCTTCTGTTAGGTCCATACCATTTCTGTCCTTTATTGAGCCCATTTTTGCATGAAATGTTCCCTTGGTATCTCTAATTTTCTTGAAGAGATCTCTAGTCTTTGTCATTCTGTTGTTTTCCTCTATTTCTTTGCACTGATCCCTGAGGAAGGCTTTCTTATCTCTCCTTGCTCTTCTTTGGAAGTCTGCATTCAAATGGGTATATCTTTCCTTTTCTCCCTTGTTTTTCACTTTTCTTTGATTCACAGCTGTTGAAACAGCTTTGTTTCACAGCTATTGTAAGGCCTCCTCAGACAGCCATTTTGCTTTTTTGCATTTCTTTTTCTTGGGGATGGTCTTAATCCCTGTCTCCTGTACAATGTCATGGAACTCTGTCCCTAGTTCATCAAGCGCTCTGTCTATCAGATCTAATCCCTTGAATCTATTTCTCACTTCCACTGTATAATTCTAAGGGATTTGAGTTAGGTCATACCTGAATGGTCTAGTGGTTTTCTCCACTTTCTTCAATTTCAGTCTGAATTTGGCAATAAAGAGTTCATGATCTGAGCCATAGTCCACTCCCAGTCTTGTTTTTGCTGATTGTGTAGAAACTCTCCATCTTTGGCTGCAAAGATTTCGATATTGACCATCTGATGATGTCCATGTGTAGAGTCTTCTCTTGTGTTGCTGGAAGAGGGTGTTTGCTATGACCAGTGTGTTCTCTTGGCAAAACTCTGTTAGCCTCTGCCCTGCTTTGTTCTCTACTCCAAGGCTAAATTTACCTGTTACTCCAGGTGCTTCTTGACTTCCTACTTTTGCATTTCAGTCCCTATAATGAAAAGGACATCTTTTTGTGGTGTTAGTTCTAGAAGCTTTGCAGAAGCTCAAACCAGGTGCCCAGCTCACAGAACTTCTTAAGCTAGTGGCCTGTGTGTCCATGCCCTGGCACACGTGTGAGCCTTCATGTCATCACAACTTGCTTAATAATAGCACTGCTTCTCACAAACAGTGCCAGGATCTCATGAACTCTCTCCACCTAATCAGCATCAGTCCTTGCTTACTTTCCAAGGCCCCAACGTGAGGAGGAGACCCTGTGTTATACTCATCATAGGCAGATGAAGCAAGGTTCATACCAAATCAGAGACACTGAAAATAGTGAGTCAATATTTTTGGAATAAAAAATTTTGGAATAAAATTTGATACAGGATATTGGAAAAAAAGAACCCTCAAACTCTTCAAATTGTCGGAACTCTGTTCTTACACTGTTTTAATTACAACTCAGGGGATAGGTTCGGGTCCCCTTATTTTCTATGTGTAGAACTTATGGAGACTTAACCTGGCCCTACGGAGGATGAAAATAATGCCAGAACAAAAAGAGGGGCAGAGCTGATGATGGCTAAGGTGTGAGTGAATTCTTAGGAGCCAATTGTTGCCCAAAAAGGCACTGAGCATGCTCTGTACATCACATCTAATGGGAAGACCCCCACAGAAAGTAGTCTGGGTGACATTAGGAGTTGGGTCCTCTAAAGACTTGACGTCTTTCAAGATCACTCCATCTTCCTCTGTAGTCTCTCCAGGAAGCTGCTCTTCCACCCACAGGTATATGGCAGGTGAGAAGTTCCTCCCTTCCCCTGCCCCCAACCAGGAATGAGTGTATTTCTAAGCACACAGTCTAAAGCAATGGACTTTTAACTTTTCTGATTGCAAAGCCCTATTAGTGAAAAACACTGGAGCATGGGCTTCCTATGTATTATTACAAATATAAACAAATATATTACATTATGCACACTTGCTCAAAAACAGGAAATGTAACAATGGGAAAAGATGAAATGAACTAGTTTAACTCCTGCAACTTTTGGGTTATGTCCTTTCTCAGATGCAGGCAGAGACTTCTGGGGAGAGGCTTGGGGAGAGCCACAGGTTTGGGGAGAGCCATGGGGCTGGACCAGGGCTCTGCTGTGGCTCCTACATGCTGGGTGAGACTGACTGAGGTTTGGCATTTGGCCCCTGGGGTAGGAGGGATAGCAGGTAGGTTGGGAATGAGGGCAGGTGGCTGCCAGGCTCTCCACAGGGCAGGGCCGAGAGGGAGTGCTGATGTAATGAACTGGGTCTTGTATCAACACAGATAGTAGGGTTTGGGAGAGTAAAGATACATCATTTTTGGAAAAATAAATCAAATGACCATTGCAAATATTTGCAGACTGCGCTCCCCACAACATGAGATGCTTCTGAGAAGCCTCCCATCTCACTGTTAACTTGTCGCCTCTGTGTTGTGTATGGGCGTGTGCTCTTCCTGAATGCATGTTCTGTCTGGTTTTTAAAAACATCCTACAGACAATGATGTCATCACCAAACAGTCTCCAAATTTGGGACATTTGTTTTTTTTGTAAATGAAAACCCTCTAATTCACCTAATTTAACCCATTCTAATTTAAACTTTACCACTCCAGTCTATTTGCCCTGGGATTAAGAGGTATAAATTATTTTCATGGTCATTCCCTCATATTATTACAAAATTTTACAATGACTCCCTTTTCTAAGATAACATCTATAGGACTATTGACAAAGGGTCCTCCTTGCTCAAACTCTAGCCAGGCTTCTCTGAGCTCAATAATCATTTATGTCTATAAAGACTTGAAGAAAAACATACTTTCCAACAGCTCAAGGCCACATCCATAGAGTGACCCACACACACCTCCTTAAAGAGTCTGCTCAAGACTGCAAAATAATTTACCACTGGTTCCAGCCAGTACCTGAAGATAGAGCTCGTATGGTCCAGCTCTGTGGGAGGGTAGGAGCCTAACTTGCTAATGCCAATTAGCAAACCAGGATGGTTTCATATGGATCCACCCTCTCCTTCCGGTAGTTTGTAATTTTCCTTTCCCTGACTACACCTGCTCCCTCATTTGCCCTTTAGGAGACCCAGTCACATCTGTACAAATCAAAGTTCAGTTCAGTTTCCTTTTACAATAATATGTTACTGATTAAAACCTGTCCTTACCACATGAGTGTCCAGCTTTATTTATATTTGACATTATTTAAGCCAAAAATTGGTTAACTGCAGTAGATCACAGTATAGACAAACAACCATGAGACCTTGCTGTTGTTAACCCCAAGGCCATGTGGAATTTCCAGGGAAGGGCAGTTGCCCGATACAGACTTCATCAAGATGCCAGCGTCAATCTCCATATTAAATAATGTTTAAATGTTTTCTTATTTTTCATTAGTGCATGATCAGTCCTGTCTGACTCTTTGTGGCCCCATGGACAGAAACCCCCCAGTCTCCTCTGCCCATGGAATTTTCCAGGCAAGAATACTGGAGTGAGGTGCCATTTCCTACTCCAGGGGTTTTTTATTATACCAAAAAAAAAAAAAAATGTTGATTGACCTTCTAGTATTTTCTTTCTGTATTCCAGTGGACCATCTTACCCATGCCCTGATGCACACTTCATAGTTTTAGGACCCCTGATCCGAAGAGCAAACTTCTAGGCAGGGAAGCCAAGTTAAAATTTATGCCCCACAGTCCTAACCCCATAAGAGGTTGATTCCAGGCAGGGTGACTCAGACTCTCTACCCCAGTCACCCCAGCCCAGAAATGCCAGGATCTCTCCCAGACTTGGCATCACGGGCACAGATGGCATTCCCATCGGACAAACAAGGCTTTCTTGGACCCACTGGCACTATGCCCAAGGAGATGAAAAACACAAGCAGGACAGACTCAAGCCACTGTTGTCTTCTTAAAATAAGCAATTCATTTTTTAGGGAGTGAGAGCTATTTTTAAGAGCATGAGTTACTTGGCAGCTGTTTCCAAAATGGCTTCCACAATTCTAAGAAACTGTGATTCATCCTTTGGCTTGGCAGGATCCTGGGTGCATGGAAATTCCAGCGGGAGTTATAAATGTCACTTTTCATGCTCAGGGGTTCACAAAGCCCTCTGTGAGGCCAAGAACCAGAGTCCGCAAATTCCACAACAATGGCAAACAAGAGCCTATTTTCAACTGGCTGTTGGTCAAACACTCTTGTGTTTCCCAGGCTTCACAGACATAAGCACAGGAAATCACTGAGCGTTTTGACTCTGTTCCCTGGGCATTTGGAAGAAATCACTTCCTCACACGTTGTTTTCTGGTAGTTCCTTGTCCTCACATTTATTTGTAATTACTTTTTTCTTTTATTTTTATTATGCAAATATATTAAGAAAATAAAAATAATCATAAATTTATTTTGATTTTTGAACACTTCAATTATTTTTACTTGCTCTTCATAAAATAAAGTATAAAAAATTAAGCAATATAAAAACATGGAAAATGAAAAATCAAGTCCCAAAACCAACAACACTTTCCTCACATTAATCACTGTTTGGGTTTTTCTGATTTTCCTTTTTATGTGAGTTTCTTATGCCATATTTAAGACTTGTTGAGGTAACCACTATTACCATTTTGTGAGATACCATTTTGAGAGATTTTCCAAGCATACACATATATGTAGCATATATTTACATATTTATTATATTTATTTTTGTTTTCCTCTTCTTAGTGAAATCATATTATGCTCACTGATCTGCATTCTCTATTTTACACGTTTAACTTTGCATTTCTTTCCATACTGACACAACTGCCCTTATAATGGTTGCATAGTCTTTCTTTTATAGAAGCACTATAATTTATTTAATTGCCTTGCATTAATGGAAATTTGAGTTGCTATAGGTTTTCACTATGACAATATGAACCATTCACACACTTAGCAATCTCAGCAAACTGGTAAATTTCTAGTCATGGGATCATTAATATGTGAATTGTAGATTGGCTAAACATCACCCAAACACATTTGGAGAAAATTTCACCTTAATAATCCCATTCCCATCAACACTGAAAATGATGTTTAATGGACTTAAAATTTTTTTAATTGTATTTAAATACATATAACCTGAAATTTACCATCTTAACTGTTTTTATATGTACTATTCAATGGCATTACATACATTCACATTGTTGAGTGAATGTACTCACCACCATCCATCCTCAGAATTCTTTTCATTTGTAAAATTCAAACTGTACCTATTAAATAATAACTCCCCATTCTGCCTGCCCACAAGACGTAGCAAACACCATTCTACTTGCTGTCTCTATGAATTTATTTCCTCTAGGTATATCATATGAATGGAATCGTGTATTTGTCCTTTAGTGACTGGCTTATTTTCAGCATCATGTCCTCAAGTTTCATCCATGTAGTAGCAGGTGTCAGAATTTCCTTCCTTTTGAAGGCTGAATAATATTCAATTGTATAGATATGCCACATTTTGTGTATCCATTCACCCACCCATAGGCACTTATTTAAGGTATTTTAATATCCATTTCCATTTAATATCCAACAGTTAGAACTGGACATGGAACAACAGACTGGTTCCAAATAGGAAAAAGAGTACGTAAAGGCTGTATATTATCACCTTGCTTATTTAACTTATATGCAAAGTACATCATGAGAAACGCTGGGCTGGAAGAAACACAAGCTGGAATCAAGATTGCCGGGAGAAATATCAATAGCCTCAGATATGCAGATGACACCACCCTTATGGCAGAAAGTGAAGAGGAACTAAAGAGCCTCTTGATAAAAGTGAAAGAGGAGAGTGAAAAAGTTGCCTTAAAGCTCAACATTCAGAAAACGAAGATCATGGCATCTGGTCCCATCACTTCATGGGAAATAGATGGGGAAACTGGAAACAGTGTCAGACTTTATTTTTCTGGGCTCCAAAATCACTGCAGATGGTGACTGCAGCCATGAAATTAAAAGACGCTTACTTCTTGGAAGGAAACTTATGACCAACCTAGATAGCATATTCAAAAGCAGAGACATTACTTTGCCAACAAAAGTTCGTCTAGTCAAGGCTATGGTTTTTCCTGTGGTCATGTATGGATGTGAGAGTTGGACTGTGAAGAAGTCTGAGCGCCGAAGAATTGATGCTTTTGAACTGTGGTGTTGGAGAAGACTCTTGAGAGTCCCTTGGACTGCAGGGAGATCCAACCAGTCCATTCTAAAGAAGATCAGCCCTGGGATTTCTTTGGAAGGAATGATGCTAAAGCTGAAACTCCAGTACTTTGGCCACCTCATGCGAAGAGTTGACTCACTGGAAAAAACTCTGATGCTGGGAGGGATTGGGGGCAGGAGAAGAAGGTGACGACAGAGGATGAGATGACTGGATGGCATCACTGACTCGATAGATGTGAGTTTGGGTGAACTCTGGGAGTTGGTGATGGACAGGGAGGCCTGGCGTGCTGCAATTCATGGGGTCGCAAAGAGTTGGACATGACTGAGAGACTGAACTGAACTGAACTGAATATCCATTTCATCATAAATTTTCTAGCACATCAATAATCTAATTTCAAATGGAGAAGTTTAAGAAAAACATACTCTGTAGTCATGGGTGTGTAGTCCCCTGCTTCCCCTCAAAGATGAGGAGGTAGTTATGCTTTGCCCTTTTCCTGTACAAATATCTTGGAAAATTCCTTCATAGGGGAGGTGCTGTCACCACCCTCCTCACTGAACTAGAGGATTCCACTTTCAACCACAGCCCAAGTGGTGGGTACCACCCCTATCACCCAGTTAGAGGAATGCACTGGGGCCATTGTTACTACTAAGAAGAGAGTACTGAATGGCATGATTCTTCTGGTACCGTATTTTTGTGCATTTCTTTCTTAATTTTCATGAAACTTTGCAGAGAGATTTAAGAACTGCAGTCAAAGTATCTGCAATGAAATTTCCAGCCAGTTGCCTGTATTCAGAGAGATGCTGTAAGTTTAAACTGTCCCTTGGCCCAGGTTTTCCTGGTGGCTCAGATGGTAAGTGATCTGCTTCCGATGTAGGAGATCCAGGTTTGATCCCTGACTGGAGGAGATCCCCTGGAGTAAGGACACGGCAACCCACTCCAGTATTCTTGCCTGGAGAATTCCATCACAGAGGAGTCTGGCGGGTATACAGTCTTTGGGGTCACAAAAAGCTGGACATAACTGAGCAACTAACACTTCCATGACTTTGTTAGGTTAAATTTGGAATTCATTTTGTCAAAATCCCAATGGACTTTTTTCTGAATAAGTTGTGTTGATTTTTTAAAAAATAAAACCTTCCTCCCATATAGAACATGAAATATTTTCTTAAATTGGAGTATAATTATCTTACAATGTTGTGTTAGTTTCTGTGGCACAACATGAATCAACCATAAGCATACATCACCTCCCTCTTGGGTCTCCCTCCCACCACCCCCATCCCACCCTTCTAGGTCATCACAGAGCACTGAGCTGAGCTCCTCATGTTACACAAAAGCTTCCCATCACTATTTATTTTACACATGGTAGTGTATATATGTTAATGCTGCTCTCTCAATTTGCTGCACCCTCTCCTTTTCGCTAGCGTCCACAAGCCCATTCTCTGCATATGTTGCAGCACTGTTGACATGGAAGCAACCTAAATGTCCATCGATGGATGAATGGATAAAGAACATATGGGACACAGAACCATGATCCCTTCTTACTGCCCCCAAACTCCCAATTCCATCTCATGGTCAGACTAATAATTGGCAAAGGTGAGATGGAAAGCAAAGTACAAATGTATTCCAGCTGCTGCTTATGGAAACCAATAAATCTAACTTTCAAATAAAGCAAAGAAAATTGTTTTTAGCAATAACTGAATAGAAATAGGGTACTATTGATGTTATTTTTGTTGTCCTTAAATTTCAAGCTTTCCTACAGTAATACCTCATAAGTCTTTTTAGAGACACCTGGAAATAGACAAGGTACATTAGGCAGAGTGAACAATTGAGGCTGTGGGTCGCACCTGGCACAGAGCAGGCAGGTACCAGATAACCATTTGCTGAAGAAAGGGATGAAATACCTAACAAGCTGTGTTACAAACCACAAAAGTTATTTATTCTGACACTGGGTAAGAACCTCCACATTTAAAGCCACAGGCTTTCCTCCAAGGACTTTTTTCAAAACAGAATACTTTAAAGGAGCTACAATATTTCATTAAAACCAATCTATAAAGGATGTGGATAGAAAAGAACCTCCCAGCACATTACTTCATGTAGTTTACTTACAAGTTTGGTGTTTTGCTTTTTTTTTTTCTTCTTTCAGAAAAATATCTGGTGCCAAACACAGTATATACAATTACATCGCATTTCCTCACAGATGGTTTCCTGTTCTTTTAAAAAAAATTTTTTCTAGTTACCATTTTAGTCTATTATATAAAGTTGTCTTAGAAGAGATGGTGGCCATTCTTCCAGGAAAATGAACAAAGAATGACTTTTGTGAAGGGTATGGGCTAAAGGAAATTAATAACTTCCAAGATGAAATTAGAAGTTTTTATTTAGAACTTCAATAGAAAAGACATCTAGAAAGTATGAAGAAAATGGTTTTCAAGGTCCACAAGTGTTCTGAGGTTGCCCAGCTTATGTTAGGCAGGGAGTAGACAGAACAGCTGGGTATGAATCTGCAAAACACCACAAAAAAAGCAGCCTTAGCAGAGCCCCTTCTCCCTCAGCTAGGTCTGTGCAGGTACTCACTCTCCCCTTTTGACTTGGATATTAGGGAGGATTCTGCAAAGTACTCGAGATAGCGGCCTTGAGTTACTGATGGTCTTGCATCACTGAATCAAGTCAGGATTATGGAGCAGGCAGATTTCAGGGAGCAGAGCCCAGGATTCTGTGGAATTGCTCCTGCAAGCCAGGTGCCCAAAACAGAACTTTTGGGGCAACCCACTCTGTTGCAGTCCAGCCAGTTGAGTTTGGATGTCAACTGGCCCATCCTCACAGCAATGACATGAAAGAAAAATAGAAAAGGCTCTGGAAGTTTCTGTACCCATTTATCTTTGCTCCGCTTCAGAGCAACTCACATTTTCCCAAGTAAACAGTTAAAGGCAATTTGGAAAAGTTGACTTGTAGACTTGCCACCTGATGCTGAGAGCTGACTTATTGGAAAAGACCCTGATGCTGGGAAAGATTGAGGGCAAGAATGGAGGGGAGTGACAGAGGATGAGATGGTTGATGGTACCATCAACTCAACGGACATGAGTCTGAGCAACCTCTGGGAGACAGTGAAGGATGCAGAACCTGGCATGCTACAGTCCACATGGCCTCAAAGAGTTGGACATGACTGAGTGACTAAATCACAACAGCAAGCATTATTTCTTTAATATTGGGCTGGCCAAAAAGTTTGTTCTGGTTTTTCTGTAAGATGTTGTGAAAAACCCAAACTAACTTACCCAATAGATCACAGACGGATCAAGGCATTATTCAAGACCAAAAAAAAAAGAGAAGTTAAATGACATTTCATGAAAAAGAACTTAATGAAATTAATTTAAAGAAATTAGTGAAATTTAATTGAAGAAAGTCACTCAGCCATGTCCAACTCTTTGTGACCCCAAGGACTATATACAGTCTATGGAATTCTCCAGGCTAGAATCTGGAGTGGGTAGACTTTCCCTTCTCCAGGGGATTTTCCCAACCCAGGGGTCCAACTGGGGTCTCCTATATTGCAGGTGCATTTTTTACCAGCTGAGCCACAAGAGAAGGCCAAGAATACCAGAATGGGTGGCCTATCCCTTCTCCAGCAGATCTTTCCCATCCAGGAATCAAACTGGGGTCTCCTGCACTGCAGGTGGATTATTTACCAACTAAGCTATGAGGGAATGGAATTAAATAAAGTGAAATTAAATAGTCAGGTCTTTTATCTCTGTAGCAACAATCTTTAGGAAACTGTAATCCACAAAGAAACTCATAATGTCTTACTGAAAGCTGAACAGAAGGGCTGTGAGTGGTCAGGCATGTTCATTGCAGATCAAAAGATGCATGTGAAAGCTCTTGTCTCACTTTAAGGACCTTTACTGCTGTAGCTTTAACTTGATACTTTTTCCCCTGTTCCTTTAATGGGAGGACGTCAGCTACATCCCAGCAAGAAGGAAGAAGTGTTTGTTTTCTCAAGCCCTCTAGTGTCCTGGGCCTGCTTATGCTTGGACGTGGGTTTTGCCTTGCTCTTTCATCGCTAGACTTTGCTTAGGATTTATGCTCACCAGGAGACAGAGGAACAACAGAACCAAACAAAAGCTCTCTCCCTCCAGGCTGGCACGGGGGAAAAATAAACATGGTAGCACTTCTGTGCAGCTTTTGATCAAATCACAATAATTAGGCACTAATCTTAGTGGCCAGAGCTGAAAATAGCAGGTTTGAGAGGCAAAAGCCCACACGAGAGGGAGCCAGGTGGGCCTCAGCGAGCAGCATGGCCCCCCAGGGACCATAATCAGGGAGAAGTTCCTTGGAGGGAGAGTGACTGATATAGGTGGCTAGTACAGCAAGCCATCTACCTGTCTCCCCGTCCTCTCTTTTCTCCCCAAATAATGGAAAATGATTTTATTCAACATCATTAACACAGCCCAGCACTGGTCTCTGCATTCTCACAGTCTTGCCAGCCAATAGGACTTGCGTTTGGCTAAACAGGATAAATGAAGCCTTGGCCACGTTGGCATTTCAGCTCCTGAGAGTTCATCTCCCACTGCAGAACAGCAGACTGCAGGTCCTCCTGGGGTGACTGACACTGAGGGCAATGGGACCCCAGGTCCCAGAAACTGATTCCATAAGAATCACAGGTGCCAAGCAAGGTAACAGAGACCTTTTTAGGGGTGGTCATTATTTTCTTAAGTTTTATATTGTATTAGCTATTTTTTATATTCCAGTGATTTGACATCTGGGGCCTTGCTGACCTGTCCCAGGGTTAGCGAGTTCCTGGAGAAGGTGAACAACTGGTCTTGGAGCATAGCTTTTAAATACAAAATATCTGCCACAGTCTATACCCTGACCACCTCCTCCATGGGAATCTCACACTCAGGATCACTATTCCCTCCACCCTAGTGGCCCCCGGGGCCAGACCGGAAATCCAGGGACAGCGCTTACACCCAGAGTCCACTGAAATGATTCAAACTGGCCAGTCCTGAGCCTCTGACACTTCCTCATCCCAGAATCCACAGTAAAGACTCCCTTCTGGGTTCCCCCTTCCCCTGCCTCCTGACCACCCTGGTGCTTCCCTTGTGCCCTGGGTAGCATAGCTGCCCCTCCTCTTGGGAGCCAAGGGTAACACACTCTTTTTTCATTGGAGGCTGTCTCCTGATCTGTTGGCCTTTCTATGTTGTTGTTGTTGTTTAGTTGATAAGTCATGTCTGATTCTTTGCAACCCCATGGAGTGCAGCCCACCAGGCTCCTCTTCCCATGGAATTCTTCAGGCAAGAATACTAGAGTGGGTTGCCATTTCCTTCTCCAGGGGATCTTCCCAACTCAAAGACTGAACCTGAGTCTGCTACTTGGCGTGAAGATTCTTTACCACTGAGCCACCAGGGAAGCCCTGGTCTTATTATACTTCGTTTTTTTTTTTTTTTTTAAATTAATACATTATGTTTTGGAATACGGAGAAGGCAATGGCACCCCACTCCAGCATTCTTGCCTGGAAAATCTCATGGATGGAGGAGCCTGGTAGGCTGCAGTCCACGGGGTCGTGAAGAGTTGGACACAACTGAGCGACTTCACTTTCACTTTTCACTTTCGTGCATTGGAGAAGGAAATGGCAACCCACTCCAGTATTCTTGCCTGGAGAACCCCAGGGATGGGGGATCCTGGTGGGCTCCCGTCTATGGGGTCGCACAGAGTCGGACACAACTGAAGCAACTTAGCAGCAGCAGCAGCAGCATGAGGTCACTCAGCTGTGAGTGATGTCAACAGATTTCAAGTCTAAAGCAAGACCAGAAAGTTTGGGGCATGATTAATCAAGATGGAGAGGGAATGAGAGTCAAGATCAGACATGGGCCAGGTGTGCCTAAGATGTCAGAGACCCCGCAATCAGAGATAGCATTAAACACTTCCACATCAAGGCTCCTCCTTGGCTTTTCCTTCTTTCTTCCCTTACTCAGGGACATTCTATCAAACACCCTGAATGGGGACATCAGGGGCTGGGCCATTATGTACTAGAGCTAGGGTGATGTAGTACATTACATAGAGTCATCCTTGCAAAACAAGAACTTATTTCTTGTTGTTTTTTATAAGACTCAGTCCAGTCTTTCAAGATCTCAGATTCATTATGGTTGGTACAGTCAAGGGCTTTAAAAACAATTGGTAATAAGCTTACACTTGCCTAATACTTTTAACTTCTCAAGGTACTTCACATCTGTTTTCTTTTATTATTTGCTCTATAGCTCCAGAAAGTACATAGAGAATTATCAGTATGTCTCTTTTGTAGGTGAAGAAAATGAAGACAGAATGATGATAAACATGATTAAAATTCCAGGGCTGTAAACAGAAGAGCCAGTCTATGTATTCTAATTTCTAATCCTCTCCTAAATTAGGCTATGCCCTTGATAGAATGCAGAAAAGATTTTTGTATCTGAAAAAATCCTAGAGATATCTAATTCTATGGTTTCAGGCTTTTCAAATTGAAGAATCATATTGTCAAATAAAATCTTACACAGAACTTAACCCATGGCGGATGCATGTTGATGTATGGCAAAACCAATACAATATTGTAAAGTAAAAAATAATAATAATAATAATAAATTTAAAATAAATAAATAAATAACAGAAGTGGAACATCTCATATTGCAAAGAGAGCCTGGAAATCTCTCCAGTACCCCTTTCCCCTGTGAACCTCTTCCAACCTCTTTGGAACTCAGTTTGGAAACTAATGATGAGGTCCATCCCATTCATTTGCCAGGAAAGGACAAGCCATAGAGAGGTCACTAGGATGTGCCTCAGTTACCCTACTGGTTATAAGGCCCTGTGGCTCTGAACTCTCAGTTCATAGCTAGCTATTCATCATTACTTGAGTTTTTATACTCTTCCACATCTAAGCAAATATCATAAGCTGTGTTCTTTTTATTTTTAGAGTAAGTGTTTATTTATATTAATCCTTTTACCCATGGCAGATTCATGTTGATGTATGGCAAAACCAATACAATATTGTAAAGTAATTAGCCTCTAATTAAAATAAATAAATTCAAATTTAAAAATAAATAAATAAACCTTTTTTAATTTTGTATTGGGATATATAGCCAATTAACAGTGTGATCAGATCAGATCAGATCAGATCAGTCGCTCAGTCATGTCCGACTCTTTGCGACCCCATGAATTGCAGCACACCAGGCCTCCCTGTCCATCACCAACTCCCGGAGTTCACTCAGACTCACGTTCATCGAGTCAGGGATGCCATCCAGCCATCTCATCCTCCGTCGTCCCCTTCTCCTCCTGCCCCCAATCCCTCCCAGCATCAGAGTCTTTTCCAATGAGTCAACACTTCGCATGAGGTGGCCAAAGTACTGGAGTTTCAGCTTTAGCATCATTCCTTCCAAAGAAATCCCAGGGCTGATCTCCTTCGGAATGGACTGGTTGGATCTCCTTGCAGTCCAAGGGACTCTCAAGAGTCTTCTCCAACACCACAGTTCAAAAGCATCAATTCTTCGGCGCTCAGCCTTCTTCACAGTCCAACTCTCACATCCATACATAACCACAGGAAAAACCATAGCCTTGACTAGATGAACCTTTGTTGGCAAAGTACTGTCTCTGCTTTTGAATACGTTATCTAGGTTGGTCATAACAATGTGATAGTTTCAGGTACATTGAAGGGACTCAGACATAGATATAAAATGTATCCATTCTCCCCAAAATCCCTTTCCATCCAGGCTGCCTCCTAACATTGAGTGAAGTTCCATGTGCTAAACTGTAGGTCCTTTTTGGTTATCCACTTTAAATATAGCAATGTGTACATATCCATCCCAAACTCCCTAACTATCCCTTCCCCCATCCTTCCTCCTTCATAAGCTATGCTCTTATTTAAATTCTTTTTTCCCCTGACTTCATCTGTGATTGCTTATTTTTTGTAGAGCAAAGTTGAAACTGTAAACAAGTGAATTGCTTCACACTTGACTCCTTTAGTTTGTTTTTAATTTAACGGAACACTTTTCAAGCATTTCAGCAATCACATGGGTAAGTTACTGTAGACAGTATAAAATATTACACTTGGCAATTGAAGCCTATCAGTGTCAACACATAGAACAGAGAAAAAATTTATCAAGAAAAAAATTACAATGGTATCAGCAAAATGGGAGAGTAGGTAGCTCCAAACTTACATCCTTCCACAGAAACGTTAGAACAACAAGCAGAACTGCCAGAACCAATACTGACAGAACTCTGGAAGACCGTCCAAGGCTTAGAGGAGCAAGTAAATGCTGAATCAAGAAGAGGCAAGTTAAAAACAGGAGGAGAGCCTTGTGGTATTTTTATTTGCCCTTGCTCCACTAGTTCAGTAGAGGTCTTGAAAATGGCAACTTGCATTCTCAGTGTGGGAACCTAATTTCTGCTTTTGGAGATAACCAAGCAGATATTTTTTTAAAAAAATTATTGTGTTTGTCTCTTATATTCTGTATGGAGGCTACTTGAAGAACTGATACAAGCTGTTCATTGTTTTTTTGCTTGTCTCTGTTTTGGAACTCACCCAGGATTTTCCTAATGGCTCAGACTGTATAGGATGACTATACAGTCATTTCCTTTAGGATGGACTGGTTGGATCTCCTTGCAGTCCAAGGGACTCTCAAGAGTCTTCTCCAACACCACAGTTCAAAAGCATCAATTCTTCCATGCTCAGCTTTCTTTATAGTCCAACTCTCACATCCATTCATGACCACTGGAAAAACAATAGCTTTAACTAGATGGACCTTTGTTGGCAAAGTAATGTCTCTGCTTTTGAATATGTTGTCTAGGTTGGTCATAACTTTCCTTCCAAGGAGTAAGCATCTTTTAATTTAATGGCTGCAGTCACCATCTGCAGTGATTTTGGAGCCCCCCAAAATAAAGTCTGACACTGTTTCCACTGTTTCCCCATCTATTTGCCAAGAAGTGATGCCATGATCTTCATTTTCTGAATATTGAGCTTTAAGCCAACTTTTTCACTCTCCTCTTTCACTTTCATCAATAGGCTTTTTAGTTCTTCTTCTCTTTCTGCCATAAAGGTGGTGTCATCTGCATATCCGAGGTTATTAATATTTTTCCTGGCAATTGTGATTCCAGCTTGTGCTTCATCCAGCCCAGTGTTTCTCATGATGTACCCTGCATATAAGTTAAATAAGCAGAGTGACCTTACACAGCCTTGACATACTCCTTGTCCTATTTGGAACCAGTCTGTTGTTCCATGTCCAGTTCTAACTGTTGCTTCTTGACCTGCATACAGATTTCTCAGGAGGCAGGTCAGGTGATCTGGTATTCCTATCTCTTTCAGAATTTTCCAGTTTGTAGCAATCCACACAGTCAAAGGTTTTGGCATAGTCAATAAAGCAGAAATAGATGTTTTTCTGGAACTCTCTTGCTTTTTTGATAATCCAACCCATATTGGCAATTTGATCTCTGGTTCCTCTGTCTTTTCTAAAACCAGCTCAAACATCTGGAAGTTTGTGGTTCGCGTACTGTTGCAGCCTGGTTTGGAGAATTTTGAGCATTACTTTGCTGGCATGTGAGATGAGTGCGATTGTGTGGTAGTTTGAGCATTCTTTGGCATTGCCTTTCTTTGGGATTGGGATGAAAACTGACCTTTTCCAGTCCTGTGGCCACTGCTGAGTTTTCCAAATTCGCTGGCATATTGAGTGCAGCACTTTCACAGCATCATCTTTCAGGATTTGAAATAGCTCCATTGGAATTCCATCACCTCCACTAGCTTTGTTCATGGTGATGCTTTCTAAGGCCCACTTGACTTCACATTCCAGGATGTCTGGCTTTAGGTGAGTGAGCACACCACTGTGATTATCTGGGTCATGAAGATCTTTTTTGTACAGTTCTTCTGTGTAATCTTGCCACCTCTTCTTAATATCTTCTGCTTCTGGTAGGTCCATACCATTTCTGTCCTTTACTGAGCTCATCTTTGCACAAAATGTTCCCTTGGTATCTCTAATTTTCTTGACAAGATCTCTAGTCTTTCCCATTCTGTTGTTTCCCTCTATTTCTTTGCACTGATCACTGAGGAAGGTTTTCTTATCTCTCCTTGCTATTCTTTGGAACTCTGCATTCAAATGGGTATATCTTTCCTTTTCTCCTTTGTTTTTTGCTTCTTTTCTTTTCACAGCTATTTGTAAGGCCTCCTCTGACAGCTATTTTGCCTTTTTGCATTTCTTTTCTTGGGGATGGTCTTGATCCCTGTCTCCTGTATAATGTCATGAACTTCAGTCCATAGTTTTTCAGGCACTCTATCTATCAGATCTAATCCCTTGAATCTATTTCTCACTTCCACTGTATAATCGTAAGGGATTTGAGTTAGGTCATACCTGCATGGCCTAGTGATTTTCCCTACTTTCTTCAATTTAAGTCTGAATTTGGCAATAAGGAGTTCATGATCTGAGCCAAAGTCAGCTCCCAGTCTTGTTTTTGCTGACTGTATAGAGCTTCTCCATCTTTGGCTGCAAAGAATATAATCAATCTGATTTCAGTACTGACCATCTGGTGATGTCCATATGTAGAATCTTCTCTTGTGTTGTTGGAAGAGGGTGTTTGCTATGACCAGTGTGTTCTCTTGGCAAAACTCTATTAGCCTTTGCCCTGCTTCATTCTGTATTCCAAGGCCAAATTTGTCTGTTACTCCAGGTGTTTCTTGACTTCCTACTTTTGCATTCCAGTCCCCTATAATGAAAAGGACATCTTTTTTGGGTGTTAGTTCTAGAAGGTCTTGTAGATCTTCATAGAACTATTCAACTTCAGCTTCTTCAGCATTATTGTTCAGGGCATAGACTTGGATTATTGTCATATTGAAATATTGGAAACCAACAGAGATCATTCTGTCATTTTTGAGATTTCATCCTAGTACTGCATTTTGGACTCTTTTGTTGACTATGATGGCTACTCCATTTCTTCTAAGGGATTCTTGTCCACAGTAGTAGATATAGTGTATATTTCTTATGTATAATGTAGATCTTATGCATATACTCCCAAGTAATTGAAAATGAGTCAATGAGGACATTATCTGTTTATTTGGGGAATGTATTTTTCCTGATATTATTCGAAACTCTAGTTAGTAATTTTGATTAATAATCAGATAACCCTGATCTTAGCCAAATCTTGCCATTAATCAAGTTCCCATATGTAATGGATTTTGCTGATACTTAGAGTGGTTCCACAATGCTGTTTAGACGGGAGCTATCCCATCATGTTCTTTATTTATTTCATAATCCACTAGGCCTAGATCAGGCACAGAATAAGCTTAATATTTAAGTCAAAATAATGATCCCAAACTAGACAAGTGCACTAACCACATGCGTTTTCATTTCTACTGAATTCTTTTGTGAATTCAGCTCTTGTGTCCATCTTCTTGTATGTGCTCTCTCAACTTCATTGTACTAACTTATGTGCTTATTGTTCATTGTCAACAGAGAGCTATATGAACTTTATTGTAACTGGTATGATGTAAAGTAGAATGAGTTAGAGAGGGAAGACCTTGCATGCTCAAATGAATACTCAAATCTTTGGTATTCTGTCAACTTGTTCTGAACCTACTCTGCTATGTGTATTGAGAGTTGAATTAATGCTGTTGCCAAGCAAGGTATGAATTAGATCTTTTTAAGTGATAGCTTTTAATCACTTTATAAAACAAGTCTCCTCTAATTGTTCCCTTATTAAATGCCATAATCAAATTCAATATGCTGGAATAAAATTGACTTGGTAGCCAAGATGCTAAGTTCAAATTGTGTTATTTATATACTGCTAGCATTACATCAGGAGTTGAAAGTGATTACTCAGAAGATGGTGATGAATAAAAGCATGCAGCAAATTGCCTGATCTCATCACCTTGGGTTAGAACGTCTGGTGGTAGATAATAATAACAGTAATGACTGTGTATTAATGTCTTCCTATGTGCTAGGCCCTGTGCTATGTGATTTACTCTATATAATTTCACTTTAAAAAGAAACAACTAGAAAGGCTAAATATTCTACTTTTATGTGGTACTTTTATCTGAACTCAGGTCGATCTGACTGCTAAACTATCATCATTTTTCTAGAGCCTTTCACACCATAATGTTTCTCTTAACCCCAAGAGAACACACAAAAAATCAAGTGAGATTTTTGCTTTGGCTAATTTCAATTTGATTTAATGAAAGATTGTTAGGAGCTTAAAGTGTGCTTTGTACAACTGGCTAGAATTTTTTTTTTTTATTATCTGTAAGAGCAACAGACTGGTTCCAAATAGGAAAAGAAGTACGTCAAGGCTGTATATTGTCACCTTGCTTATTTAACTTATATGCAGAGTACATCATGAGAAACACTGGGCTGGAAGAAGCACAAGCTGGAATCAAGATTGCTGGGAGAAATATCAATAACCTCAGATATGCAGATGACACCATCCTTATGGCAGAAAGTGAAGAGGAACTAAAAAGCCTCTTGATGAAAGTGAAAGAGGGGAGTGAAAAGGTTGGCTTAAAGCTAAACATTCAGAAAACAAAGATCATGGCATCTGGTTCCATCACTTCATGGGAAATAGCTGGGGAAACAGTGGAAACAGTGTCAGACTTTATTTTTGGGGGGCTCCAAAATCACTGCAGATGGTGACTGCAGCCATGAAATTAAAAGATGCTTACTCCTTGGAAGGAAAGTTATGACCAACCTAGATAGCATAGTCAAAAGCAGAGACATTACTTTGCCAACAAACGTCCGTCTAGTCAAGGCTATGGTTTTTCCAGTGGTCATGTATGGATGTGAGAGTTGGACTATGAAGAAAGCTGAGTGCTGAAGAATTGATGCTTTTGAACTGTGGTGTTGGAGAAGACTCTTGAGAGTCCCTTGAACTGCAAGGAGATCTAACCAGTCCATTCTAAAGGAGATCAGCCCTGGGTGTTCTTTGGAAGGACTGATGCTAAAGCTGAAACTCCAGTATTTCGGCCACCTCTTGCAAAGAGTTGACTCATTGGAAAAAACTCTGATGCTGGGAGGGACTGGGGGCTGGAGGAAAAGGGGAAAACAGAGGATGAGATGGCTGGATGGCATCACCAACTCGATGGACGTGAGTTTGAGTGAACTCCGGGAGTTGGTGATGGACAGGGAGGCCTGGCATGCTGCAATTCATAGGTTTGCAAAGAGTTGGACATGACTGAGCGACTGAACTGAACTGAACTGAAGATTCCTCACCAAGATCCTAACAATGTATGTATAAAGGAAAAAACAAAATGTTTAACCTACACTGTTGATTGAGTCTTGCATTTATCAGGTGTTTAGGTTTAAAATGTCCACAGTCTTTATTTGCAGTCACTTTTGAACCACTACCTGCCAGTTTGGGATCGACGGCTTTATGTTGGTTGAAAAGAGAGAGATTCACTTGAGTTTGGGGTTTTAGGTACAGCTCAAAGTCATCTCTCTCTCTGGCCTTACTCCCACTAGGTAAAGAAAGGTTTCTACATCATTAACACTCTAGAAGCTAGAAGCCACTGAAAAGGGGAATCTGTCAATTCAGTTCAACTCCATTCCAATTCAACCCAATTCAGTAAACATCCACTGGTTCCTTTGACATCACATGGGACACAGACAGATGCAAAATGTCCCTGCACCTAAAGAAATCACAGGGTAGTCTCCAAGACAGAGAGTCCATTCCACTCTGGGAGATGGTCTGAGGCTGTTGATTCAATCACGAAAAAAAGGAGGGATTCCCAGAGAAGGCCCTCACCAACTGAGTTTTGTGGGATGAACCAGACAAGGAAACAATGGTCATCAGAGGGAGTGCAAGGGCACATTGCAAAAGCATAGCAGGGCTGTTCAGGAGACTACAAGCAGTTCTGGCAAGGATCCTGTCCTCATGGTCCTCACCCATTGATTTCCATCTACCATCTGTGTCTCTACCTACCTACAGTCCCTCCTTGGCAAGCTACCCACAGCCATTCATACCCACTCATGGCTTAGGAACCCAGGGTTCCCACCGAGGGGCTGGAGAGACTGGGAAAAGCTTTATGTTCTATTTTTTCTGCCTAAGCTAAGATAAAAAGTCTTTCCCAGCAAGATACTATTATTATTCTTGGACTGTTCTCTATTTTTGAAATTTGGGCCAGATCATGCCTTTTGCTTTGGAGTTAGGTCAACTAGGATCATTCTCCCTCCCAGCCCACTTTATTTTTAAAATCTCCGCCTGCATTGAATTTGAACTTGAGCAGGATCTGTTTCTGAGATTATCTTGTCACAGCTGACAGAGCTCTGGTGCCCTCTTGCTTTATACAGGTTGGCTTATAGGGTTTACTGGTCGGTTTAAAGTCAACTTTTGAGACTTTTCATCTTTCCATGTTCTTGTAACAGAAACTCAGGGCAAAGAGATGTTTTAAAAAAGGGGAGTTCTGGAGAGGAAAAAAAGTGAACAGGTTATTCTTTCAAAATGCTTAGCCTGAGAGAGATCACCTGGAGTAAGGGGAAGAATTGTACTGCAAACAGAAACATCTCAGCCATCTGTACAAAGCTCTTCCAACATAATTACATCACACTGCCGCTGATGGCTGGCTGTTGTTCCACATATTTGGCAGAGAGGGTGATACCCTCCTGGGATGTCACAGCCATCTACAGCTTCCTGCCTCATTACCATTTAACCAGTTTGATATTGACAATTAGGATTAGTAGAGAGTCCAAAGCTTTTATTGGGATAAAAAGTCTCTGACTTGTAAGTTAATTTAGCAATGGAGTTTTGATTTGTATTTCTCTAATAAGGAGCAATGTTGATATCTGAGCATCTTTTCATGTGTCTGTTAGTCATTTGTATGTCTTCTTTGGAGAAATGACTGTTTATGTCTTTTTTCCCACTTTTTGATTGAGTTGTTTGTTTTTCTGGTATTGAGTTGTATGGTGGTGGTTTAGTCGCTAAGTCATGTCCAACTCTTGCGACTCCATGGACTGTAGCCTGCCAGGCTCCTCTGTTCATGAGATTTTTCCAAGCAAGAATACTGGAGTGGGTTGCCATTTCCTTCTCTAGGGGATCTTCCCAACCGAGGAATCAAACCCAGGTCTTCTGCATTGCAGGCAGATTCTTTACTGACTGAGCCATGAGGGAAGCCACTGAGTTGTATGAGCTGCTTGTATACTTTGGAAATTAATCCTTTGTCAGTGGTTTTACTTGCTATATTTTCTCCCATTCTGAGGATTGTCTTTTCACTGTACTTACAGCTTCCTTTGCTGTGCAAAAACTTTTAAGTTTAATCAGCTCCCACTTGTTTACTTCTGTTTTTATTTCCATTACTCTAGGAGGTGGGTCATAGAAGATCTTTCTTTGATTGAGTTGAGTGGTCTCCGTATGTTTTCCTCTAAGAGTTTTATAGTTTCTGGTCTTACATTTAGGTCTTTAATCCATTTTGAGTTTATCTTTGTGTATGGTGTTAGGAAGTGTTATAATTTCATTCTTTTACATGTAGCTGTCCAGTTTTCCCAGTCCCATTTATTGAAGAGGCTGTCTTTGCCCCATTGTATATTCTTGCCTCCTTTGTCAAAAATAAGGCACCCATAGGTGTATGGGTTTATTCCTGGGCTTTCTATCTTGTTCCATTGGTCTATACTTCTATTTTTGTGCCAGAACCATACTGTCTTGAAGACTGTAGTTTTGTAGTATAATCTGAAGTCAGGAAAGTTGATTTCTTCAGCTCCATTCTTTCTCAAGACTCCTTTGGCTATTCAAGGTCTTTTGTGTTTCCATATGAATTGTGAAATTTTTTGTTCTAGTTCTGTGAAAAACACCATTGGTAATTTGATAGGGATCACATTGAATCTGTAGATTGCATTTGGTAGTATAATCATTTTCACAATATTGATTCTTTCTACCCAGGAACATGGAATATCTCTCCATCTGTTCATGTCATCTTTGATTTCTTTCATTCAGTTCAGTTCAGTTCAGTCGCTCAGTCGTGTCTGACTCATTGCGACCCCATAAACTGCAGCATGCCAGGCCTCCCTGTCCATCACCAACTCCCAGAGTCTACCCAAACCCACATCCATTGAGTTGGTGATGCCATCCAACTATCTTATCCTGTCGTCCCCTTCTGTTCCTGCCCTCAATCTTTCCCAGCACCAGGGTCTTTTCAAATGAGTCAGATCTTCACATCAGGTGGCCAAAGTATTGGAGTTTCAGCTTCAACATCAGTCCTTCCAATGAACACTGATCTTCTGTAGAATGGACTGGTTGGATCTCCTTGTAGTCCAAGGAACTCTCAAGAGTCTTTTCCAATACCACAGTTCAAAAGCATCAATTCTTTGGCGCTCATCTTTCTTTATAGTGTTTTATAATTTTCTAGGTACAGTTCTTTTGCCTCCTTATGTAAGTTTATTTCTAGATATTTAGTTCTTTTTTTTTTTGCTATGGTGAATGGGATTGATTCCTTAATTTCTCTTTCTGATTTTTCATTGTTAGTATATAGAAATGTAATTAATTTCTGTGTATTGATTTTTTTTTTATCCTGAAACTTTGCTAAATTCACTGATTAGCTCTAGTAATTTTCTGATACTATCTTTAGGGTTTTCTATGTACAGTTTCATGTCATCTGAAAACAGTGAGCTCTTTACTTCTTTTCTGATCTGGATTCCTTTTATTTATATCACCTCACACCAGTCAGAATGGCCATCATCAAAATGTCTGCAAACAATAAATGCTAAAGAGGGTGTGGAGAAAAGGGAACACTCTTGCACTGTTGGTGTGAAGGTAAACTCATATAGCCAGTATGGAAGACAGTATGGAGATTCCTTTAAAATAACTAGGAATAAAACCACTATATGACCCAGCAATCCCACTCTTAGGCATACCCTGAGGAATCCAAAATTGGAAAAGATGCATGTATACCATTGTTCATTACAGCACTATTGACAATAGCTAGAACATGGAAGGCAACCTAGATGTCCATCAACAGATGAATGGATAAATAAGTCGTGGTACATATACACTATGGAATATTCAATTCAGTTCAGTTGCTCAGTCATGTCCGACTCTTTGCGAACCCATGAATTGCAGCACACCAGGCCTCCCTGTCCATCACCAACTCCCGGAGTTCACTCAAACTCATGTCCATCGAGTCTGTGATGCCATCCAGCCATTCCATCCTCTGTCATCCCCTTTTACTCCTGCCCCCAATCCCTCCCAGCATAAGAGTCTTTTCCAATGAGTCAACTCTTCACATGAGGTAGCCAAAGTACTGGAGTTTCAGCTTTAGCATCATTCCTTCTAAAGAACACCCAGGACTGATCTCTTTTAGAATGGACTGGTTGGATCTCCTTGCAGTCCAAGGGACTCTCAAGAGTCTTCTCCAATAGCACAGTTCAAAAGCATCAATTCTTCGGCACTCAGCTTTCTTCACAGTCCAACTCTCACATCCATACATGACTACTGGAAAAACCATAGCTTTGCCTAGAAGGACCTTTGTTGACAAAGTAATGTCTCTGCTTTTGACTATGCTATCTAGGTTGGTCATAACTTTGCTTCCAAGGAGTAAGTATCTTTTAATTTCATGGCTGCAGTCACCATCTGCAGTGATTTTGGAGCCCCCCAAAATAAATTCTGACACTGTTTCCACTGTTTCCCCATCTATTTCCCATGAAGTGATGGAACCAGATGCCATGATCTTCGTTTTCTGAATGTTGAGCTTTAAGCCAACCTTTTCACTCTCCTCTTTCACTTTCATCAAGAGGCCTTTTAGTTCCTCTTCTCTTTCTGCCATAAGGGTGGTGTCATCTGCATATCTGAGGTTATTGATATTTCTCCTGACAATCTTGATTCCAGCTTGTGCTTCTTCCAGCCCAGTGTTTCTCATGATGTACTCTGCATATAAGTTAAATAAGCAGGGTGACAATATACAGCCTTGACGTACTCCTTTTCCCATTTGGAACCAGTCTGTTGTTCCATGTACAGTTCTAACTGTTCCTTCCTGACCTGCATACAGGTTTCTCAAGAGGCAGGTCAGGTGGTCTGGTATCTCCATCTCTTTCATAATTTTCCACAGTTTATTGTGATCCACAAAGTCAAAGTCTTTGGCATAGTCAATAAAGCAGAAATAGATATTTTTCAGGAACTCTGTTGCTTTTTTGATGATCCAGCGGATGTTGGCAATTTGATCTCTGGTTCCTCTGCCTTTTCTAGAACCAGTTTTAACATCTGGAAGTTCACGGTTCACGTATTGCTGAAGCCTGGCTTGGAGAATTTTGAGCATTACTTTACTAGCATGTGAGATGAGTGCAATTGTGCAGTCGTTTGAGCATTCTTTGGCATTGCCTTTCTTTGGGATTGGGATGAAAACTGACCTTTTCCAGTCCTGCGGCCACTGCTGAGCTTTCCAAATTTGCTGGCATATTGAGTGCAGCACTTTCACAGCATCATCTTCCAGGATTTGAAATAGCTCCACTGGAATTCCATCACCTCCACTAGCTTTGTTCATAGTGATGCTTTCTAAGATCCACTTGACTTCACATTCCAGGATGTCTGGCTCTAGGTGAGTGATCATACCATCCTGATTATCTTGGTCTTGAAGATCTTTTTTGTACAGTTCTTCTGTGTTTTCTTGCCATGGCTTCTTAATATGCTCTGCTTCTGTTAGGTCCATACCATTTCTGTCCTTTATTGAGCCCATCTTTGCATGAAATATTCCCTTGGTATCTCTAATTTTCCTTACAAGATCTCTAGTCTTTCCCATTCTGTTGTTTTCCTCTATTTCTTTGCTTGATTGCTGAGGAAGGCTTTCTTATCTCTCCTTGCTATTCTTTGGAACTCTGCATTCAGATGCTTATATCTTTCTTTTTCTCCTTTGCTTTTGGCTTCTCTTCTTTTCACAGCTATTTGTAAGGCCTCTCCAGACAGCCATTTTGCTTTTGCATTTCTTTTCCATGGAGATGGTCTTGATCCCTGTCTCCTGTACTATGTCATGAACCTCAGTCCATAGTTCATCAGGCACTTTATCTATCAGACCTAGGCCCTTAAATCTATTTCTCCCTTCCACTGTATAATCATAAGGGATTTGATTTAGGTCATACCTGAATGGTCTAGTGGTTTTCCCCACTTTCTTCAATTTAAGTCTGAATTTGGCAATAAGGAGTTCATGATCTGAGCCACAGTCAGCTCCTGGTCTTGTTTTTGCTGACTGTATAGAGCTTCTCTATCTTTGGCTGCAAAGAATATAATCAATCTGATTTCACTGTTGACCATCTGGTGATGTCCCTGCGTAGAGTCTTCTCTTGTGTTGTTGGAAGAGGGTGTTTGCTATGACCAGTGTGTTCTCTTGCAAAACTCGATTAGTCTTTGCCCTGCTTCATTCCATATTCCAAGGCCAAATTTGCCTGTTACTCCAGGTGTTTCTTGACTTCCTACTTTTGCATTCCAGTCCCCTATAATGAAAAGGACATCTTTTTTGGGTGTCAGTTCTAAAAGGTCTTGTAGGTCTTCATAGAACCATTCAACTTTAGCTTCTTCAGTGTTACTGGTTGGGGCATAGACTTGGATTACTGTGATATTGAATGGTTTGCCTTGGAAACAAACAGAGATCATTCTGTCATTTTTGAGATTGCATCCAAGTACTGCATTTCAGACTCTTTTGTTGACCATGATGGCTACTCCATTTCTTCTAAGGGATTCCTGCCCGCAGTAGTAGATATAATGGTCATCTGAGTTAAATTCACCCATTCCAGTCCATTTTAGTTCACTGATTCCTAGAATGCTGATGTTCACTCTTGCCATCTCCTGTTTAACCACTTCCAATTTGCCTTGATTCATGAACCTAACATTCCAGGTTCCTATGCAATATTGTTCTTTATAGCATCAGACCTTGCTTCTATCACCAGTCACATCCACAACTGGGTATTGTTTTTGCTTTGGCTCCATCCCTTCATTCTTTCTGGAGTTATTTCTCCACTGATCTCCAGTAGCATATTGGGCACCTATCAACCTGGGGAGTTCCTCTTACAGTATCCTATCATTTTGCCTTTTCATACTGTTCATAGGGTTCTCAAGGCAAGAATACTGAAGCGGTTTGCCATTCCCTTCTCCAGTGGACCACATTGTGTCAGACCTCTCCACCATGACCCGCCCATCCTGGGTGGCCCCACAGGGCTTGGCTTAGTTTCATTGAGTTAGACAAGGCTGTGGTCCTAGGGTGGTTAGATTGACTAGTTTTCTTTGATTGTCTGCCCTCTGATGCCCTCTTGCAACACCTACTGTCTTACTTGGGTTTTTCTTACCTTGGATGTGGGGTATCTGTTCACGGCTGCTCCAGCAAAGCGCAGCCACTGCTCCTTGCCTATGACGAGGGATATCTCCTCACTGCCGCCCCTCCTGACCTTGAACGTGGAGTAGCTCTTCTCGGCCCTCACGTGCCTGCGCAGCCACTGCTCCTTGGACGTGGGGTTGCTCCTCTTGGCCGCCGCCCCGGCCTCGGGCCCGGGGTAGCTCCTCTGGCTGCGCCTGTGCCGTCACAGCCTGGAACTCACAGCTGCCGTCCCTGACCTGGGATGTGGTGTAGCTCCTCTAGGCTGCTCCTACGCCGTAGCAGCCTAGCACTCACTATGGAATATTACTCAGCCATAAAAAGGAACTCATTTGAATCAGTTCTAATGAGGTGGATGAACCTAGAACATATTACACAGAGTTAAGCAAGTCAGAAAGAGAAAGATAAATATTGTATTCTAGCACATATATATGGAATCTAGAAAAATGAAGAATTTATGTGCAAGGCAGCAATGGAGAAACAGACATAGAGAATAGACTTACGGGCATGGGGAGAAGGGAAGAAAGGGTGAGATGTATGGAAAGAGTAACATGGAACCTTACATTACTATATGTAAAATAGGTAGCCAATAGGAATTTGCTGTATGGCTCAGGAAATCCAAACAGGAATGCTGTATCAACCTAGAGAGGTGGGGTGAGGAGGGAGTTGGGAGGGAGGTTCAAAAGGAAGGGGATATATGTATACCTATGGCTAATTCCTGTTGAGGTTTGACAGAAAACAAAATTCTTTAAAGCAATTATCCTTCAATTAGAAAATAAATTAATTTTTAAAAATTAGCAATGGATGATGTCTGAGACAAGTAGACTGCATGTTTTTAAGATTTCTTTCTTATGGTAACAGAAACAAATTCAACCTGAAACACAGTGGCCAGGAAAACTTTAGAAGCATCTTTCATGATCATCGATCATCAAACTCAAGTGTTTACATACGGCACCCTCAGTCGATCTCCTTATTTTGTTAACAGTTCAAGGTCCTTTCTGATTCTTCTCCATTATAGGTTATTACAAAATACTGAATATAACTCCCTGTGCTGTTTAGATCCTTTTGTTTATCTATTTTATATATAATAGTGTGTATCTGTTAGTCTCATATTCCTAATCTATCCTTCTACACACTTCCCCTTTGGTAACCATATATTTGTCTTCTATGTCTGTGAGTCTATTTCTATTTTGTAAATAAGAATAAAATATATTCTTTTATTGTTTTATATTTTTATTGTTTTATATTTTTTAATATAAAGATCATGATATTTGTCTTTTTTCTGTCTGACTTCACTTAGATGTATATATATATATATATATATATATGGTATGCATAATGCACATTAAATTGCATAAGATGTTACAGAAAAACTTGAACGAACATTTTGGACAACTTTATATATGTATGTATATATATATATATGTATATATACATATTTGTATACACACACACACACACACACACACAGCAGAATCACTTTGCAGTACACCTGCAACTAACATCATGTTGTAAACTTCAATAAAAAAACAAGATTAAAACATTTTTTCAAGTTCTTTCCCTCAAGTCTGCCTGGAAAAAGGAGTTTGAGTTTTAAGTCATAGATTTAAATCAAAGTTAAGACAGGAAGAGGGCCAGCCTCTCAGCATATTCCCTTTGCGAGTAAACTCCACCTTTTCTAATCACCTTCCAAAGTCTCTGATGATCCTTACTACCTTCTGGATAGTCTACTGGGCTAAATGTCCCCCCAGAAACATGACCACAAAAGAAGTCAGGCTTTAACTACCCCTGATTCATCTGCCTCCATAATTATCATTCAATTCAGCCTGACCTCCTAGCAGAGCAGTTGGGTTAAGTATTTGTCATTTCACCTCTGGATTGCCAGAGGAACTTATCTGAAGGGTTTCTCCTAGGTCGCATTTCTTGCACTGTGTGAACAAGAGGCAGGGGGCAGAATGTCAGTGCCTTCAAAAGCCCCAAAGCCCAAACCATTAGGTCAGTCTAGGTGCTGCTGTTTATCCCACCCCCACCCCCCAACCTGCCCTTTTTATAAGCACAGACTCAGTGTGGTATGGAGTCGATGACAGTATCTTTCCTTTCTCACCCCCCTACCGGGTTTCTGGCTTTGTATCCAGAGAGACCAGAGTGACTCACAGCTGGGGTCTGAGGTTACAAATTGCTCAGATGGCCAGGAGGCAAAAGGGCAGGGCAGTGTTGGGGGAGTGGTTTCCAGATGTCCACATCCCATGCCCTTCCCCGGTTTCACCTCTCTGGGCTCTCAGGCCAATACTGAACTCCACTGGTGATTGTGGGAGACAGAGTCAACAGTCACTGAGGGTGGGTGACCACGCAGACTACCTGGTCAGAGGTACAGCTGTGAGAGAGTGGATGGTTGGTGATGGGGAAGAGTATTGGCGTTGCTGCCTTTGGAGGGGAGATGGGATGGCATTGACACCTGAGGGAAGAGATCACAGCTGTGGGTCTGATTGTCTTCAGTTCAGTTCAGTCGCTCAGTCATGTCCAACTCTTTGCGACCCCATGGACTGCAGCACCCCAGCCTTCCCTGTCCATCACCAACTCCCAGAGCTTACTCAAACTCATGTCCATACAGTCAGTGATGCCATCCAACCATCTCATTTTCTGTCACTCCCTTCTTCTCCTGCCTTCAATCTTTCCCAAAATCTTTTCCAATGAATCTTTTTCCAGGGTCTTTTCCAGTGAGTCAGTTCTTCACATCAGGTGGCCAAAGTATTGGAGTTTCAGCTTTAGCATCAGTCCTTCCAATGCATATTCAGGACTGATTTCCTTCAGGATGGACTGGTTGGCTGATTCTCTTACTCAAGCTAAGTTAGTTATTAGGGGCAATGGTGAGTCTTATTCAGTCTTAGGGTCAAGTTACTTCCTTTTTTGATTGCATCTCATATTGCTAGACCTGAACTGTGGACACCATTGTTTCATCCCATATGGGATCCAGATGTATATGGCCAAAGGGAATTTCTCTTTTTCTGGAGACTTCGGGTGGGTAGGAAAATGACTGCAGACTCCAGTTGGTTATTTACATACATTCTTTAGCACTCCATGCTCTTGTGTTGGGTGCCCTGGGAGTTGGGAAAAGAGTTCATAAGGGAGCTGAGGTTACTCAAGTCAAACAGTGAAGAAAAAAGAAAAAGGCCAAAAGGAATTCTAAGGACTTGCAGGGTAGACAAAGAGCAGTGGGGAAGAATCCAGGGCTGAAATTGCTAAGACCCTTGAGTTGGTCAATTGCTTATATGAGCAACTCAACAAGAAAGTGGAAAGAAAAACAATTTTAATTGACTAACAATCCGTCTGTAAGCATGACCAGCAGATGAGTCTTCTCCTCCCCTCTGTGGACAATGGCAACTACAGTAACCTAAGAGTTAAAGCAGTAATCTTCATTTTCTTGACATCCTCCATTGACTCCCTGGTGGCTCAGATGGTAAAGAGTCTGCCTACAATGTGGGAGACCTGGATTCGATCCCTGTGTCAGGAAGATCCCCTGGAGAAGGAAATGGCAACCTACTCCAGTACTCTTGCCTGGAAAATCCCATGGACGGAGGAGCCTGGTAGGCTCTAGTCCATGGGGTCACAAAGAGTCGGACACGACTGAGCGACTTCACATTCACATTCACTTCATTTTCTTAGAACTCCTACTTTCAAGACCTTTCCTCCTTGTTTCTATACACTCACCATCTTCAGTCCCCCATCTCTACCCCAGGGGTCAGAAACATCCCTGGGCTTGTAGAAAAGGCACAGAAGGAAAAGGCTGAGAGTCAAAACTTTGTCCAGATCTCCACTTTGTTATGTGATACCCATGTGATTTAGGGCAGATTACTTAATCCTGACTATCCTCAGTTTTCTCATCTGTGAAATGGGAGAAAACAATGTGCACCCCATATTTTTGCTCAAGGGCTTAAAGGGAGCATGCATTAACACTCAACAAATGGTACCTTTTGTTTGGTTTCTAACTCATTTTTACTCAAAAGGAAGTTTATCTAATGTCACTTACAACTCTACATCAAAGTTGCTTATTGAAACCTGTGGTCCCAAAGCCTGCAAACTAAAACAAAATTGTGCTCAAAGAAACACTGAAATAAGAGGCCATGATGGCATGGAATGAAGAGACTCTGATTTGTCCTAGCTCTTCAAGTATTTAAAGAATTAATGGAGAGAATTCACTTAAGTACTAAACATGTTGTCTATTACATGTTCTTTCCTTCTTGCTCCACACTAAGTTGGGCAGAAATCTTGTTGGCTCTAATACTGACACACATACACACACTAATTCCTTCTTGGGCTTCCCTCGTGGCTCAATGGTAAAGAATCCACCTGGAAATGCAGAAGGTGTGGATTCAATCCCTGATTCAGGAAGATCCCCTGGAGAAGAGAACAGCAACCCACTCCAGTATTCTTGCCTGTGATAACCCGTGGACAGCAGAGCTTGGCGGACTACAGTCCATGGGATGGCAAAGAGTTGGATACAACTGATCGAATAAACAACTCCTTCTCACCACTCCCACTGCCATTGACTGATCTGAGATGCACCATCTCTGGCTTGGATTACTGACTGTAGCCTCCTAACCAGGCTTCCTGTTTGTTCCCTTATCTCCTATTGTCTATACATAGCAGCCAGCATAACGTTTTTGATGAATGATCAATTTCTGAAAGACTTTTGAAAGTCTCAGCCATTGAGAGTTTGTAATTCTCCCTTTTCACACCCTCATTTGTTGTTGTTTCTGTTCAGTCACTGAGTCCTGTCTGACATTTTGCAACCCTGTGGACTGTGGCTTGCCAGGCTTTTATGTCCATGGGTTATCCCAGGCAAGAATACTGGAGTGGCTATATCTCCTGGAGTTTGCTCAGATTCATGTCCATTGAGTCATGATGCTATCTAACACATGTGTTGCAGGGTGGGAGTGGGGGGTGGGAGATAAAACAGATGGCCTTAAAAATGTCTTTTAGCTCTGGAATTCAATTAAAATCCATTTATGCAGTCATTCATTCATTTGTTAAAGAAATATTTGTTCGGCACTTACTAAATGCTGGGAATGCAAAAAAGGGGAGTGGTGGGTAAATGCAATAGATTCTCTAATATCAGGAAATTCCTAGTTAAGGGAATTACCTAGTTGTCCCATGGCTAATACTACATGCTTAGACATAGAGAATGGACTTGTGGACATGGTGGGGTGGAGAAGGTGGGACAGATCGAGAAAGTAGTAGTCACATATATACAATACCACGTGTAAAAGAGCTAGTGGGAAGCTGCTGTGTAGCACAGGAGTTCAGCTCGATGCTCCGTGATGATCTAGAGGGGTGAGAGGCAGGGGTGAGAGGGTGGCTCAAGAGGAAGGGGATGTATGTGTAGTTATAGCTGAGTCACATGGCTGTACAGCAGAAACTAACACAACACGGTAAAGCAACTATGCTGCTGCTGCTGCTGCTAAGTCGCTTCAGTCGTGTCTGACTCTGTGCGACCCCAGAGACGGCAGCCCACCAGGCTCCCCGATCCCTGGGATTCTCCAGGCAAAAACACTGGAGTGGGTTGCCATTTCCTTCTCCAATGCAGGAAAGTGAAAAGTGAAAGTGAAGTCACTCACTCACATCCAACTCTCAGCGACCCCATGGACTACAGCCTACCAGGCTCCTATACTGGAGTATAATAAATAAATTAATTAAAAAAAAAAGAAGACTCCACACTTTCACTGCAGGAGTTAGAATTTGATCGCTGGTCAGGGAATGAAGGTCCCATGTGTGATGAGGCCAAAAACCAAGATTGATTTAATCGGACCATAGCGCTAAACAATGGCTTAAACACAACAAATAAATAATTTACATTAAAAAAGAAATACCTATTTAAAAGAATGAAGCAGATTTGTAAACCCATAAGCAGAGGACACTGAGGTAGGTGTTTAGAGAGAAGTGTGTGTGGATTCAGAGAAATGAATCCCTAAGTCTTTTGGAGTGAGGTATGGCTGTTGGAGGCTTTGCCAGTGGCTCAGTGGGTAAAGAATCCGCCTACAGTGCAGGAGACACAGGATTCACAGGTTCGATCCCTGGGTCGGGAAGATCCCCTGGAGAAGGAAATGGCAACCCACTCCAGTATTCTTGCCTGAAAAATCCCATGCACAGAGGAGCCTGGAGGGCCACAGTCCATGGGGCCATGAAGAGTCAGATAGGACTGAGTGACTAAAGACATGGATGTTGGAAGGCTGGGAATGGGAGTAGACAGAAGATCAATCTGAGAAGACTTTGGAGAAGAAATTTACCAGCTGAAACTGGAAAGATGGGTACAAATCCATAGACTAACAAAGAAGGATGACACTACAAGCAAAGGCATAGAACTCTGTGAAGGAGTGAAGAATTGCGGGAGGGGGAAGGGCAGGTAAAGAAGGAGCTAAGGCCACTCATGGGAACCCCCGATTTGACTTAAAGCTGGGCAGTGATGTGATCCCACTTACACTTCCAGTAAACTACATGTCAGGGGAAACTGGAGGTGTGGGAGTGAGATGCGCACCACTGCAAAGGTCTGGTCCTCTGCTCAACGTTATATGTCAGCCTGAATGGGAAGGGGGTTTGCGGGAGAATGGATACCTGCATATGTATGACTGAGTCCCTTCACTGTTCACCTCAAACTACCAGAACATTGTTAATCGGCTATACCCCAAAACCCCCAAAATTCCAAAATTTGGAAAACTCGGCAGTGGCCACAGGACTGGAAAAGGTCAGTTTTCATTCCAATCCCAAAGAAAGGCAATGCCAAAAAATGCTCAAAGAATACTCAATTGCACTCATCTCACATGCTAGTAAATTAGTGTTTAAAATTATCCAATCCAGGCTTCAGCAATATGTGAACTGTGAACTTCCAGATGTTCAAGCTGGTTTTAGAAAAGGCAGATGAACCAGAGATCAAATTGCCAACATCTGCTGGAACATTGAAAAGGCAAGAGAGTTCCAGAAAAACATCTATTTCTGCTTTATTGACTATGCCAAAGCCTTTGACTGTGTGGATCACAATAAACTGTGGAAAATTCTGAAAGAGATGGAATACCAGACCACCTGACCTGCTCTTGAGAAGCCTGTATGCCGATCAGGAAGGAACAGTTAGAACTGTACATGGAACAACAGACTGGTTCCAAATAGGAAAAGGAGTACACCGAGGCTGTATATTGTCACCCTGCTTATTTAACTTCTATGCAGAGTACATCATGAGAAACGCTGGACTGGAAGAAGCACAAGCTGGAATCAAGATGGCCGGGAGAAATATCAATAACCTCAGATATGCAGATGACACCACCCTTATGGCAGAAAGTGAAGAGGAACTAAAAAGCCTCTTGATCAAAGTGAAAGAGGAGAGTGGAAAAGCCGCCTTAAAACTCAACATTCAGAAAAGTAAGATCATGGCATCTGGTCCCATCACTTCATGGCAAACAGATGGGGAAACAGTGGCTGACTTTATTTTTGGGGGCTCCAAAATCACTTCAGATGGTGACTGCAGCCATGAAATTAAAAGATGCTTACTCCTTGGAAGGAAAGTTATGACCAACCTAGACAGCATATTAAAAAGCAGAGACATTACTTTGTCAACAAAGGTCCGTCTAGTCAAGGCTATGGTTTTTCCAGTGGTCATGTATGGATGTGAGAGTTGGACTATAAAGAAAGCTGAATGCTGAAGAATTGATGCTTTTGGAGTTAGAGTGGTGTTGGAGAAGACTCTTGAGAGTCCCTTGGACTGCAAGGAGATCCACCCAGTCCATCCTAAAGGAGATCAGTCCTGGGTGTTCACTGATGTTGAAGCTGAAACTCCAATCCTTTGGCCACCTGATGTGAAGAGCTGCCTCATTTGAAAAGACCCTAATGCTGGGAAAGATTGAGGGCAGGAGGAGAAGGGGACAACAGAGGATGAGACGGTTGGATGGCATCACTGACTCAATGGACATGGGTTTGGGTGGACTCCAGGAGTTGGTGATGGACAGGAAGGCCTAGTGTGCTGTGGTTCATGGGGCTGCAAAGAGTCAGACATGACTGAGCAACTGAACTGAACTGAACCCCAATACAAAATTTAAAGTTTGAAGGAAAACAAAAGTATTGTTTTGTAACCTGCTTTTATTTCAGTTAGTGTGTTATGAACATTTTTATGTCAAACTATAAATAAACCCCATTTTCACCCTTAATGAGGGCACTATTCCATTTTCTGGTATACCCAATATATTTAATAGGTCTCCTAAATCATATTCAGGTATCATGATTTTTTAAAAGCAGTTCTGCCTATATATATCATCTTGGCTATAAATGTATACGATTGCAATCTGAGATAGCCTTAACTAATTTCAACACATAGCAATTTTATAATAATTCATTGTGGTAGATACCCTCATTTTATTTAATAGATGTGGAAACTAAGGTTTAGGGGACTAATCCCCTTGCTTACAGTAATGGAGCTACAAATAACTGAACAGATTCCAATCCAACATATGTATGACCTTTCAAACTCAACCTGCTACATTAACAATCTTCATAAGTAATCATGAAATCCTATAGCTGGAAAATAATTTATAATCATATAATTCACTCCAACCCCAAAGTTCTATTAGGTGTGCAAGCTTCTTTATAAGCAAGGATTCAAACTTTTTGTATATTGCCCTCCTTTGTAGAGCAAATTTACCCTAAATTAGGCAGTCAGTGACCAGCCTACACCCAGTCTCTCCTAAGCCTCCATCAGATTGAGCTCCAACCTGCAAAGTGTTTGAAAATCTCCTAAATTCCCTTCAGTATTTTCGCTACAGTTTTGCCTGCTACACAGATATGTGCCTAAAAGTAGTCCAAACTGGCTGTCTGGAGCAGAAGCCAAGAACTGGATGCTATTTTTAGAAGGAAATAGACTTGATTCACAGCTGAATCTCTGCGACCTTGATCCTTGGCCTGGGATAATGAGTACAGGGTGGAGTCTTAGCAGGCACACTTGCTCAAGTGTTGACCATTTCCTCGGAGCATATTCTCCATGGTGCCTGGTACCCAGGACT
Source organism: Bos javanicus (assembly GCF_032452875.1). Classification (NCBI taxonomy): domain Eukaryota; kingdom Metazoa; phylum Chordata; class Mammalia; order Artiodactyla; family Bovidae; genus Bos; species Bos javanicus. The sequence goes on along the minus strand of NC_083895.1, from coordinate 6,345,448 downwards.
GTACACTCCGCTTGTCCAACCTCCCTTACCACCCACAACATGCAGATCAATTACTCCATTTGATCTCAGGTGAAATCGTGGATTTGAAAACAGTTAGCTATGTGACATCATAACTACAAATGGGAGAGAGGAAAGGTTGATGTTCATCTACTAAATGTCAGGCAACCAGCTTGACTGTTTTCAGTGACTTGACCGGATCGGTAGGCTGTTCGGTTATCTTGTTGGCATTAATTGAATCAGTGCAGTTTGATTTGGAGGGAAGACGGCATTAAACATTAAAAGCGCGGAGCGTCCTAGTGTCTGTTGTGTGTCCTGTGGTTCTTGAGCACCACCAGAATCCCTTCCATCCTTATCCTAACTCTTCGAGGTAGGTGCTCTCCTTATACCCATCTTACATGTGAGGAAACTGACTTTGCCCAAGATCACCCAGGTGGTGACAGGGCCAGAATAGGAGGCTAGTGTGCAATCATTATACCTACTGCTTTTGTAAACGGCTAGAACAGTGTTGCAGGACTCAGCTCCCTGTGGAGGCACATGGCTCAGTAACCCCACCTGCCCTCCGGTGAAGGGCAGAGAAGGAGTCAGAAATCTTCCCAGCCACTCATCAACAGCACCGTTCCTTAGACCGAGTTTCCTACGCCATCATAGTGCTTTCTTTTGTTACCAGTAACGAAAGAGTTCTGGGAGTCAGACACAAAGCGAGAGAAGGTTTATTTACTTGGATTTTCATGGTTCAAGGCCTGGAGGTTGGAGGTGAGGAATAGAAAAGCTTAAGCCTTGGAAAACTCACCCTGCTGGGCACCTCATGTGCCCGGCTCTGCCTGATGTGTGTGTGTTTGTAGATATTTATTTCCCTGCCTGTGTCAGAATCATATGAGCCCCTGTGCTTTGTACTTGAAAGGATCTTCAAAGGGCAATATCCCCTCAGATGTCTAGACTTCAAGCTTCTTTTCGCCTGCTCTTTCTGTGGTTAAGATCACGGAGGGTTTAGATGGATTATCTCTTCTCTCCCTGATTAGGGCTTCATTTTCTTGCAGCCCCAGACAGACTTTGTGTTCAGTACCTGCCCCAGGCCAAATGTCCCCGTGTCCGCTGGGCTGCAGCAGAAGGAAAGAAAAACGGTGCCTGAAATTTCGAGCTATGTAAAACCTTTTGTTTATCCTGTCACTTCCCTGGTGGCTCAGATGGTGAAGAATCTGACTGTAACGCAGGAAACCCTGGTTCAATCCTTGGGCCTGCGAGATCCCTTGGAGAAGGGAATGGCAACCCACTCCAGTATTGCCTGGAGAATCCCATGGACAGAGGAGCCTGGTGGCCTATCATCCATGGGTTCGCAGAGTTTGACACAACTAAGCAAATAACACTTTCACTTTCGCTTTTTGTTCATTATTTTGCCTAGCAGAGATATAATGATAAGGTTCCTCAGGGTTTCTGATGCCCCCACGTTAGTTGTCTCTCTTCCATCCCTCACACATTTGAGGAGGAGGAGAGAAGGGAAAGAAGCTTAAAGAAACAATTTTTCGAGTAAAAACAGGGTTCTAATGCTCTTTTTGCCAGTTAGGACATTTGGTGACAGCGTATGTGCATGTATATGTGCTCAGTCATGTCTGGCTCTTTGCAACCTCATGACTGTAGCCCACCAGTCTCCTTTATCTATGGGATTTTCCAGGCAAAAATACTGGAGTGGGTCGCCATTTCCTTCTCCAGGAGATCTTTCTGACTCAGGGATCAAACCCACGTCTCTCGATGCTGCTGCTGCTAAGTCGCTTCAGTTGTGTCCGACTCTGTGCGACCCCATAGAGGGCAGCCCACCAGGCTCCCCTGTCCCTGGGATCCTCCAGGCAAGAACACTGGAGTGGGCTGCCATTTCCTTCTCCAATGCATGAAAGTGAAAAATGAAAGTGAAGTCGCTCAGTCATGTCTGACTCTTCGAGACCCCATGGACTGCAGCCTACCAGGCTCCTCCGTCCATGGGATTTCCCAGGCAAGAGTACTGGAGTGGGGTGCCACTGCCTTCTCTGCCACATCTCTTAGGTCTCCTGAATAGGCAGGTGGATTCTTTGCCAGCTGAGCTATCAGGGAAGTCCTCAGTGAGAGAAGGCCACACGTTTTACAAAAGGACAGTCATCTAAAGTCTGGGGAGACTGCCTGGAGGAAGCCAGCTTGGATTATTGTGATGGACGAAGGAAAGGCAAGCAAGCCACCTTTGTGGAAAACATCACAAAGGGTCACAGAGGACAAGGACCGGAAATAATGATGGGTATGCCAGTTGTGGACGGCAGGAGGGGATGGATTGCAGTAGGTATGGTATGGACCAAGAGGCAAAAGAACTGGGTCCGAGTTGATGTCAGCAGTCCCTGTTTTGGCTAAATGCGTCTGCAAAGCAAAAATCATTCAAAGACAGCTAAGAGCTTGACTGTTGAAATCTCAAAAAATAAAAGAAAGTTAACACCAGGAGAAAAAATTAAAATTGCATTGCCCTTCTTCATAATTATTTTATGGTTATGCATTGCTTTGATGTTGACTTGTGGTCTGGGGAGTGGAGTGCTAGTAGGTGGCACTCAAACTTTTTGATGTCTGAGACATCTAAAGGTCAGACTTTCTCCTGGAATCTGCCACCATCTGTGTGACTCTGGGCAAGTCCATCCATCCCTTTGAGGCTCTATTTTCTTTTTTATTGGGCAAGTTATGCTGGAGTTTGGGGGATGAGGTGGGGATAATGAGCTTTAAACTTAGAAAGTATGGGATCCCAAATAATGCTGACTCTCATCTGCTTCCTCCAAGACAGAAAGATTTTTTAATTTAGTTTCTTTATTTTATATTGAAGTGTACTTGATTTACAATGTTATGTTAGTTTTAGGTGTATAGCAAAGTGATTCCATTATACATATATCTATTCTTTTTCAAATTCTTTTCCCATTTAGCTTATTACAGAATATTGAGCAGAGTTTCATGTGCTGTATAATAGGTTCTTCTTATTTATCCATTTTATATATAGTAGTGTGTATATGTTAATCCCAAACTTCTAAGTTATGTCACCCATTTCTCTTTGGTAACCATAAATTTATTTTTTTTTTTCATAAATTTATTTTTGAAGTCTGGGAGTCTGTTTCTGTTTTGGTAATTTGTATCATTTTTTAACAAAATTGTTGATAAAACTCTAGGCTAGTTGAAAGAAGAGCCATATTCCAGGGGACCAGCTGATTGAAAAGTTTTCTTGTGAAAACAGTGAGCCATCACAGCATTGGATAAGGGGCTCTGTGGAATTTGAACTCTACCAAAGCATCAGAAGGGAGTGGACTGTATCTAACTCCAGGAACTGCACCCAGGAATCTCTTGCCATCTGTTAGAGATGTAGAATGGTATTTAAATATTGCCAGTGGTAACTTCATTGCAGTTTCAAGTCTAGAAAACAAAAGAATGCTTGAAAAGAAAACAGAGACCCACAATCAATTTTCTAAGCATCACTGTCCTTGACCAGCAATGACCCAGGGTAGCTGGCTTATTCCTTGCTTCGGCCACCAGATTGGAGGGCCTCCCCATTACACAGTGTATGACTGCCCAGAGCCACGTCCCAGGAGAATGTGCTCCTCCTCATATAACTTATGTTAAAGACTTAAATCTTTATTCCTCTAGTATATAATTTTCAGTATTTTGCACACAAGAGAAAACAGTTATGACAACCCATTTCTTTCTGGATACTTAGCCTTGGAGAAAAGCCACCCCTCCTACTCACATCTGTCAAACTACCTAAGAGTCCAATAGCCATCAAGAATCCACCAAAGAGGCCATGGGAAATGTTTGCTCTCCTTTTATTAATATTTAAAAAGCTAGCTGACATAAAGTAAAGCAATAACAGTTGCCACCACTTGACATAATATGACCTTCACTGTTGAAGCAGCGATAAAACCATGGCCTTTCTAGACCTGCTGTCTTTACTCACTGTCTCCCTCCAAATTGAACACTCCATCTTGAACCATTTGTTTACTTGTTTCATAAGAGTAAATGTCAAAGTCCCAAAGGCATGATTACGCTCTTGATTCCAGGAACAGCATCTCGTTCTTCTTTTGATTGCCTCAGAAAAGCATGTTGGATGCTTGGTACATAACAAACACCAGCTGAAATGAAGATATCTTTTAGGGCTGGTAATGAGACAGCCTTTTTACATTTTTAAATTTTATATTGGATTATAATTGATTTACAATGTTGTGTTAGTTTTATGTGTACAGCAAAGTGACTTTTTTCTGGTGTGGACCACTTTTTAAAGTCTTTATTGAATATGCTACAATATTACTTCTGTTGTTTATGTTCTGATTTTATGTCGGGAAGGTATGTGGGTTCTTAACTCTTGGCGTGTGTGCTCTGTCATGTCCAACTCTTTGTGACTCCATGGATTGCAGCACATCAGGCCTCCCTGTCCTTCACTATCTCCCAGAGTTTGCTCAAAGTTATGCTGTTGAATCAGTGATGTCATGCAACCATCTCATCCCCTGTTACCCCCTTCTTCTCCTGTCTTCTATCTTTCCCAGCATCAGGGCCTTTTCCATTGAGCTGGCTTTTCGCATCAGGTGGATAAAGCGTTGGAGTTTCAGCATCAGTCCTTCCAATGGATCTGCACAAGGGTAATAATTCTCCCTGTTCTTTTAGGTCCACCTTTCTAGGTCTAGTCCACATACACATAAGTACTTAATAAATAAGAAAGTCCTTCATCCCAATATCCTAGACTTCCCCCGGAAATGCTCCTGTTGTATTCTGGTAACTTAGACAAGACCCCTGTGAATTTACCAGCTCAAAGAAAATGCAATTGGCCTCTGCTTCAAATACAGCTCAAAACTCTGCCACAAACCCGTCTCTACTCAGAGACTCTGTACCCCACAACTGCATTCCCTTTGGGCCCTCTACTAAAGTCACAGCCCAATTTGAAATAACTGTGAGTGTGCCATGGCAAATAGCACATGAGGGAATTGATAAATGAGAGAACCCAGAATTCAAAGATGTAAACACAGATATGACTATCCCCTCTACAATGTGTTTGGCATTATAACTACAATCTAAACAGAAGAGCAGGATACAAATCCTCTTCTACAAGGAAACCTTCATTCCCACGTCCCAGACAAGAGGTTGAAATCCACTCTGGAACTCTCCTCTGAAAAATACCAAGGAGAAGAGTTGATGTCTTTCCATTTCAGGAACATTTACTACCATGTTCATCCATTCTTAGGCAGTGGGCTTTGATCCTCTCATGTTTCATAAAGCGGGCATTATTTATCCATTGTCTGGCCCACAGGCACAGCCCAGTTTATAGTCTGACACCACACAGTAGGGAACCCAGAAACTGACCTAAACACACAATGAAACATGACTGAGCATAGAGGCAGCATTGTAATTTATAGGTGAGGAATAACATTTTCCATAAAGGTGCTGTGGCAGTTGATTATCCACGTGGACTAAAATAAATTTAGATTTCTTATCTCACACCATGCAATTCTAGATATATTAAAGATCAGATATGAAACATGGAACTTGAATCTTTTGAAGGAAAGTTACATTAGGGCTCAATCTTGGTGCCGTATATTCTATGAGTTTGAACAAATGTGTAATGACATCTATCCGCCAGTTTAGTCTCCTACAGAGTAGTTTCGTTACTCTAAAAAGCCTCTGAGCTCTGCTTACCATTCCTACTTCCACTCCTAACCCTTGGCGACCACTGATCCTTTAACTGTCTCCATTGTCTTGCGTTTTCCATAGCATCACAAAGTTGTAATCACACAGTATGGAGGCTTTTCCAATTGGATTTTTTCACTTAGTAATATGCATCTCAGCTTCCTCCATGTCTTTTCATGGCTTGATATGCATGCATGCTCAGGCGCTTCAGTCATGTCCGACTCTTTGCCACCCCGTGGACTGTAGCTCACCAGATTCCTCTGTCCATGGGATTCTCCAGACAAGAACACTGGAGTGAGTAGCCATTCCCTTCTCCAGGGGATCTTCCCGCCCCAGGAATCAAACCCAGATCTCCTGCATTGCAGGCAGATTCTTTACCGTCTGAGCCAACAAACAATAACAACAAAAACCTGACTTGGACTTCCCTAGTGGCTCAGATGGTAATGAATCGTCCTGCAATGTGTGAGACTCAAGTTCAATCCCTGGGTCAGGAAGATTCCCTGGGGAAGGAGATGGCTACCTACTCCAATATTCTTGTCTGAGGAATTCCATGGGCAGAGGAGCCTGGCAGGCTATAGTCCATGGGGTCGCAAAGAGTCGAACACGATTGATTGACTCACATTTTCACTTCATTTTCACTTGGAAGAAATAGGCTAATTTCTGCAGATAACAGAAAATAACTTCAAAATAAATGTAATTCCTGGAGATTCAATTAAATTACAACATCCACACACTGGGTAGGTTTCTTCCACTTTTAGTCTGCAAAGAAATTTATGATAAATGAACTTTGAATTTCATCTCATATACTTGAGATAATGATATTGTTTGTCTCCTTTAATCCGCTAGAGTAGGGATTTTGACTTGTTCACCAACCAGCACTTATTAATAGCACTGGCACATAGTAGATAGTCAATAAATGTTGGTTGACCAAATGAGTAAAACCCATGAAAACCTAAACTCTCATGACTGACAATGGAGAGAGAACGTCCCCTGGGGGCAGGGGCAGGTGAATTGTGCTTCTCTTTCTAACTGAGATACACTTTTCCCCCTGACCTCTCGCTCATTATCCCCTTCACCAACCTGATGGCCTCAGAGAGGACCAGCTTTAACGTTGTTCCCTAGCAGGAGAGGAGAGCAGCCCTTTGTGTTAGCTCTCAGCACCAGCATAAGATACATGGCACCCTTAACTCCCTCCAGTACGATGACCACTAGAGCTTCACCCCCACCAGGCGCCCTCGGAAGGGAACGGTAGTGTCAGGAGAGACTTACAGTCACAGCCCCGACTCTGCCTCCTCCTTGAGCCGTGTTGTGACAGGCGACTGTCCCCAGAACCTCAGGCTGGGCTTCTGAATGGCATTTGCTTGGTGAAATAATTTGCACAGTTTTATCTTGCACACACATCTCCTCCTTTCCGATGTCAACTTCTAGTGTCAACAGCATTCAAAAGGAGCTTCTTTCCCTCCTACTCAGGATTTGCTGAAAATTACAGCATGTTTAGGCCCTATGTTTCATATACAGTTGGTCATCATTTCTTTCCTGTGGTTTTTTCATGCCAGTCTTGATTCTGTGCAGTCTCATAGCAAATGTCAACTCAATTCTCATTTCTCTTCAATCGATCTATAAGAACATATCTTTTTTTTTTTTCCTTCTCTCTTTTTCAAGGCTTTTATGATCTTATCTTTCTTCTTTGTGTCCTGGGAATTTGCAGTGATGTTTCTAGATGTGAGTCTTTTTCACTTATATGACTTTCAGTTGGGAAAAATAGTCTCTCTTCTGCTTAGGGGTTTCCTTGTGTTACTTCCCTGATAATGTATCTGTTTTCTTTGTTATCTCTTTCTGGAAATGTTAGTAGTGGAATGTTGAGCCATCTCCAAATCTCTTAATCTTTTATTTGTCTCATCTCTTGATATTTGCGTCTACATTCTGGGAGATTACTTTGACTTTATCTCCCAAACTGTGTACTGAATTTCTCTTATTTTAGCAATCAATTTTTGTTAAGCCCTCTAATTTTTTGAAATCCTTCTCCCCCTCATTTTGTGGGTACAGTAACTTATTGAATCTGTAGGAACAACATTTAATTTGAAGCTATTTTATACTCTCTACAGAAATTAGCAAAAATAAAAAAAAAGAAATTAGCCCATTTCTTTCAAGGTCAAGTTTTTGTTGTTATTGTTTGATTCTTTTGATCCTGTTATTATCATATGTACAGATGAGGAAATATTACCCAGCAATGAAAATGAATAAGTAGGAATTAAAGATGTAAACATGGGTAACTCCAAAAAGGTAATGCTGAGTGTGAAGATAGTTACAAAATGCCAAACACTTTATGATTCCATTTATGTAAAGTTCAAATTCAAGTACAATTTTCCAAATTATTTTTGACACCTTTGTATGTAATAATAACACAAAAAATGAATGGAAATAACACATACAAAATTCTATTTCCTCCAAGGAAAAAGATAGGACATGAAATCTGCAACAATGTTCATAATATTTTATTACTTAAAAAAAGTAATACCCTGAAGTAAAAATGACAGATAATATTGGAAGGCGGTCATTGCATTATTTTCTATAGATTTATATGTGGCAGTTATAAGGTTTTCATTGCATTATTTTCTATAGATTTATATGCAATAAAACCAACTCCTTACACTCTTACACAATAATGTCAATGTCCCCATTACTATTGCTATCCCCCAAATAATTTTATGATGGCCACAGATTCTGTGGGCCAAAAATACAGACAAGGCACAGCTAAGATGTCTTGTCTCTGCACCATAACATCTAGGATCTCAATGTGGAAGACTAGAAGGTTGGGGTCGTTCAAAGTCTGGAGCTGAAATCCATAGAAGCTGTCTTCACTCACATGTCTGTGGCTTGGGCTTCTGCGCTGCACAGTGTCCTCAGGTTTTAAAAGTGTGTGTCCCAAGAGAAGTACACAGAATTTTCAGGGCTTCTTCAAACCTAGTCTGTTTCATAGCATCACTTAACATGGTGTCCATTTGGTACCAACTAGTTCTGCCTAGATTTAAGGAAAAGAGACATAGATCCCTCCTCTGCTGCAGCAGGGAGTGCCAAAAAATTTGGAAATACGCAAAGCAGCAAAATCTACTCCTAGACAGTAATTATATAATTCCTCCTAAGTACAAAAGATACTTCCTCTTTCTAAAATCTTCCAGAAGGCCTCATCAATTTGACACCAGGTTCAGGTTTGAGGTCTTATTCCTTTTGCAAATGAGGTACCTCAAGTTATATTTCCTTCAGTTGAGCTGCCTGAACTTAGTTCCCCTCAATCTGAAGACATGTGAACTAGAGAAAAGCTGACGTAGAAAGACTGGACAGGGAGAGGATACCCATTAGATACCTTTGTTCAAAAACATGGGAAAAGGGAAACACATGGAGTCAACTGCCCATCACAGCTCTGAAAGCTGCTGGATTCAGTTGTCAGTTCCTTTGACCTGCGTGCATGCATGCTTAGTCATGTCCGACTCTTTGCAATCCCATCAACAGCAGCCCACTCATCTCCTCTTTCCATGGAATTTTCCAGGCAAGAATATTGAAGTGGGTTGCCATTTTCTACTCCAGGGGATCTTCCAACCCAGGAGTTGAATTCACATCTGCATCTCCTGCATTGAAGGCGGATTCTTTACCACTAGCACCACCTGGGAAATCCACCTTTGACCTGAGGCCTTTTCTTAATTTGCAAATTCTTCTGGCTGAAAGGACAGATCTGGGCTTTTAATATTTTCTTTAAATTTTATTAAAAACTGATTGATTCATTCTTTAATTCATTTCTCTCATCTCTCATTTTACTGTAGGCAGTTTGAAAAAACGAGTCACTAACAGAGTTGTTTGTAAGACTTTTGAGAACTTTGCTTTAATGGAAATAAGAATACAAAGTAATTAGCCTGTCTCTGGTTTGTATAGGGATTTCTAAAACTTTGATCTCCTAATCGATGGATATATTTCTTAAACTTATTAAAATTTTATGTTTAACACTGTTCGTCAAGTTGCAACTAGGATTTTGCTAGAATTATTTCATTTCTAGACATAATAACTGGTGTAGAACCACTGCAATGCAATGACCTAATATAGAAATAAAGATGATGATTAAAGTGTGACACTATTCCGTTACTTTAGATCTACTTTTTCTGAGATCAAGCAACGCTAGATCCTTATTGGAAGTCTAGGGCTTATAGAGAGGATTGAAACAAAAAGAGGGGATGGAAATTATGAAGGAAATTGGAAATAAGATTAAATGAAAATGGAGGGAAAGAGAATTAGAGAAGAAAAATAAAATAAAATGAAAGAATAGAGAAAATGGTGAGAGGAGAAAGAGAGATGGAAGGAGAAGCAGATAACTGAAAACTGATGATAACGCTGTCAAATTGTCTCTGGCATCAGGGTCTCGATCTGTCTCCATGTGACAGAATGCACTTTTCAGAATGCCCTTTGTATTAAAACTAAAATATGACATATGTCACTATAAGATACCCCATCATAAATATTCCTTGGAGATAACAGTTTATTGGACTAAACTCCGCTAATCCCCTCACATCAACAAATCATCTGGTGAAAAATAGCCTCAAAAGACAGTCAACAATCTGATATTTCTATATTAGGTCCATGAAAACAGAGTCTCTCAATTAGTGACAGGAATTACACGTGTGTTACTGCAGGTCGTATTCACAGGATGGAAGTGATTACAATGCAGCTTACGTCTCTTCAAGCCAAATGATCTGCTCTTTTTAGTTTCTGGTATCAGAAAAAATAGTAAGACTGTCCAACAGATAATCCCCAAATCATGACAAGTAATAAATCTGCCTGCTGAAAAATCTTTAAGAAAACTTCCTCTGAGGAAAAGGAAGACGTGGGAGGTAAAACCACATGTGCAGAGTTGCTGATATCAAAATTGTAATATTGCTCCCAGCTCAAATTTCATATTTTATCCTTGTTAAAATACGAGACAGGACAATGCTGTGAAGCCCTCTTTATAGAACTTGAATTTTTAATGCAGTGTGGCCTGTGAACCAGACTGAAAGAAAACAGCTGGAAACCAGTACATTCCTGGCAATTGTTATTTTTGAAAAATGGTGGAAGTAATAAGACATCAAAATGGTCTTTTAAATCTTGTCTTCAGCATGAAGCTTCTACCCTGGGGTGGAGAAATGTAAAACTCCAACTGACTTTGTTGATTAATGGAAATTTACAAGCATACAATGTCATCCCTTAGGAAGAATGGGTGTCGTTCTGCAGATGGCAAAAATAGGAGCTCAGGGACCAGATAAGGACCAGATGGTCCTTATCTCTGGCGAGGGTGGGGGGCAGAGTCCCACAGTGAGGGGAGAGGGGTGCTGGTTTATGGATGTAAAGCATGAATCCCTACCCTTCTGTGGCTCCACCTCTTGATACAAATTTGGTGTTGGGTAGGGAAAATGGAAGAGGGCACTATACATTATTTGATCTTCTGGGATCTACTTGTGAATCAAAGTATCCCATGAGATCCTACAGGTAATTCTTACATGTTCTCCTTTCTTAAATGGGTTTCCCAGGTGGCACTAGTGGTAAAGAACCTGCCTGCCAATGCAGGAAACATAAGAGATGCTGGTTTTATCCTTGAAGGAGGCCACGGCAATCCACTCCAGTATTCTTGCCTGGAGGATCCCATGTTCAGAGGAGCCTGGGAATATAGTCCATAGGGTTGCAAAGAGTCAGACATGACTGAAGGGACTTAGCACGCACATGCCTTCTTAAATAGTGCTTACTTTCCTAAATGTATTTACAGTAAGTCTACAGTTCTGTTCACACTAATCTGCAAGTCTCAGACTTCAGAGAAAAAAACCTCAAACTCTCATGTCTGTCATTTAAATCCTAACCCCAACCCTCACCATCAGTCCTGCCCCTCAGCCTCTCTTAAATACCCCAAACCCAGGGGTTCTCTTTAAATCCTCCCCTCAACTTTTATATTATAAACTTCCTCATGGAGGGTAGCCTAAAGAGGCAGCTGCCACATCTTTGATATGCTTCATGTTTGCACAAAATTGAAATCTTCCCCTCATGCTTTGAGCAAAATGGAACCCCCAGAAGGCTGTAACTGCATCCAGCCTGCTTATCTGATTTTCCCAGACACACCTTCAAGTCTCCATACTATAGCTGGAAAACTGCAGATTTCGTCATCCTTTGTTCTCAGTTCAGTTCAGTTTATCCGCTCAGTCATGTCCAACTCTTTGCAACCCCATGGACTGCAGCATGCCAGGCATCCCTGTCCTTCACCAACTCCCAGAGCTTACTCAGACTCATGCCCATTGAGTCGGTGATGCCATCCAACCTCTCACCCTCTGTTGTCCCCTTCTCCTCCCACCTTCAATCTTTCCCAGCATCAGGGTCTTTTCCAGTGAGTCAGTTATTCACATCAGTTGGCCAAAGGATTGGAGTTTCAGCTTCAGCATCAGTCCTTCCAATGAATATTCAGGACTGATTTCCTTTAGGATGCACTGATTGAATCCCCTTGCAGTCCAAGGGACTCTCAAGAATCTTCTCCAACACCACAGTTCATAAGCATCAATTCTTTGGCACGCAGCATTTTTTTGTAGTCCAACTCTCACATACATACATGACTACTGGAAAAACCATAGCTTTGACTAGACAGACCTTTGTTGGAAAAGTAATGTCTCTGCTTTTTAATATTCTGTCTAGGTCGGTCATAGCTTTTCTTTCACGGAGCAAGCGTCTTTTAATTCCATGGCTGCAGTCACCATCTGCAGTGATTTTGGAGCCCAAAAGAATAAAATCTGTCACTGTTTCCATTGTTTCCCCATCTATTTCCCATGAAGTGATGGGAACGGATGCCATGATCTTAATTTTCTGAATGTTGAGTTTTAAGCCATCCTTTGTGCTAAACACTGCTAAGAGAGAATTAGACTAAAATCCCTAACAATCAGAATTTCCTGAATTCTCTATAAAACTCAGGTAAACAGACATTCCTTAAGAGAGTGAAATTAGATTATTCAGCATATGTGTGCTCAGTGGTGTCCGACTCTTTGCAACACTATGGACTGTAGCCCGCTAGGATCCCCTGTCCATGGGATTTCCCAAGCAAGAATTCTGGAGTAGCTTGCCATTTCCTCCTCCAGAGGATCTTCCTGACCCAGGGATCGAACCCATGTCTCCTGCATCTCCTGCACTGGCAGGTGGATTCTTTACCATGAAGCCACCCAGGAGCATGGGATTATCCAGAGTTTATAAATATTCTGAGAACAGTAGTGTGTCCAGACTCATCCTAGCAAACACTCCCTCTTAACCCCAGACATACAGGTCTCAGGAGGGAGGCACACTCCTCACTACAGGAAAACAGGAGGAAGGTTGTTTTTTTTTTAATTTCATAATGTTTATTCATTCAGTAATATCTATTCAGCCTCTGTTATTTGTCAGGTACAAAAAGTTCTTATTTTTCCAAAAAAGTATTACAAGCATTTTCTCATTTATTGAGAAAAGTCTTGCAAATGTAAATGAATTTGCCAATTATTTTTATACACAACATGAAAGGCAGTATGAAAATTAAAACCATGCTGATGTATTATTGACCTCACCTCCCCTGCACACATATACACATGCACACACATCCATTCTCTTCTGTCATTCTCTTTTACAGGAAAAGATGAGGAAGACGAGATCCTTAACAACTGCATGTCAAACTCAGAGATCTAGAGCTTATGCTCTAGGTGATCTCTCTTGGGAAGTAGCCATGGAACCACCTGGGCTGGGGAGAGAGGAAAAAACGCGTGTCTGCACCAGGTAGGTAGCAGGAATCCTTGCACCTTTCATCCTTTTGCTCTCAGAAGGTGTTCCATGTGGTCTGGAGTGTTAATCTGGAGTCAGCACGGACTCTGTAGGGCTTGCTTGGATGGGAGAGTTGGTGACACTAAGCATCTTTGGTGCCCAGTGGAGCAATGCAGAGATGGACCCCCTCAGAAGTCACAGCTTGCAGACAGCATCTTGTCTAGCATCCAGGTTCAGGAGGAAAGGAAGATCCTCTGGAAGCCCAGCTCTACTGTGGCCCTTCTGCTTTGGCCCAGCACCTACCTTTCTGCAGGTTTCCCTGTGGGGCTGGGCACGCCCACCAGAGCCCACGTAAAATGGGTCAGCTGAAACTGAACTAAAGCTGAAGGATGCAAGTTGGAAATTAAAAAGAACTTCCTGGTTCAAAAGGTGAAAAGACATTAAAAATGGTTCTGGAGTAAAGGGAATCCTTCTACACTGTTGGTGGAAATGCAAATTGGTACAGCCACTATGGAGAATAGAATAGATCAGATCAGACGCTCAGTCATGTCCAACTCTGTAAACCCATGAATCGCAGCATGCCAGGCCTCCCTGTCCATCACCTACTCCCAGAGTTCACTCAGACTCACATCCATCGAGTCAGTGATGCCATCCAGCCATCTCATCCTCTGTCGTCCCCTTCTCCTCCTGCCCCCAATCCCTCCCAGCATCAGAGTCTTTTCCAATGAGTCAACTCTTCGCATGAGGTGGCCAAAGTACTGGAGTTTCAGCTTTAGCATCATTCCTTCCAAAGAAATCCCAGGGCTGATCTCCTTCAGAATGGACTGGTTAGATCTCCTTGCAGTCCAAGGGACTCTCAAGAGTCTTCTCCAACACCACAGTTCAAAAGCATCAATTCTTCAGCACTCAGCCTTCTTCACAGTCCAACTCTCACATCCATATATGACCACAGGAAAAACCATAGCCTTGACTAGATGAACCTTTGTTGGCAAAGTAATGTCCCTGCTTTTGAATATGCTATCCAGGTTGGTCATAACTTTCCTTCCAAGGAGTAAGCGTCTTTTAATTTCATGGCTGCAGTCACCATCTGCAGTGATTTTGGACCCCAGAAAAATAAAGTCTGACACTGTTTCCACTGTTTCCCCATCTAATTCCCATGAAGTGATGGGACCAGATGCCATGATCTTTGTTTTCTGAGTGTTGAGCTTTAAGTCAACTTTTTCACTTTCCACTTTCACTTTCATCAAGAGGCGTTTTAGTTCCTCTTCACTTTCTGCCATAAGGGTGATGTCATCTGCATATCTGAGGTTATTGATATTTCTCCCAGCAATCTTGATTCCAGCTTGTGCTTCTTCCAGTCCAGCATTTCTCATAGCAACACTATTTACAATAATAAAGACATGGAAGCAACCTAAATGTCCATTGACAGAGGAATGGGTAAAAAAGATGTGGTACATGTATACGAAGGAATACTACTCAGTCACAAAAAGGAATGAAATAATGCCATTTGCAGCAATATAGATGGACCTAGAGATGAGCATACTAAGTGAAGGAAGTCAGACAAAGACAAATATATGACATTGCTTAAATGCGGAGTCTAAAAAATGACACAAATGAACCTATTTACAAAGTAGAACAGACTCACAAACATAGAAAACAAACTTATGGTTACCAAGGGGAAGGTGGTAGCAGGGGACAGATAAATTCAAAATTGGGGAGTAACATATATACACTACTATATTTAAAATAGACAACAAGGACCTACTGTATAGCATGAGGAACTACACTCAGTATTTTGTTATATCCTATTGGGAAAAGAATCTGAAAAAGATATATGTATATCAATTTGATGTACCACTGAAACTAACACAATATTGTAAATCAACTAAAAAAATAAATTAGTTTTTAAAAAGTGGTTTTGAAGTGCTCTTGTAAGAAAAAAAAGTATAGCAAAAGTTTAAGCTGAGGAACAGTGCAAGTTGTAATACAGCCCTGAATATTGGAAATGTATTTAAAATTTCTTCCACTATTTTGTCTCTACCCTCACTATCTCACCCAGAGGTACATAAAAACAAATCTGAGGCTGTCTAGGGCTCTGTTGCCCATTCTGAGGACTATTTTTATTTTTTAGGAAACACTGAATTTCTACTGCTTAAAAATTAAAAGGATTCTCTTTTATCATAAATTATGGTATAATAAAGTGTTAATCACAGAAATTCTACAGGTTTGGAGTGCCCTGAAAGAGAAGAAATGTAGGATATGAGTTGAAGAGGATTTGGGCTAGAGTAAGAGGGCCATGGTCAGGGCTTTGAACTTGAAACAAAGAGAGCTCAGGAGGTGAAAGTCCAGGGGCTCATGATTGCTTTGGACCAGTGTGGCCACCAGGAGATAAAGAGAAGAGGCTGGATTTGAAAGAGTCGAGCAGCTGATGGACTGGGTATGAGAAGTGAGGGGAAGAAGGAACTAGGGGAGACCCTGGGGTCTTTATAAAGCAGCAGTGTGGTTGTCATGGCATTTATTGAGACAAGGAAGGCAAAGGGGAAAACAGGCTTGCTCTGTGCATGGTGTATCAGAGTTGAATAGACAAATCCAAGGAGATGTCAAATCTGAATCATATTTTCTTACTTCACATGAAGGGAAAAATTTGGGCTAGAGCCAAAGATGAGAGTACCTTCAGCTTATTTAGCATCATTGAAACACAAGTAATTTTATGAAGTTGTCTAAGTAGGGACTGAGGAATGAGAAAAGAATTGTGGGGAGGGGTTGATATGAATTATAAGGGAAATACTGAATATATGAAGAATGGTAGAAGAATAGAAGAGTTTGTATGATCTTAAGAAGTGCCCGAAGTAGGAGAAAGAAAGTCAAGAAAATATGATATCATATGGGCAAAGGTAGGAGAGTGTTGAGAAGGAGCAATGATTGTATGTTAGGACATTGGGAAGAGTTAAGCAACAAGAGCCCAGAGGAGTGATCATGAACTTGGAAAGCAGCCTCGGAGAAACAGGGTGGGGAAGCTGTGCTGCATGGGGAGAGGAGGTGTGTGGACACACAGAAAAGGTGTTGGCTGTGAAAGGGCAGAGGGGAGCCCTCTGAGGGGGTGGTTAGAAGTGTCAGCTGCACACAGTCAAGGGGAGGTGAGCCTGAGCTAAGAGATTGGAGAAATTTCCCTCTAAGAAGGCTGGGCCTTGAGCAATGGCTGGGATTAAACCTGCTGGAGGAAGGGGAGGGATTTTTCCTGTGGGGAATGAGCCTGAACAAAGGTCAAGATCTACACTGCACAATATGGTAGCTACAAGCCCTAAGGGAGCCGCAATACAGGAGCCACTGAGATGCACCCTGAGTGCAAAACACACACTGAGTTTCAAAGCAGAGAAGAGTGTGAAAGAATGAAAAATCTCATTAACAATTTTATATGGTTACATCTTGAAAAGATAATATATTGGACATTGCTGCTGTTGTTTAGTCACCTAGTTGTGTCTGACTCTTTTGCAACCCCATGGATTGGGATTACCCAGGCAAGAATACTGGAGTGGGTTGCCATTTCCTTTCTCCAGGGCATCTTCCTGACTCAAGGATCGAACGCACGTCTCCTGCATTGCAGGCAGATTCTTTACCACTGAGCCACATGGGAAGCCCAATATATTGGATCCTTTTTGTCATTCAGTCACTAAGTCGTGTCTGACTCTTTTGTTGTTCAGTCGCCAAGTCATGTCTGACTCTTTGTGACCCCGTGAACTGCAGCACACCAGGCTTCCCTGGCCTTCACTCTGTCCTGGAATTTGCTCAAACTCACATCCACTGAATCGTTGATACCATCCAACCGTCTCATCCTGTGTGCTCCCGTCTCCTCCTACCCTTAATCTTTCTCAGCATCAGGGTCTTTTTCAATGAATTGGCTCATCCCATTAGGTGGCCAAAATATTGGAGCTTCACCTTTAACATCAGTCTTGCCAATGAATATTCAGGATTGATATCCTTTAGGATTGACTGGTTTGATCTCCTTGCTGTCCAAGGGACTCTCAAGAGTCTTCTCCAGCACCACAGTTTGAAAGCATCAGTTCTTCAGTACTCAATTTTTTTCTATGGTCCAATTCTCATATCTGTACATGACTACTGGAAAAACCATATCTATTGGATATACTGGGTTAAATAGAATAGATTCTTACAATTACTTTTATTCATTTCTTTTTTTCCCCGAGTTTTATTGGGATGTATTTGACATGCTGGTATACATGCATGCTAAGTTGCTTCTGTAGTGTCCAACTCTGTGCAACCCTATGCACTGTAGCCTACTTCTGTCCATGGGATTCTCCAGGCAAGAACACTGGGGTGGGTTTCCCTGCCTCCGCCAGGAGATCTTCCCAACCCAGATATCAAACCTGAGTCTCTAATGTTTCCTGAATTAGGCAGGCAGATTGTTTACCACTAGCCCCACCTGGGAAGCCCCTGTAAGTGACATACAATATTGCGTACCTTCAAGGTGTATAGCATGATTAAACTTAATATCCACCATCCATTTCTTTTTATTTTCTTTAAAGGTGGCTATTGGAAAATTCCAGTACTTTGGCCACCTCTTGCGAAGAGTTGACTCATTGGAAAAGACTCTGATGCTGGGAGGGATTGGGGGCAGGAGGAGAAGGGGACGACAGAGGATGAGATGGCTGGATGGCATCACTGACTCGATGGATGTGAGTCTAAGTGAACTCCAGGAGTTGGTGATGGACAGGGAGGCCTGGCGTGCTGCGATTCATGGGGTTGCAAAGAGTCAGACACGACAGAGTGACTGAACTGAACTGATTGGAAAATTTATTATTATTATTTTTTTAATTGGAGGTTAACTACTTTACAATATAGTATTGGTTTTGCCATACATCAACATGAATCTGCCACAGGTATACACATGTTCCCCATCCCAAACCCCCTCCCTCCTCCCTCCCAATACCATCCCTCTGGGTTGTCCCAGTGCACCAGCCCCAAGCATCCAGTATCATGCATCAAACTTGGGCTGGCGATTCGTTTCATATATGATATTATACATGTTTCAATGCCATTCTCCCAAATCATCCCACCCTCTCCCTCTCCCACAGAGTCCAAAAGACTGTTCTATACATCTGTGTCTCTTTTGCTCTCTCACATACAGGGTTATCATTACCATCTTTCTAAATTCCATATATATGCATTAGTATACTGTATTGGTGTTTTTTCTTTCTGGCTTACTTCACTCTGTATAATAGGCTCCAGTTTCATCCACCTCATTAGAACTGATTCAAATGTATTCTTTTTAATGGCTGAGTAATACTCCATTGTGTATATGTACCACAGCTTTCTTATCCATTCATCTGCTGATGGACATCTAGGTTGCTTCCATGTCCTGGCTATTATAAACAGTGCTGCAATGAACATTGGGGTACACGTATCTCTTTCAATTCTGATTTCCTCAGTGTGTATGCCCAGCAGTAGGATTGCTGGGTCATAAGGCAGTTCTATTTCCAGTTTTTTAAGGAATCTCCACACTGTTCTCCATAGTGGCTGTACTAGTTTGCATTCCCACCAACAGTGTAAGAGGGTTCCCTTTTCTCTACACCCTCTCCAGCATTTATTGCTTGTAGACTTTTGTATCATAGCCATTCTGACTGGCATGAAATGGTAGCTCATTGTGGTTTTGATTTGCATTTCTCTGATAACGAGTGATGTTGAGCATCTTTTCATGTGTTTGTTAGCCATCTGTATGTCTTTTTTGGAGAAATGTCTATTTAGTTCTTTGGCCCATTTTTTGATTGGGTCGTTTATTTTTCTGGAATTGAGCTGTAGGAGTTGCTTGTATATTTTTGAGATTATTTGTTTGTCAGTTGCTTCATTTGCTATTATTTTTTCCCATTCTGAAGGCTGTCTTTTTACCTTGCTTATAGTTTCCTTTGTTGTGCAGAAGCTTTCAAGTTTAATTAGGTCCCATTTGTTTATTTTTGCTTTTATTTCCAATATTCTGGGAGGTGGGTCATAGAGGATCCTGCTGTGATGTATGTTGAAGAGTCTTTTGCCTATGTTCTCCTCTAGGAGTTTTATGGTTTCTGGTCTTACATTTAGATCTTTATCCATTTTGAGTTTATTTTTGTGTATGGTGTTAGAAGGTGCTCTAGTTTCATTCTTTTACAAGTGGTTGACCAGTTTTCCCAGCACCAATTGTTAAAGAGATAGTCTTTAATCCATTGTATATTCTTGCCTCCTTTGTCAAAGATAAGGTGTCCATAGGTGCGTGGATTTATCTCTGGGCTTTCTATTTTGTTCCATTGATCTATATTTCTGTTTTTGTGCCAGTACCATACTGTCTTGATGACTGTAGCTTTGTAGTAGAGCCTGAAGTCAGGCAGGTTGATTCCTCCAGTTTCAAATCAATAAAGTTAGAAATGAAAATGGAGGGATCACAACAGGCAACACAGAAGTACAAAGGATCGTAAGAGACTACTACCAGCAATTATATGTCAATAAAATGGACAATGTGGAAGAAATGGACAAATTCTTAGAAAAGTACAACTTTCCAAAACTGAACCAGGAAGAAATAGAAAATCTTAACAGACCCATCACAAGCATGGAAATTGAAACTGTAATCAGAAATCTTCCAGCAAACAAAAGCCCAGGTCCAGATGGCTTCACAGCTGAATTCTACCAAAAATTTAGGGAAGAGCTGACACCTATCCTACTCAAACTCTTCCAGAAAATTGCAGAGCAAGGTAAACTTCCAAACTCATTCTATGAGGCCACCATCACCCTAATACCAAAACCTGACAAAGATGCCACAAAAAAAGAAAACTGCAGGCCAGTATCACTGATAAACATAGATGCAAAAATCCTTAACAAAATTCTAGCAATCAGAATCCAACAACAAATTAAAAAGATCATACACCATGACCAAGTGGGCTTTATCCCAGGGATGCAAGGATTCTTCAATATCCACAAATCAATCAATGTAATACACCACATTAACAAATTGAAAAATAAAAGCCATATGATTATCTCAATAGATACAGAGAAAGCCTTTGACAAAATTCAACATCCATTTATGATAAAAACTCTCCAGAAAGCAGGAATAGAAGGAACATACCTCAACATAATAAAAGCTATATATGACAACCCACAGCAAACATTATCCTAAATGGTGAAAATTTGAAAGCATTTCCCTTAAAGTCAGGAACAAGACAAGGGTGCCCCTCTCACCAGTACTATTCAACATAGTTTTGGAAATTTTGGCCATAGCAATCAGAGCAGAAAAAGAAATAAAAGGAATCCAAATTGGAAAAGAAGAAGTAAAACTCTCACTGTTTGCAGATGACATGATCCTCTACATAGAAAACACTAAAGACTCTACCAGAAAATTACTAAAGCTAATCAATGAATATAGTAAAGTTGCAGGATATAAAATCAACACACAGAAATCTCTTGCATTCCTACACACTAATGATGAGAAAATAGAGAAATTAAGGAAACAATTCCATTCACCATTGCAATGAAAATAATAAAATACTTAGGAATATATCTACTTAAACTAAAGACCTATATATAGAAAACTATAAAACACTGGTGAAAGAAATCAAAGAGGACACTAATAGATGGAGAAATATACCATGTTCATGGATCAGAACAATCAATATAGTGAAAATGAGTATAATACCCAAAGCAATCTATAGATTCAATGCAATACCTATCAAGCTAACAACAGTATTTTTCACAGAGCTAGAACAAATAATTTCACAATTTGTATGGAAATAAAAAAAACCTCGAATAGCCAAAGCAATCTTGGGAAAATTTAAAATTACAGCTTGCTGTTTGTTCCATCAGCAGTGCTGGTCTAGAGCTGCAAGAAGAACGAAGGATTTAGAGTCCACTGGGGGACTGATGCGGAGAAGGCAATGGCAACCCACTCCAGTACTCTTGCCTGGAAAATTCCATAGACGGAGGAGCCTGGTAGGCTGCTGTCCACGGGGTCGCTAAGAGTCAGATACGACTTCACTTTCACTTTCACTTTCATGCATTGGAGGAGGAAATGGCAACCCATTCCAGTGTTCTTGCCTGGAGAATCCCAGGGACAGGGGAGCCTGGTGGGCTGCTGTCTATGGGGTAGCACAGAGTCGGACACGACTGAAGTGACTTAGCAGCAGCAGCAGCAGGGGGACTGATGTGTGCTCCAGTGGGAAAGGGGGTGAGTTTGGATCATTTCAGAGAAGTCTAAGTTAAAGGAACTTCCAATACAAGCAGAGAAGTACCAGCACAGAGCTATGAGATTTCCCAAGCAGGAGAAAGACTAATCTATAAGGAAATTCAGGCATAAGGAAATCTGTGTTTTCAAATGGTTAAACTATCCTCTTAATAATGAACCAAAGAAGGCTATTTGTGGAAGGGTGACAGGATGGGAAAGGAAAAGCCAGTGGCCCCATGAGACTTCCTTCCAGTGTCCTGTCCCTCCAGCATCTCAGTCAGCAGATAACCCATCCAAAGTCAGGTCCTGTTGTCAGAGCTATGGTTTTTCCAGTAGTCATATACAGATGTGAGAGTCAGATCATAAAGAAGGCTGAGCGTCCAAGAACTGATGCTTTTGAATTGTGGTGCTGGAGAAGACTCGAGAGCCCCTCAAACAGCAAGGAGGTCAAACCAGTCAATCAGAAGGGAAATCAACCCTGAATATTCATTGGAAGGACTGATGCTGAAGGTTGGCCCCAGCAAAGAGTCAATTAGTTGGAAAAGATCGTGATGCTGGGAAAGATTGAAGGCAGGGGAATAAGGGAGTGACAGAGGATGAGATAGCTGAATGGCATCATGGACTCAGTGGACATGAGTTTGAGCAAACTCCCAGGAGATAGCATAAGACAAAGGACCTAGGCTTGCTGCAGTCCATGGGGTCACAAGCAGTCAGACACAACTTAGCAACTGAACAATAAAAGCAGCTAATGATACTTAAAAGAGAATGGGATACTGGATGGGCATAGTCTGAGGAAAATAAAAATCTGAAATATGGGGATTCAAGATTTTTGAGAGGAGTATAACAGAGCCAACAGAGGTGCAAGAAGCCTCAGCCTTTTACCTCCACTACTTCTGCAGAAAAGTTTTGGCCCATGATTCTGAGTCAAGCTAATCTTAATAGTTAAATAATGACCCACGTTTGCTCATAAAATAGTTATGACAAGCTATTTCATGTAAGCACAGGGTACTTAAATCCAGAACTAATACAAACTTACAAATTTTCCTTCATGGTCTATATCACCCTGTAAATGGCCAAGTTGTTTATCTTATGCTGTACAAAATTTGATTTGGTGCATTAATGCTAATCCTGCTCATTGATTATTTGCCCTGTTTTCTCCAGGATCCTTTTTCTTCCTGGAACTTTGTAATATTGCTCATAATTGTACAAACTGTTAAAAGGCACTGCTCTTGAGAGCCCTTATTAGAAGCAATTGAAGGGAATGATTAAATAATTCCAGTGGACTACTGTAAAGCCATAGAAACAGATAATGCAGATCTTTATGTATTTACATGGAAAGTAAATCATAGCATGCCAAAGAATTGATGCTTTCAAACTGCAGTGCTGGAGAAGACTCTTGAGAGTCCCTTAAATCGCAAGAAGATCAAACCAGTTAATCATAAAGGAAATTAACCCTGAACATTCATTGGAAGGATTGATGCCGAAGGTGAAACTCCAATACTTTGGACACTTTATGTCAAGAGCTGACTCACTGGAAAAGACTCTAATGTTGGGAAATATTGAGGGCAGGAGGGGTAGTGGGTGACAGAGAATGAGATGGTTGGATGGCATCACCGACTCAATGGACATGAGTTTGATCAAACTCTGGGAGATAGTGAAGGCCAGGGAAGCCTGGAGCACTGCAGTCCTTGGGGTCACAAAGAGTCCACAGCGAACACGACTTTTTGACTAAACAACAATAAATTATAGAGCAATATGCACCTGTGGGGGTTCCCTGGTAGCTCCGTTGGTAAAGAATCTGCCTGCAGTAGAGGAGACCCTGGTTTGATTCCTGGGCTGAGAAGATCCCCTGGAGAAGGGATAGGCTACCCTTCCAGTATTCTTGGGCTTCGCTGGTGGCTCAGATAGTAAAGACTCTGCCTGCAATGTGGGATACCTGGGTTTGATCCCTGGGTTGAAAAGATCCTCTGGAGGAGGGCATGGTAACCCTCTCCAGTTTTCTTGCCTGGAGAATCCCCATGGACAGAGGAGCCTGGCAGGCTGCAGTCCATGCTGTCACAAAGAGTTGGACACAACTGAGTAAGCACGTGTGTGTGGACATGGGGATTTTTTATTTAAATCATATATCACTGAACAAATCTTGCTAATGCTGTTCCCCTGATTTCATGGTCCTATGAATGGATTTATTCCAGCTCTGCCTTCCTCTGAGGTTATCTCAGCCATGTTCTCTCCTTGGTCCCTCGCTGGTTTCAACTCTTAACCTATTAAGTCTTTATAACTACTTTCTGATGTGTTTCCCTTTTACTTACATCCCATTTTGAATTATGAATTTAAAAAATAAGTGAACAAACACAACACCAACAAAATAGCTCCATACATAAGTTTGACTAGTCCTGAATGAATTCAGGTTTGATACTACCCCTGCTCTCTACCTGGTGTTTGTCCTTCTCAAGTCTCCTAAGCTTTAATGACCCATCCTCAAATCTTCACATGATTTATTCTCATGAATGAAATTTTGTAGTTCCTCCTTTTTATTTACTTACCTGACAATGTTCCTGAAAATTTAGAACCCTGATTCCCTTTGGTGTTAAACCCAGCTGTTCACTAAACCCCATATCACCTTCTACAGTTCAAAGTGATATAGAAAAAAATCTGTTCATGTTAACAAAATATTTGGACTTAGATGAGAGAAAATCTGGGAGAAGACAATGACACCCCACTCCAGTACTCTTGCCTGGAAAATTCCATGGGCAGAGGAGCCTGGTAGGCTGCAGTCCATGGGGTTGCAAAGAGTCGGACACGACTGAGCAACTTCACTTTCACTTTTCACTTTCATGCATTGGAGAAGGAAATAGCAATCCATTCCAGTGCTTTTGCCTGGAGAATCCCAGGGACAGGGGAGCCTGGTGGGCTGCCGTCTATGGGGTAGCACAGAGTCGGACACGACTGAAGTGACTTAGCAGCAGAGAGAAAATCTAAGCCCCACCACCTTATGATAGTGACTTAAATTTATATAATTTTTCATATGTAGATATCTTTAGATTAATAATTATCATTATAGGAACAAATAGTATTCCTCTTTTCATCTATTATTATATTAAAATTTTTGTTTTATTTCAAAATTTGCAAAATCATAATTTGTAATCACCATATAATATTCCATTAAGCTAGTTAATCATAATTTATATAACCACTCCTATATTTTAGTTATTTGGGTTTCTCATAATTTTTTTATTTGCTATTAGTTATACTAAAAAAATATTTTGATGCATGTGTATTTTTATGTGTTTGGATGATTTATTTAACTTACATTCTTAGAATTAATATTTTATTGGTTTGGAAGAGAAGAATACATTGTTTTTGATAGACATTGCAAAAATTTTCTATTGTGAAAGATTTTACCATAAACCATGCTGAGAAATCTTCCTCTGTCATTTATAAATCTGCAACAGAAAAAATATATAAAATTCCTGTTTTTGGAGACTGGACAACAGGCAGCACAGGTCTGTGATTTCTATAGAAAGGAAAAACTGAGGAAAACCTCACAATTACTCAAACTTTTTTATGGGAAGCACTTTCCAGATGGTGATAAAACAGACCACAGTGATTTCACTGAGCAGAGAAGACAGACATTGGAGTTTGGAGTACCAAATCAGTTGAAATTTTCAGAATGTAAAAAGAAGGCTGCACTAGAGCACTCCTGAGGCTTTGGTCAAATACTAAGCTTTCATACAAAGAGCAAGAAACCACTAATTCTAGCAAATAACAACTGGATATAAAACAAGTACTAGGAAAAAGAACATTTCCTGGAAGCTATTAAAATTTGTACAAGTAGGAAGACACTTAGACATGATTGAATGTGCTGAGCTTTCAGCAAAGACTCCAGCAAGACAAGGCCATAAGAGTAGGATATTCCAGTCACAGAGAAAAAATTATTTTACATACATCCAAACAAAACTTTTAGAAATACTTCTTTCTTTTAATTAGTTAATGTATTTATTTTAATTGGAGGCTAATTACTTCATAATATTGTAGTGGTTTTTTCCATACATTGACATGAATCAACCATGGGTGCACATGTGTCCCCATCCAAAACCCCCACCCACCTCCCTCCCCATCCCATCCCTCAGGATCATCCCAGTGCACCAGCCCTGAGCACCCTGTCTCATGCATCGAACTTGAACTGGTGATCTATTTCACTTATGGTAATATACATGTTTCAATGCTATTCTCTCAAATCATATCACCCTCACCTTCTCCCACAGAATCTAAAAGTCCCTTCTTTATATCTGTGTCTCTTTTGCTGTCTTGCATATAGGGTCATAATTACCATATTTCTAAATTCCATATATATGCATTAATATACTATATTGTTGTTTTTCTTTCTGACTTATTTCACTTTGTATAATAAGCTTCAGTTTCATCCCCCTCATTAGAACTGATTCAAATGCATTATTTTTAATGGCCGAGTAATATTCCATTGTGTATATGTACCACAACTTTCTTATACATTCATCTGCCAATGAACATCTAGGTTGCTTCCATGTCCTGGCTATTGTAAACAGTGTGCAGTGAACATTGGGATACATGTGTCTCTTTCAGTTCTGGTTTCCTCAGTGTGTATGCCCAGCAGTGGGATTGCTGGGTCATATGGCTGTTCTTTTTCCAGTTTTTTAAGGAATCTCCACACTGTTCTCCATAGTGGTTGTACTAGTTTGCATTCCCACCAACAGTGTAAGAGGGTTCCCCTTTCTCCACACCCTCTCCAGCATTTATTGTTTGTAGACTTTTTGATAGCACCTATTCTGACCAGCTTGAGGTGGTACCTCATTGTAGTTTTGATTTGCATTTCTCTGATAATGAGTGATGTTGACCATCTTTTCATGTGTTTGTTAGCCATCTGTATGTCTTCTTTGGAGAAATGTCTGTTTAGTTCTTTGGCCCATTTTTTGATTGGGTCATTTATTTTTCTGGTATTGAGCTGCATGAGCTGCTTGTATATTTTTGAGATTAACTCTTTGTCAGTTGCCTCATTTGCTAGTATTTTCTCCCATTCTGAAGGCTGTCTTTTCACCTTGCTTATAGTTTCTTTCATTGTGCAAAAGCTCTTAAGTTTAATTAGGTCCTATTTGTTTATTTTTGCTTTTATTTCCAATACTCTGGGAGGTGGGTCATAGAGGATCCTGCTGTGTTTTATGTCAGAGAGTTTTTTCCCTATGTCTTCCTCTAGGAGTTTTATAGTTTCTGGTCTTACATTTAGATCTTTATCCATTTTGAGTTTATTGCTGTGTATGGTGTTAGAAAGTGTTCTAGTTTCATTCTTTTACAAGTGGTTGACCAGTTTTCCCAGCACCACTTGTTAAAGAGATTGTCTTTTCTCCATTGTATATTCTTGCCTCCTTTGTCAAAGATAAGGTGTCCATACAAGTGTGGATTTATCTCTGGGCTTTCTATTTTGTTCCATTGATCTATATTTCTGTCCTTGTGCCAGTACCATACTGTCTTGATGACTGTAGCTTTGTAGTATAGCCTGAAGTCAGGCAGGTTGATTCCTCCAGTTCCATTCTTCTTTCTCAAGATTGCTTTGGCTATTCGAGGTTTTTTGTATTTCCATACAAATTGTGAAATTATTTGTTTTAGTTCTGTGAAAAATACCATTGGTAGCTTGATAGGGATTGCATTGAATCTATAGATTGCTTTGGGTAATATATTCATTTTCACTATATTGATTCTTCTGACCCATGAACATGGTATATTTCTCCATCTATTTGTGTCATTTTTTCTTTCTTTCATCAGTGATTTATAGTTTGCTATATATAGGTCTTTTGTGTGGCTCAGCTGGTAAAGAATCCACCTGCAATGTGGGAGACCTGGGTTCATTCCCTGGGTTGGGAAAATCCCCTGGAGAGGGGAAAGGCTACCCACTCCAGTATTCTGGCCTGGAGAATTCCCTGAACTGTATGGGGGTTGCAAAGAGTTGGACACGACTGAGTGACTTTCACTTTCACTTTTGTTTCTTTAGGCAGATTTATTCCTAAGTATTTTATTCTTTTCGTTGCAATGGTGAATGGAATTGTTTCCTTAATTTCCCTTTCTGTTTTCTCATTGTTAGTGTATAGGAATGCAAGGGATTTCTGTGTGCTAATTTTATATCCTGCAACTTTACTGTATTCATTGATTAGCTCTAGCAATTTTCTGGTTGTGTCTTTAGGGTTTTCCATGTAGAAGATCATGTCATCTGCAAACAGTGAGAGTTTTACTTCTTCTTTTCCAATTTGGATTCCTTTTATTTCTTTTTCTTCTCTGATTGCTGTGGCTAGAACTTCCAAAACTACATTAAATAGTAGTGGTGAGAGTGGGCACCCTTGTCTTGTTCCTGACTTTAGGAGAAATGCTTTCAATTTTTCACCATTGAGATAATGTTTGCTATGGGTTTATCATATATGGCTTTTATTATATTGAGGTATGCTCCTTCTATGCCTACTTTCTGGAGGGTTTTTATCATAAATGAATGCTGACTTTTGTCAAAGGATTTCTCTGCATCTATTGAGATAATCATATGGCTTTTATCTTTCAATTTGTTAATGTGGTGTATCACATTGATTGGTTTGCAAATATTGAAAAATCCTTGCATCCCTGGGATAAAGCCCACTTGGTCATGATATATGTTCTTTTTAATATGTTTTTGGATTCTGTTTGCTAGATCACATCCTGGGCCATAAATCTAGCCTTGATAAATTAAAAAAATTAAAATCATTTCAAGCATCTTTTCTAATCACAATGCAGTAAGATTAGATGTCAACTACAGGAAAAAAACTATTAAAAGTACAAACATATGGAAGCTAAACAACACGCTTCTGAATAACCAATAAATCACAGAAGAAATCAAAAAAGAAATAAAAATATGCATAGAAAATGAAAACACAACAACCCAAAACCTATGGGATTCAGTAAAAGCAATGCTAAGGGGAAGATTCATAGCAATACAAGCTTACCTCAAGAAACAAGAAAAAAGTCAAATAAATAACCTAAGTTTATACCTAAAACAACTAGAAAAAGAAGAAATGAAGAACCCCAATGAAGAAGGAAATAAATAATAAAAATTAGGGCATAAATAAATGAAAAAGAAACAAAGGAGACTATAGCAACAATCAACAAAACTAAAAGCTGGTTCTTTGAGAAGATAAATAAAACAGACAAACCATTAGCCAGACTCATCAAGGAAAAAAGGGAGAAGAATGAAATCAACAAAATTAGAAATGAAAACGGAGAAATCACAACAGATAACAGAGAAATACAAAGGATCATAAGAGACTACTATCAGCAACTATATACCAATAAAATGGACAACTTGGAAGAAATGGACGAATTCTTAGAAAAGAGTAACCGTCCAAAACTGAATTAGGAAAAAATAGAAAATCTTACAGACCCATCACAACCATGGAAATCAAAATTGTAATCAAAAATCTTACAACAAACAAAAGCCCAGGACCAGACGGCTTTACGGATGAGTTCTACCAAAAATTTAGAGAAGAGCTAACACCTATCCTAATGCAAACTCTTCCAGAAAATCACAGAGGAAGATAAACTCCCAAACTCATTCTATGAGGCCACCATCACCCTAATACCAAAACCAGACAAAGATGCCACAAAAAAAACAAAACTACAGGCCAGTATCACTGATGAACAGAGATGCAAAAATCCTCAACAGAATTCTAGCAAACAAAATCCAACAACATATTAAAAACACTTCTTAATGGCTTGAAGCTTGTGACTAAATTAACAACCTTTCAGAATAAAAATTGACACAGGATTGGGGGAAAAAAACTAAACACAGCATTTATGATACTTAGAATACAACAATGATGACCAAACAAACACAGACAAATATTAAAAATAATCAGAAAAATTCTGATATGAAAGTTATCTTGAAATTACAGAAACAATGGAATTAATAGACACATACTTTTAAAATGCTATCACAAATATGGTAAAGGCTTTCAATAAAAGCATGAATATAATGAAGAAACAAATAAGGAGTTTCAGTAGAGAAATAAGATGTATAAAAATGTTAGGACTAAATAATATAACTCTAAAATACAAAATTTACTTCATGGGTCTGACAGCTGAGTAGACACAGAAAGGAAGAGTGAATTTAAATTCAGGGCTAGGGAAATTATCCAAACTAAAGCACAGAGTGAAAAAAAAATACTGGGGAAAAAATAAAGAGTGCCTCATTAATCTATAAAATAATAGCAATCAGGTTAAAATATGCCTAACTACAGTACAGAAGTAGAGGAGAGAGACATGGGAGAGCAAAACTATTTGAAGACATCATGATCACATATTTTCCGATTTTGATGAATGATTGAAGATCAAAAAACCCAAGTAAGATAAATGTATATAAAACCACAGTAAAGCACATCATACCCAAACTGTTGAAAGCCAATAATAAAAATAAAACATTAAAAACAACCAGAGGACATAGAGATACATTATACATGCTTGAGAAACAGTAAGAATGATTTCTGACTTTTCATCACGAACAAGGCGAGTCAGAAGACAATGGAATGAAATATTTCCTCTGTAAGAAAAGATATTTCCATTGCCAACTAGAAGTCCAGCAAAAATATCCTTCAAAATTCAAAGTACAAAAATGTAATAGATGCACTTCTTTATGCTCCTCCTCCTAAGTTATGTTTTTAAAAAATGTTCTATTGTATCTAAGTGAAAAGTAAAAGCATTGTTCAGTCGTGTCCAACTCTTTGCGAGCCCATGGACTGTAGCCCACCAGGCTACTCAGTCCATAGAATTCACCAGACAAAGAATACTGGAGTGGGTAACCATTCCCTTCTCCAGGATATTCCTGACCCAGGGATCGAACTCAGGTCTTCCATATTGTGAGCAGATTTTTTACCATCTGAGCCATGAGGGAAGCTCATTATATCTAAAACAAATATTAAAGACTGTGGAAGGTGGAGAGAAGTAAACAGATCAGCTAGAGACCTCAAGACCCAAAGAATTACATGCAGTGAGTTCTTGGATTTTCTTTTTGCCTTTTATATCTCAGACTGGTTGCCTGGAAAATAGGTAATAGGGAAATAGAAAGTAAAAAACACTAAAGGCAAAAGGAGCCCAAGGAAAGACTGCTACCTGTAGTCAAAGAACCAAAAAATAGAGAACAAACAGCAAGAAAGAAAGCAGTACTCCTTAGACTAGTCTCCTACCCCTGCTGGGATGGTCTCAGGGTCATTGATTGAGGAGCTGGTAGTTTTATTTCTACCTGGCAGTAATGATACATCCCCACATGTGAGGATCCTGGACTCTCATTCAGTAGCAAGGAAGTGCTCCAGGCTCATCATACCTGCCAGGACTAATGTTAGAGGCCAAATGAGAAACCAGAACCTTCACCATCATCCAGAACACTTACTGGAAAACCAACTTTACCTGATTGTACATCCAACACCATAGAAAATGCATTCTTTTCCAGTGCACATAAATAAACACCAAGACAGATCATATGTTGGGCCATAAAACCAGTCTGAAGAAACCTAGAAAGATTGAAATTAGGCAGAGTATATTCTTCAACCACAAGGAAATTAAATAAAAAACACTGACAATAAGAAACCCAGATGCTTATATTAGAAAGGGGAAAGACTTTAAACCAAAGCTTTAAAATCCACCTTAAGAGGCAAGGATAAGAGCAAATCAAACCAAGGTAAAGGGGAAAAAGGATATTTGTAATAGAAGAAATCAATAAAATAGATAAAAAATACCAAGCTTGTTCTCTGAAATTATTAATAAAGTGATAATTTCCTGGCTAGAGTGGACAAGGAAAAAAAGAAATAAAAGAATATCAGGATGAAAGAGGGGATATCACTACAGATCCCACAGATATTATAAGCAGCTCAGTGATATAAAATTCTAAAAGTAAAAAATAGAAAACCTGAGTAGCCCTGTATGTATTAAATAAATTAAATTTATAGTTTAAAAAAATTTCCCACAAGATTCTAAGTCCAGATGGACTCACTATGGAATTCCCCCTATCATTTTTTTCCCCTACCATTTTTTTAATTCTATCAATCATTTAAAGAATAAATACTAATACCAAATAACTTCCCCAATAAATCAATACATCAAATTATTTTTAGCCAAATCCCAGCAGCCTATTTTGCAGAAATTGATAAGCTACTTTTAAAATTTATGTGTACATGAAAAGGGCTTCAAATAGACTAAACATTTGAGAGGGTAACAGGCAGGAAGGCCAGGAGTCTCCAAAGGGAGGAAATAGGCTGCATGTGTCTCTTAAAATTCTGTGTTGTTATGACAACACCTGGTTCCACCTGAACTCAGCATTTCTCAAACCTTGAGCTAGCCAGTGGGTTTTTCTTATGGAAATGCTTTTCTTAAGCTATGTTAATGAAACTATGTATTTGCTTTGGAATTTGCCTTTCTTCAAAAGGGTTCCACCTAAAACTAACTTTTGGCTGATAATAGCTCAGCAAACCAGTATTCATGTCAATTGTTTTATGGCTGGGGGATGACAGACCTCAAGCCATCCTATCTCAAAAATGCATATTGTGGGAGGGGGCCTGTCAGCCTTGAGGGGGCTCTCTTATCTGATTAGCTGCTTTCCAACAGGCATAAAACAGCTTGCTAAAACTAGCAGGGGGCACGCTCCATCCCCCTTCTGCTGTCTGTGTCAGAAGCTTTCTCTGGCCCTTTTCACTTTAGTAAAACTCTTCTCTACAAAAGCCCTTGAGTGATCAAGCCTGGTCCTTGGTCCCGAAGTTAAATCTTCTACGGAGATAACGAATCCGACACCACTCACCATAAGCTATCACAATCTTGAACAAGAAGAACAAAATTGAAGCACTTATACTAACTTTTTTGAAGATATAAACTTACGGTAATGAGGGATATGTTTTATTGTCATAAAAATCGGTAAATGGTATCTATCTGAAATAGACATACATTTATACAGTCAACTGATTTTAGGGCAAGCTACCAAAACATTTCAAAGCAGAAAGGATTTTCAACAAATGATTCTCAAATAATTGGTCATCTCTTTGAAAGAAAAAAAAAAGCTCAACTCCTACTCACTCCATATAGAAATTAATTTAAAATAAATCACAGACTTAAATGTAAAAGCTAAAATCATAAAGCTTTAGAAAATATGTATAAGATTTCTTAACTAAACTTCAGAAAGAAGAAAATACAGAAAATTAAGCTTATCAAATTAAATAATTTTACTCATGAAAGGTTTATGAATAACATTTACTAAAAGAACAAATAGGCAAACCATAGATCAGGAGATAATGTTCATAATATATTTATCTGACAAAAGACTTAAAGGACTTGCATCCAGAATGGTTTAACTTCTCCTGTGACTCAATCATAAAAAGAAAAACATTCGATTTAAATTTTTTTTTCAAAAGGCTTTAAAAATCAATTCCCAAAGAGAGATAAACAAATAGCTACTATGAATAAGAAAAAATGTTCAATATCACCTTTCAACAAGAAAGTGCAAATTAAAACCGTGGTAAAATATCATTGGACACTCTTTCGATTTGCTGAACAGCCACTGGAATTTTCATAATGTGTTGGCGGAAAGTTTCAACCACTTTGTAAACCGTGAGGGCAGCGTCTCTAAAATTGTGTATACTTACCTTATGATTCAGCAATTCCACCTCTAGGTGTTTACCTAAGATAAATGAAAACATACTCATATGTTTCATACTCTATTTTCATAATTCAGATGTATTTATACTGTAGTCAGCTCTTGTTACTTACTCGTGGTAGTTTGGTTCTATAAATCCACTCTGAGCACTGAATTAGTAAATACCAAACTATTACTCCTAGGGAGAGTAAAGGATTAGGTCCCTGAGAGCCTCTGGTCACAATATTTTCATCAATCTATCAATACATCAACTTGTTCTAAGTGTGTTTTTGTTTAAAGGCAACTTAATATGTATGGTTGATTTGTTAGCATTGAACTAATGGCCAATAACAGTGTAACTTATGAAACAACCACATCTAACACACATACCTTCTCCATATGGCACATTGCAGCCTTCTTGATTAGGAATACTAGCCATAACTTCAGCACAATACTTGGGGCTATTTTAAAGAGCAAAATCACAAGTGCTAAGCACAAGGGGTAGACCACACACAGAGTACTTGCGGGCAGTACGAGAGCTGAAGCAAGAAAGTGAACGTCGCGCTGTTCTGTCTCAACTCTGAGCACATCAGCTCAACTCACAGTTTTTGCTGCTCTGCCCATGTCCATGAATGACCACAAAATCACCACAAAAATTGCAGTATTTGGGGGGGTTACAGATAAATTGTAGGAGAAGGCAATGGCACCCCACTCCAGTACTCTTTCCTGGAAAATCCCATGGACAGAGGAGCCTGGTAGGCTGCAGTACATGAGGTCGCTAAGAGTCAGACACGACTGAGCGACTTCACTTTCACTTTTCACTTTCATGCATTGGAGAAGGAAATGGCAACCCACTCCAGTGTTCTTGCCTGGAGAATCCCAGGGACGGGGGAGCCGAGTGGGCTGCTGTCTATGGGGTCGCACAGAGTCGGACACGACTGAATCGACTTAGCAGCAGCAGCAGATAAATTGTGCATAGTAGACAAATTCACTAATAGAGAATCCATGAAAAAGGAGACTCAGCCATAATTATTCTATATATGTAATTTTCTAGGACAGGCAGAGCTCATCTACAGTGAAATCTGCAGAATAGAGGTTATCTCTGGTGGGATGGGGAATAGATATTGCTAACAAGTGTCATGAAGCAGCTTTTTGATGTGATATAAGTTATATATCTGAACAGGCTGTGTAATACAGGGGAGTGTTTGTTTTGTCAGAAATCATTAACCATTACATATATATGTCATCATATGAATTAAACCCCAATAAAATAATAAAACCACACAAAGGAAATTCAGCACTCTCTACACAGAAAGCAAACAAAACAATGATGTATCAAAGTTAATAAAAGCAAACTCTTTCAAAGAAAAAGTGATTAAAAGATATGAAAAGTCAATTCACAAAGGGAGAAATACAATATCTCTGTGGTGAATTGACTGTCTCAAAGCCACACAAGGATTTAGTTGTAAAACAAGGACTAAAATTTAGACCTCCTGACTTCTTTTCTATTATATCAAGGGAATGGTGCCTGATGTCAACAAATGTGGAAAACATTTAAGAGCAGGAGACAACTAAGTACTACAATAATAACAATTGTTTCCAAATGAATTGCAGTTATATACTATTAATGGGCTTCTCAAGTGGCACTAGTGGTAAAGAATCCTCCTGCTAAAAAAGAAGACATAAGAGACACGGGTTCAATCCCTGGGTCAGAAAGATCCCTTGGAGGAGGGCACGGCAACCCATTCCAGTATGCTTGCCTGAAGAATGCCATGAACAGAAGAGTCTGGCAGGCTACAGTCCATAGGGTTGCAAAGAATTGGACACAACTGAAGACTTAGCATGCATGCATGGTATCAGTTTTCTTCTTGCATCATAAACAAGTAATTCTGAACTTTATCAGAATAATCAATATGAAAGAATATAGACACAAACATAGAAAATGGACTTTTGGGACAGAGAGAGTGGTACATGTTGAGACAGTAGTGTTGACATATATACATTATTGTGTAAACCAGCTAAATAGTTGGAAGCTGCTATATAACACAGGGAGCCCACCTTGGTGCTCTGTGACCACCTAGAGGGGTGGAATGGGAGTGGGGAGGGAAGCTCAAGAGATAGGGGATATATGTGTGCATATATATATATTCATAACTAATTCATGTAAGGCATAAACCAACACAACATTGTAAAGCAATTATCCTCCATTAAAAAATTTTTTTAGAGAATATAGAAACAATTCTGGGAGAAAAAATTTTAAACTGGCAAATGACAGTGAGTTACAAATACATTACAATCTAACCATAATTAAAATGTATTGGTGCAAGAATATAGAATTAAGTCATTGGAATAGAATATACACTTCCTTTGTATTCAGAATTGTCAAAAGGAATGAGACTATTACGTAGTAAATTGCATTCAGATAATGAGTAAGTAATTTTGAGGAAAATGTATTCAGTTTAGTCACTCAGTCATTTCCAACTCTTTGTGATCCCCACGGAATGCAGAAAACCAGGCTTCCCTGTCCATCACCAACTCCCGGTGCTTACTCAAACTCATGTCCATTGAGTCGGTGATGCCATCCAACTATCTCATCTTCTGTTGTCCCCTTCTCTTCCTACCTTCAATCTTTCCCAGCATCAGGGTCTTTTCAAATGAGTCAGTTCTTTGCATCAGGTGGCCAAAGTGTTGGAGTTTCAGCTTCAGCATCAGTCCTTTCAATGAATATTCAGGACTGATTTCCTTTAGGATGTGTTAGATTCTCAGTATGAGTTCAGTTCAGTCACTTAGTCGCATCCGACTCTTTGCAACCCCATGAATTGCAGCATGCCGGGCCTCCCTGTCCATCACCAACTCCCGGAGTTCACTCAAACTCATGTCCATCAAGTCAGTGATGCCATCCAACCATCTCATCCTCTGTCGTCCCCTTCTCCTCCTGCTCCCAATCCTTCCCAGCATCAGAGTCTTTTCCAATGAGTCAACTCTTCGCATGAGGTGGCCAGAGTATTGGAGTTTCAGCTTTAGCATCTTTCCTTCCAAAGAAATCCCAGGGCTGATCTCCTTCAGAATGGACTGGTTAGATCTCCTTGCAGTCCAAGGGACTCTCAAGAGTCTTCTCCAACACCATAGTTCAAAAGCATCAATTCTTCGACACTCAGCTTTCTTTACAGTCCAACTCTCACATCCGTACAGGACCACTGGAAAAACCATAGCCTTGACTGCTGCTGCTGCTGCGCTGCTAAGTCACTTCAGTCATGTCTGACTTTGTGCGATCCCATAGAGCCTTGACTAGATGGACCTTTGTTGGCAAAGTAATGTCTCTGCTTTTTAATATGCTATCTAGGTTGGTCATAACTTTCCTTCCAAGGAGTAAGTGTCTTTTAATTTCATGGCTGCAATCACCATCTGCAATGATTTTGGAGCCCAGAAAAATAAAGTCTGACACTGTTTCCACTGTTTCCCCATCTCTACCATGTGAGAAAATGTATTAAATTCTCACTATACCATGCCATACCAGGGGGTGACTCAGATGGTAAAGAATACACTTGCAATGCAGGATTTGATCCCTGGGTGGGGAAGACCTGCTGGAGGAGAGCATGGCAACCTACTCCATTATTCTCGCCTGGAAAATCCCATGGACAGAAGAGCCTGGAGGGCTGTGGTCCATTGGGCTGCAAAGAGTCAGGTATGACTGTAGCGATTGAGCATGAGCATACCATAATATACGATAATATACCATAAACTACACCATATAAATGTTTGATATGAATATTTAAAAGTAAAGAACGGTAGAAGAACATAGTATCAAATATAAATAAAATATCTGGAGTTAACATTCTAGGCACAGAAGTAATTGAAAAAGCCTTCAAGGAAATGTATGATGGGGTTCTGCCAGTTGCTCATAAATTCAAAGATGAGACTGAAAGGAAGGTTTTGCCAAGAATGATTATTTTTATACAAGATTTTAATTTTAATGAAGTATAATATTTAAACAGAAAAGTGCATTAAGGTGGAGTCATTAGTCTCTACTTAAAGGCAACCTATATTTCAACTTCTAATACCATAGGTTTGACTATTTTTTAACTTTACATACATGGAATTATATAGTATATATTATTTTGTGAATGACTTGTTTCAGTTAACAGTATATTTGTGAAATTCCCCCATGTTACTGGATGTAGCAGTAATTTATTCATTTCCACGGCTGCATAGTATTCATGCTACTATTTGCATCTCTGATGTAATAAAAACAATGCTGCTAAAAACATTGCCATACAAATCTTTTGGAACACGTATGTGTTCAGTTTTACTGGTAGACATCTAAGGTAGAAAGGCTGGTTTGTAGGAATATATATGATCTGCTCAGGTATATGAGCAAAGAGGAGATCCAAGCCCCACTGTTGCATTCTGTATACTTGGTATTTCTGACATCATTTTTCTTGGCATTTCTGGTATTTCTGTCCAAGGATGAAGGGGAGGGAGGGTTTGGGGGTGCTGCAATACCTTGTGTTTTACTTTTTAATTTCCTCAATTAATAACGATTTTGAGCTGCTTGCTTGGTCTCATCTTCTATGAAATACCCATTAAAGTTTTTGGCCCATTTTTAATTGGTTGCCTATTTTTTTCTTAATGGCTTTTAGGAGTTTTAAAAATATTCTGGATTGAGTCCTTTGTCAGTTAAATATATTGTTAATATCTTTCACTTCGTAGATTTCTTTTTTAACTCCTTTATTCATATCTTTTGATCAACAAATGCTCTAAATACTAACGAGGTCCAATTTATCAGTCTTCTATACTGTTTTTGTATGTGTGTCTTTTAAAAAAAATCTTTGATTTCTCAGGGTCGAAACTGTCTTCTAGAAATTTACTGTTTATTGTGCCCATTTAGATGCACAATTCACCTAGAATTAGCAACAGTTTTTTGTGTTGTGTGAGGTAGGATTTAAGTTTTTTAATACAGATACTCATTTAACATTCCCCTCTTCCACACATGAATATTTATTGAAAAGACCACCCTTCTCCCCTCACATAGCAAGAGCATCTTTGTCAAAAATCAAGGGCCCACATAAGTACAGGTTTGCTGAGACTGACTCAATCTGTCTACTTTGAGTTGAAGTAATGAACTGGTTAAGAAATCACCAATGAACTGGTTAGAAATCACCACAAATGAGTTTAATGAGATATTATTAGATGTCATTTGCTCGTGTCCTATTTTTGTTTACACTGGAATGCAAATTCTGCCAAAGTTGAAAGCTCCAAACTTCTAGCATTGTCCATTGTTTCTGTTTCCCTGAAACATAAATTAATCACCTGTTTTGAAAAAAGAATTACCTAAGAAAAAATACTTTTTTTTTTTGATGGAGGTAATGAAATGAGGAGTGGAGAAGAGGAGAATAATTTGGAAATTGAGAATTGTAAATCTCTAGATAGAGTTAGATTAATAATTTTATAACTGAGTTCTCAAGTTACTTAGAATTGTAAGTGACTTTTCTTGCCTCCTATTTATAGCCAATAAATGTTTCATTGGCTATAGTCCAATATAGTCCCTGGCTTAAGTCCAATTGCTATTTTGCTGAGGCTGAATGTGATACTTTGAGCCCATCTAAATGCTCTAACTTTGTATCAGTTCATTTAATCTTCTCATCACTGGAATACAACTCTTTTATCTGTCCATTCCCTATTCACTTTATAAACAAAGAGTGGTAAAACACAAAATAAATAAATGACTGCATGAGCCACGACCAAGAAGCAAAGATGGCCAAGTTGCTCAGATGGAGCCATTGGCAGGCAGAAGCATGCTCACAGCACCACACCTGGAGAAGTTGACTGGACAATATTTGAAGTCCCTTTGTAATTACATGCATGCTATGCATGCTAAGTCGCTTCCGCCACGTCTAACCCTTTGTGACCCTCTGGACTGTAGCCTGCCAAGCTCCTCTGTCCACGGGCTTTTCCAGGCAAGATTACTAGAGTGGGTTGCCATTTCCTCCTCCAGGGGATCTTCTCCACCCAGGGATCGAACCTGGATCTCCTGAATTGCAGGCAGATTCTTTACCACTAAGCCACCTGGGAAGTCCCTGTTACTTGGAAGCAAGTAATTACATGCTTACTTTCAAACACGTCCATCTTCATTTGAAGTATTTACAAATAGGAGAGGCTTGGGAAGCCGAAATATCATGCCAAGTGGAAAAAGAAATAATCAGTAGGGAGGAATATTTTGAGGTGAAGACGGAGGACAAAGGTGTGCTGGAAACTGATTTTAAGGTTCCCTGGAGGAAGGAGGCCTTCAACTCTGATTTAAAAGGTGGGAAAGATTTTGGTTTTGGCAAACCGTGTCTATATAGTTGTACATATGAATAAAATTATGGGTAAATGGTTACATATATACACACACGAGCACACACACACGTGCACACACACATACACGGGGGTTCCCTGGTGGCTCAGCTGGTAAAGAACCTGCCTGCCAATGCAGGAGACTCAGGTTCAATATCTGGATTGGGAAGATCTCCTGGAGAAGGAAATGGCAACCAGCTCCAGTATTCTTGCCTGGAAAATTCCATGGACGGAGGAGCATGGTAGGCTACAATCCATGGGGTCGCAAAGAGTCAGACACAACTGAGTGACTTCACTTTCATTTTATTTGGAGCGTATTTGCAAGGCAATGGCACCCCACTCCAGTACTTTTGCCTGGAAAATCCCGTGGATGGAGGAGCCTGGCAGGCTGCGGTCCATGGGATCGCTAGAGTCGGACACGACTGAGTGACTTCCCTTTCACTTTTCACTTTCATGCATTGGAGAAGGAAATGGCAACCCACTCCAGTGTTCTTGCCTGGAGAATCCCAGGGACAGGGGAGCCTGGTGGGCTGCCGTCTATGGGGTCGCACAGAGTCGGACACGACTGAAGCGACTTAGCAGCAGCAGCAGCAGCAGCAATAGTAAGATTGTACCTGTAGGGTATCATTTTTTTTTAACTGAAATGTAGTTAATTTACAATGTTGTATTAGTTTTATGTCTACAGCAAAGTGATTTAATTTCATATCTATCTATATAAATATATATATATAAATATATATATATATATAAACCTTTTAGGATTCTTTCCCACTGTAGGTTATTACAAGATATGAGTACAGTTCCCTGTGCTATAAGCAGATCCTTGTTGTTTATCTATTTTATATATAGTGGTGTGTATCTGTTAATCTCTAACTTATAATTTATCCCTCTGGTGGCCTTTCCCCTTTGGTAATCATTAAGTTTGT
The DNA here is from genome assembly GCF_032452875.1 of Bos javanicus. Classification (NCBI taxonomy): domain Eukaryota; kingdom Metazoa; phylum Chordata; class Mammalia; order Artiodactyla; family Bovidae; genus Bos; species Bos javanicus. The sequence goes on along the minus strand of NC_083895.1, from coordinate 6,304,890 downwards.
TTTCAATGTCTGTGCATCTATTTCTATTTTGTAAATACAGTCTTTTGTATCATATTTTTTAGACTCCACATATAAGTAATATATGATATTTTTCTTTCTCTGTCTGATTTACTTAATACGATCATCTCTAGGTCCATTCATGTTGCAGCAAATGGTATTATTTCAGTCTTTTTTCTCTATAGCTTCTTTGTACATCTATACCAAAATATTAAGAGTATACCTGAATAGTAGGAATTCAAGTGTGGGTTTTTTTCTCTGAATTTTCTAAATTATCTACAAAGAACAAGTATTACTTTAAAAGGAAGAACCTCTAAATCAAATATAAAATTATTGATTGGAAAAATAAATCTTCAGAGAATGTTGTATTTTCAAGTAGAAAGACTCTGTTTAGGAGTAAAGAGACTTCCTCTCTGTAGAGAGAGACCCTAGATCTCTACAGGAAAAAGCCTTTACATAGAAAAGCTTGGTTATCACCAAGTCCCCAAAGCTCCAGTCAGCAAGTCATGTTTTGTTTTGTTTTTTCATTTTTGAAATAAATTATATCTGGCTCTAAGGCTTCAAAAAGATTCAGTCTCAGTCATTTTCAGGGAGTCCTCCTTTCTTTTGGCCTTCTTGGACTTTTATAAAAGCCTCGTGGCTAATGTGGCCTGGGACATTGGAGAAGGCCTTCCAGGTTTCAGCCTTTGGAGACTGCATTCCAGAACGCTGGCTGCTGGGTGACATGGGGCCAGGAGGGAGACCCCCACATGTGCCCTTCCCCCCTCTCCCCATCAGACCCTGCCATGGGACCTTATTACTTCCTGCTCCCTATAGCAACTATCCACCCACCTTGAAGATCTCCAGCATGGGAGACTTCCAACATTTCCAAGAGAAGTCAGATATCTATAATTTATGGGACAGTCTCCCCAGTATTCTAAGGTTGGCAACAAGATAAACTTTTTCTGGTGGCTCAGATGGTAAAGAATCTGCCTGCAAAGCAGGAGACCTGAATTCAATCTCTGGGTTGGGAAGATGCCCCGGAGAAGGGAATGGCTACCCTCTCCAGTATTCTTGCCTGTAGAATCCCATGGACAGAGGAGCCTGGTGGGCTACAGTCTATGGGAAAGCAAAAGAGTTGGACATGACTGAGCAACTAACCCTTATACTTTTCAGAGAAGTCAGCTTGCCCAGAGGGTGATTTAGCCAGAATCCAGATCCTGGTGGCCCAGTGATCCCGCCTATGAGGGTGCAGTAGGCAATTCTGTGTTCTCTCTTCTTAGCTGGTAAGTCCAAAGATCAAAACTGATAGCATTATTGTTAATTTTTCAGTAATTCACCCTGTCATAAAAGGGAGTATAGGACCTAGTCTTCTATGTTTAAGGTTCCAGAGACACCTACATCATTATATCTCAAATGGGGCTCATAAAGCCCTTGCCTTCCAGACTTTACAAGGCTGCTGTGAAGATCAAATGAGTTAAGAGCTGCTCTCAATACATAAACACACTGCATAAAATTGGAGTAATGCCCGATGGGAGAAGAGAACAGACAGGGGCTGGAGCAGCTGGTGAGTGCTTTCTGGCCTGGCTGCAGGCGCTGTCTTGGTTAGAACCACTCTTATTTTCTTCATACTTCAAATAACAGTTTGCAACAGGACACACAGCTAGCCCATGGAGCTGGGACAGGAAAAGGACAGTCCCTCTGGAAGAGCTGGAAGATTTTAGAAGGGTTCCATGTACATAGACACAGATCGCAGGAAGCATTACCCAGAAAGAATGAAATAACAGTCGTAGCAGCATCATTCTTTATGCATGAGGACATAGTCATAGCTAATATCCTCGTCTCACTATGGGAAGGTCAGCCAAGCAGGGTGTGTCCATTCTAGGGTGTGCAAAAGTGTAGCATCATATCCATCACTTAGCCCTCTGGTCTGCAGACAGGTAAATGGAATGGAAGTGAAGCAACTAGGAATAGAAATTCTGAGTATCATATGCACAGATGCTTTCTGCTTGCTCCTTCTTCTTTGTTGCTCTATTGGCATTACTTATTCATGATAACAGGCCACTACACTGTGTCCTTCAGGGCCGGCTCAACAGATGTGAAGTGAGGAAAACATGACTGTTGTATGTGTGTGTGAGTGTGTGCATGTAAATGCACATGAACTATAGATTGGGGTCTATAGAGGCTTCACAAATCACACACCACAAATATTTTACATGTTTTACAAAGCTTTAAAATTTTCAAAGCACTTTATTCTGAGTCCTTTCACAAATGATGTATTTTGATGAACATCAAAGTCTATGGGGTGGAACAAGGGGTCACCCAGGTATCAGAGGTCCAGGTCACAAATGCTGGCAAAAGGAGTCAAGTCCCTCTTGAAATGGCCATTGGACCCAAGCACTTTGTCTTTTTCATGCCGCCCCTTGTACTTATTCATTGCAGCCTATACATTTCCACTCTTTGGGAAGCGCTGCTTGGGATGGAACAGCATTTCAGAGGATGTGGGGAGAGCAGAGCAGCCTGGAGGAAGCCACTGCCATCAGCAGAGGCACAAAGAAGGCTGCGTGGAACAAGTGCCCAAGCAATGCTGGCAGGAGGCTACTCCCCCATCTCCTGTAGGAAGTGGTATGAATGGCACTGGTTGGAAATGCGCAAAAACATCTTTCATGTGAAGCAGTTGGGCTGGAGCCACTTTACACCTTCCTTTTCACCCCATCCCCTTCCACGAACACTCCCAGACACACATAGGTACATTCATAGATACACACTTGCAAATACTTCCAAGTCCGGTGTCCTCCCAAAGATTCACCTGGTGTGGACAGCTGGCTGGCTCTCAGGAGGGAGAGTTAGAATAGAACTGAGCAGATGCTAGCCACAGGGAAATGCTGAAGGAGAAACACAGGACACACCGAGCTGGAGAGGGAGGAAGAAGATGCTTTAGAAACTGCAGTAGCAATCATGAAGTGTTACCTAAATATGGGTTATACATACCAGCTCCCAGCCAGAGATCTGAGGGCTTTACAAGCATCCCTAGAGAAGAGCTGTCACTTCCATTTTGACTGAGGGAATCCATTAAGGGAAATGATCTACTTGATCAAGGGCAATGAGTCATCCTGATGGGGCAAATGCCCAGGGTCCTTGCCCTGCACTATCTCCATTAGGTTGGTTCAAATGGCTGGGAGTCCAGCATGCATAGTGACCTCAAGCATCCCTACCCTGGGACCCTCCAGTGACTCCATTTATAGTGAACCACATGTCACAGGATGGGAGGTCTCTAATCAAGGCCTTTATCTTCAGCCCCACCCTGCTAAACATTTCTAACAATGTTTGTAAAACCAACCTGATTATCAGATTTGCAGCTGCCCGAAGTTTGAGGAGATGGTTCATTTCTTAGATAACAGAACTGCACTGTGAGAAAAAAAATAATAATAACTGGAATGATAGTTCCCAAAGCTAACATGATAAAATGCTAAAGGAATTAACGTGAAGTCCTTAACTCAGGTTCAGAGTGTCAGCCTCACCTGTACATAATATGAGACACCAATGATAGCAATGTCTATGAAAAGGACCTTGAGCAGAAATTAAAACAGCATTGTAAATCAACTATACTTCAATTAAAAAAAAAAAAACAGAACTTGAGTGTTTAGTTGGCGCCAATCCTTATAGAAAAACTTGCAAGAAAACTAATTCGACCAAAGTCAAGTCCATTGATATGTATGGTGACATAATCATAGACGAGTATGACTGTAGGTGACATTAGAGGTCATCTGCCCCAGCTTTACCATTACACGAAGTCTTTAGTGGCTGCATAAACTAGTAGGTAGGAAGGATATGAATTGGGTTCCACCTTGGATATCAACTCTAATTGATGAGAAGTCCCCGCCTGGAGAACTGATTTTGAGAAGGAAGTTATCTTTAGCTCCTGCACCCCTTTGAAGGGAGTATTCAAAGGTCTCCCAGAATTGGCTCAGTCCCAGGGCACTGAACTGCCCAGAGGGTCTTCCTAACTGGATTCCTTCCTTGTCTGTCTCTTCTCCACACTCCCTACCAGGGCTTCCTGGAATCGACTCAACAATAAGCCACTTGCACTCAAATCCTCTCTCAGAATCTGCTTCTGAGAGAGCTGACCAAAGCTACATAGTTGCCATCTCGACAGAACAAAGGAAACAGTCATAACCCAGTGCTGGTCAGGTGACCCAACAGAGTGCTGTGCACCAGATCACTGTGGACGAGGAAAAACCCAAGGACAGAGAGCAGGACTGTGAAAGCATCCGTGTCCCGCAGGCAAGAAGGCAGGGCTCATATCCAAAAGGACACTAGGTCTAGAAATAGAGAGGGTGGATCTTCAATGAGATGGAGGTAGTTTAGCCCTGACTTTGGTCCCATCATCCTTGGTATACAGGTCAGATCTGCCACTTGCTGGATGTGTGGTCTGAATCAATCTATCCCTTCCTGTGACTTTGTGAATTAAATGTGATAAATGCCTGAGTAAGCACAAAATCAGCACAAGCTATACATAAGAAAAATAACATCCTTCATCTTTTTTTTTTTTTTGGCTCTCGAAGGCTTTGTTAGAGACATTGTTTTCATACAGCAGGCAGTCAGATTCAGGTGTAAATTAGTCAGCTGTGGTCATCACTTTTTTTTTTTTTTTGGTCATCACTTTTAACTGATACTCAGAGTATTCTCTGGTGATGAGACTGGCTTCCTTAGGTGTGACCCAGAGGAGAGGAGTGTTGGCAGCGGGTGGGGTTGGGATCGATGACCTCTATTGACCATGATTCTAACTGCCCCTCTGTCTGCCTCCAGCCCCTTCTGCCAGCTTTCTTCCTACAGCCCTCATTTCCCACCCGAGGCTCCAGACTGTTTAAACCCCCCGGGGACTCCTTTGTTTTCTCTCCTTAGAAGCATGTGCCCTGCAATGCTGATTTCAAGAGGCTAATTGGGTGGCATCCAGAAAGAGAACATCCGGCACTTCAGAGATGCATTCGCAGGGAACCTCAAAGCAAGACGTTGGCAGCACAGTTTCAGGGGAACATACGGAAGAGGGAAGCCACCCATGGGAATCCTGGAGACAAGCTGGGAGAGGACTTTTTGCACTGAGCCGGGTTGCGAACAAGTTTCAAGCGGCAGCTCAACCAAAACCAGTGTCAGGCCTCATCTGGAAGTGGGCCCCCACCCATAAGGAGTGGGCAACTCAGACTGGCTCGACTCTAACGGCAAGAAGTTGCCACACTCCCTTCCCCTCCATGAAGGCTACCTTCACTGCCTCTCCACATCCCACACTATATCCTTAGGCTCTTTAGAGGGAACACAAACCCACCACGGTGGCTCAGCAGTAGAGAATTCCAATGCAGGAGACCTGGGTTCGATCCCTCGGTCAGGAAGATGCCCTGGAGGAGGAAATGGCAACCCACTCCAGTGTTCTTGCCTGGGAAATCCCAGGGACAGAGGTGCTTGGCGGGTTACTGTCCACAGGGTCTCAAAAAGAGCTGGACACAGCTTAGCAACTAAACAACAACACACAACTGTTATTTTATCAAAATACCTAAAACATGAAAAAAAATGCACTTAAAATACTCCCAACCATATCAAAATTAACATAGGATTATTCGGAGAAGGCAATGGCACCCCACTCCAGTACTCTTGCCTGGAAAATTCCATGGACGGAGGGGCCTGGTGGGCTGCAGTCCGTGGGGTTGCTAGGAGTCGGACACGACTGAAGCAACTTAGCAGCCGAAGCATTCATATAACATTACATCTATCCATTACACATTAAATTACTACTCATAAATACACTGCATTTGAAAATAATTTGTGGGTTAGAATTTCTAATCCACAAATTTCTGAGTAAGCTCATGTTTGGATGAGACACAGCCAACAATAAATTGAAGGTACTATTTACTGCTGCTGCTAAGTTGCTTCAGTCGTGTCCGACTCTGTGAGACCCCATAGACGGCAGCCCACCAAGCACCCCAATCCCTGGGATTCTCCAGGCAAGAACACTGGAGTGGGTTGCCATGTCCTTCTCCAATGTATGAAAGTGAAAAGTGAAAGTGAAGTCACTCAGTCATATCCGACTCTTCTCGACCCCATGGACTGCAGCCTACCAGACTCCTCTGTCCATGGGATTTTCCAAGCAAGAGTACGGTAGTGGGGTGCCATTACCGTCTCCAGGTATAATTTGCAATCATTCTTTATTCTATAAGGACTGATTGATTGTCTTCATATCAGGTTCTGGAGATTCAACCTTGAATGAAAAGGACGAAGTTTTGCCCCTAGGGAGAAAGTCTTTTCAACATGAAATGACATCCAGTGTCGGGTGTTATTACCCAATGATGTGGGTGGAGCTGTCAAGGTTGGAGGGTCTACAGAAGTCAGACCCAGACTCCAGCAGCCCTGGCTGCTGACTTGATCATCTTGTATGTTGTTAATTCACAACTACAGAATTTGATGAAGTATGAAGGGAATGTCTTATTGTGTGGAGATATTTTTTCATATGAGGCCACCTAAAGAAAAGAACAGAGACCAGTAGCCATAATTCAAGGTTATATTTTATTATTTTTATATCTCTGCTGCTGCTGCTGCTAAGTTGCTTCAGTCGTGTCCGACTCTGTGCACTTAGCATATCACAGAGCTCAATAAATGACTATGAAACTAAAAAACCTAAAATATAAGACTGGTATTACAGCTATGTTTTTTTTTTAATTATTCTTTGGATTTTATTGTTGAATGTTGCTTAATGTACTGGCCTGTGTAAATTCCTTGATTGTGATTACCCAGAAACTATTCTTACACACAGTGAGGCATTTCTTATTTCTGTAGCTTAATTATTCCTAATTTTACCCTATAAAGACTTATGTTTAAGTGCAAGAGAAGCAGACTCCATAATGGAAAATATCAACAAAAATAAACACACAAAAAAATTTTCCCCTGCCACCCAGTAATAAGTAGTATAAACATTTTGGTGAATCTGCCTGTTTTTCTTTTGTGATCTGTAACTGGAGGATCAAGAAGTCCCTTACTCAGGGTAAAGGAGGTGTTGTTGTTTAGTTGCTAAGTGGTGTCTGACTCTTTTGCGACCTCATGTACTGCTGTAGCCCACCAGGCTCCTCTGTCCATGGGATTTCCCCGGCAAGAATACTGGAGTGGGTTGCCATTTCCTTCTCCAGGGGATCTTCCCAACCCAGGGATTGACCCTGGGTCTCTTGCTTGACAGGTGGATTCTTTACCACTGAGCCTACGTGGAAGTCCATATAAAAATGATATGGATATTGATATAATAGGTATCTCCCTTACCAGGAATAAAAGATTATATATCTTTATGCTAGTTATTGTCCATTTACTGAAGCAAGTGAGGGACTCTCTCCTGTCAAACCTTAGTCCAGCCGAGGGTCATTGCAAAGTTTAGCCCTATTTGTGTGTGGCCCAAGATTGGCCGCTGAAGGTAGATGGCCATGGCTGTGTTGTTAGACAAGGCATCGCGCTGGATCCTGTTTCTTGTGCATCAGAAGAGATTTGTCAGCGTCTGAAAGTAGGAGGCTGAACAAGGTGGAACTATATTCCTCTGCTGGAACATCACCTCCAGTGCAGACAAGGCAACTTTTGGATATTATGTGGCATTGAAGAAAACCTATCTCTTCCTTTCTGTTGATTTAAATTGTGAAATCTGAGATGCAAGCCTGTATGTTTCACCTAGCAGATGGCCACTGGAGGGTCCCAGGAAGAACAAGGTGTATGTCCACCTCACAGCAAATAAGAGACCTCATCGGGACGCAATGCTGGATTTGAGGTGAAGTGTTTTTTCTTTCTGACTTACTTTAGTCATGTGATAGTCTCCAGGTTCATCCACAGCTCTGCAAATGGCACAATCCCGTTCCTTTTTATGGCTGAGCAATATTCCATTGTATGTATGTACCACATCTTCAATCCAGAAAAAATTATATGGATGAACTTATTTGCAAAGCAGAAATAGAGGACAAGTGCATGATACCAAGTGGGGAAGGAGGGATGGAATGGATTGGAAGATCGGGATTGACGTGTATACACTTGATATTATGAATAAAATAGACAACTAATGAGAATCTACTGTATAGCACAAGAGAGCTCTGCTCATTGCTCTGTGACCTAAATGGGAAGGAAATCCAAAAAAGACAGAATATATGTATATGTATAGTTGACTCACTTTGCTCTACAGCAGAAACTAACACAACATTGTAAAGCAACTATACCCCAATAATTTTTTAAAAGTGTTTCCCAACCCAGGGATTGAGCGTTTGCCGTCTCTACTCACTTCCCAGCACAGCAGCTTCACTGACTAGCTCAGAATTTGGGAGTAGAGTGCATTATTGCCCTGATGGTAGAAGGCAGTAGGATTCTAATCCTGCAAGAAAGCAGTAGGTTTTTCCAAAAGAATAAGGTAGTTTGTACTACTTAAAATAGAAGTGAGTGGCTGTCCTTCCAAGGAAAGAGAGAGGACAGATTTCAATACAGGGAGTGCCTCTATAAAATGTTAATTTCTTCTTTAGACTTCAGGAAGAGTCATATTTAGCATTCAGGATAACTTTTAGCTATTGATCCCATTTATTATTCCTGTCCCTACACTTACACATGTGCAGACTTGCACAGGTGAAGTCACAGGACTTGATGAAGGGCCATAAAGGAAATGTGTCCACCAACGTCACCACCCCCAGAGCACCAGTGATGCTGAGTCTTTCTATCCAAAGTACATATGCTTTTCCACGTGTCTGATTCTATCTTCATGGCTTTCAGGAGTGTTTCCAAGTTTTATTCACATGTTCAGATATGGCTAAGTATTTTTTTATGCCACATCAATATTGTAGATGAAATCTTTGTTTTCATCTTCTAATAGGTGTTCTACTCTTTTATGTTCTATTTCTCTGTGTAGAGACTATTAGGCATGTGCGTGTTAAACTGTTGACTAATATTTCAAAAGGGACTTCCCTGGTGGCCCTGTGGTTATGAATCTGCCTTGCAGTGCAAAGGACATGGGTTCCATCCCTGGTCGGAGAACTAAGACCTCACATGCTACAGGGCAATGATGCTTGCCTTGATGCTGGGAAAGATTGAGGACAGGAGGAGAAGGGGGTGACAGAGAATGAAATGGTCAGATGGCATCACTGATTCAATGCACATGAGTTTGAGCAAGCTCTGGGAAACAGTGGACAGGGAAGCCTGACATGCTACAGTCTAAGGGGTTGCAAAGAGTCAGACACGACTGAGCAACTGAACGACAACAATATTTCAAAGACAATGAGAAATAGTAGTGACTTTACTATTCCTGATTTTAGCAAGGATGCCAGAGTATCCTCATCAAATAAGATGCTAGTTTGGGAGCTGAGATAGATATAGAGATCTATAGAGATAGATATACAAAATATAGTATACTTGTATACTTTTTATGTTTAGGAAGTATCTTGACTTCTTCTATTTTTTTCCAGGGTTTTTCAGCACCGATGAAAAAGATCATATGACTTGCCCTGTGATTCAGTAGTATTTTGAATTACATTAAAGGATTTAAAGATATTTAATTATCCTTGTATTCTTGGAATAGATCCCACTTGGTCATAATATATTATTATATATTCTTGGAACTATTTTATTGTTATATATTTTTCTGGGAACAAACATTAAATAAATTTTTACTATGTTAGTTTATCCATAACACTAAAAAAAAAAGGAAAAAATAATTAAATGATAATGCACAATATTTTTCACTGTTTATATGCTGTGCTGTGTGCTCAGTCACTAAGTTAATGTCTGATTCTTTGCAACCCAATGGACTGTAGCCCACCAGGCTCCTCTGTCCATGGGGTTTTCCAAGCAAGAATAGTGGAGTACATTGCCATTTCCTTCTCCATGGGATCATCCTGATCCAGAGATCGAACCCACATCTCTTTCGTCCCTTGCATTGGCAGGTGGATTCTTTGCCACTCAGCCACCTGGGAAGCCCCTTTATGTGCCAGTCCTTTATAATTTTCTAAAGATTACTTTGTGACTCACGGATAATTTAGGATTTAATTATTAGGTTTTTCAGATTTTAACATATTCCATTAATCTGAGCAATTTTAACTATATTCTTCCCTGATCCAGTGTGTGTGGTGGCAACACAGTTGTTCGACATGATTAGGTCCAAATTATTTGATTTCCAAGGGGGCAGTCTCTGGAAATGTCTGTATTTTCAGTTGCAAAATTATTTCTTTCCTTTTTAGTTAAGAGAAGTCTTTCCATTCAATCTTGCCCTTCATCTAATAAACAGACCAATATGTTTCTATTTCCTTTTATGACTCTTGGAAAATGCATTTTACTTTCCAACTTTGTTGTTATTAAGTTGGCTCCTTGTCTAGTTTGTTTCCCCGTCCTCTTTTTCCTTTTTCATAAGCTATGGTAAATTATTTTGTTTTTTCCAAATATTTACTTTCCCCTATGCCGTATTGCCAAGCAGTTATAGGATGTTCGTGCCTCCAATGAGGGGGGAATCGCTCAAACTCTACTGACGTTGGACCTGGGCCCTGTGACGTGCTCCCACCAATGGAAAACAAGCAGAGGTGGTAGATGCCATGTTTTAGCAGGAATTTTGAGTCATTGAAAATTTCATAATTTATACAACCACCAAAATGGTCTTGATTCTTTGGGAAGCTTTTTAACTTTTTTCTAGTGCTACTGTCATAATGCAAAACATTTTTGAAACTTCAGTTTCGAAATTGTCTTCAGAGTCAGTTTTAGAAAACTTAAAATGTGCCAGATCTTCTTTTTTGAAGGCATATATTGTTCTTTGAAAACAACCTGAAGTTAATCACAGTCAAACACAGCCAAGTGCATTGTACCAGTTGAGAGTATGAGCTTAGGTTAAGGTAAATTGAAAGCGAAAGTGGCTCAGTCATGTCTGACTCTTTGCAACCCCATGGATTGTAGTCCATGGAATTCTTCAGGCCAAAATACTAGAGTGGGTAGCTGTTCCCTTCTCCAAGGGATCTTCCAACCCAGGTATCAAACCCAGGTCTTCCACACTGCAGGCAGATTCTTTAGCAGCTGAGCCATAGGAAGTCCAAGAATACTGGAGTGGGTAGCCTATCCCTTCTCCAGGGCATCTTCTCCACCCAGGAATCGAACCGGGGTCTCCTGCACTGCAGGCAGATTCTTTACCAACTGAGCTATCAGGGAAGTCCTGACTACAGTAAACCTGTATTCAGATCACAGCTCTTCCCTTCAGTTTCCACAACAGTTTTCTTAAAGTAACAAATGTGAGCAGTAATCGTGCTAGTTGTTTTCAGGAACCAGCATCCATTCTCACTTCCTTCTCATCTCTTCACTGTAACCCAGGGAAGAACTAGATTTCTCAGACAACCTTGCTTCCAATCATTTGAATGGAAGGAGATAACCCCTTGTGAAATTGGGGCATGGTGGCCAAATTCATGTCACTTCTCTGGACGAGGGCAATTGTGCATAGGCTTGTGTGCCCAGGGAGGTGAGGTGTAGAAATTGGATCTGAAGACAATTCAAAAAGAGGAATTAGACTCATTAAAGTAAGAATATCATCTCCTGGAAAGCCTACCTTTTAAACATTAGTCCCTTGAATGAATAAGCTTTGGTCTATTGGTTGTTATATACTTCATTAATTCTTAGTCATTCTTCGGAGTATTCTGCTCAGATCTTCCTTCTATGTTAGGGAACATAAGGATTATTAATCAGGGAAAGAAAGAAATATCTCCTACCACTACCATTTCTAATTTTCTCCTTCTGAAACCTCTGAAACAGGGAAGAATTGACTTGACCAGTTGCTTCTTGTATTTTTCATGACTATTGTCCTGTGATTCAATGACACCAGACAAAAGTCTAATTAGCACTCCACATGGGGAAGTTGTTGTTTAGTCAACCAGCCGTGTCTAACTCTTTGTGACCCCATGGAGTGCAGCATGGCTGGCTTCCCTGTCCTTCACTATCCCCCTGATTTGCTCAAACTCATGCCATGCACCCATCTCATCCTCTGTTGCCCTCTTCTCCTTCTGCCCTCAATCTTTCCCAGCATCAGGGTCTTTCCAGGGAGTCAGCTCTTCACATCACGTGGCCAAAGCAATGGAGTTTCAGCTTAAGCATCAGTTCTTCCAATGAACTGATTTCCTTTAGTATTGACTGATTTGATCTCCTTGCAGTCTAAGGGACTCTCAAGAGTCTTCTCCAGCACCACATATTGAAAGCATCAGTCCTTCAGTGCTCAGCATTCTTTATGGTCCAACTCTCACATCCCCACATGACTACTGGAAAAACCATAGCTTTGACTAGTCGGACCTTTGTTGGCAAAGTGATGTCTCTGCTTTTTAATTTGATGTGTAAGTTTGTCATAGCTTTTCTTCCAAGGAACAAGCATCTTTTAATAGCATGTCTGTAGTCACCATCTACAGTGATTTTGGAGCCCAAGAAAATAAAGTCTGTCACTGTTTCCATTTCCTCCCCAACTATTTGCCATGAAGTGATGGGACTGGATGCCATGGTTTTCATTTTTTGAATGCTGAATTTTAAGCCAGCTTTTTCACTCTTCCCTTTCACCTTCATCAAAAGGCTCTTTATTTACTCTTTGCTTTCTGTCATTAGGGTGGTATCATTTGCATATCTGAGGTTACTGATATTTCTCCTAGCAATCTTGATTCCAGCTTGTGCTTCATCCAGCCCAGCATTTTTCATGATGTCCTCTGCATTTATGTTAGATAAGCAGGGTGACAGTATACAGCCTTAACATACTCTTTTCCCAATTTTGAACCAGTCTATTCTTCAATGTCCAGTTCTAACTGCCACTTCTTGATCTGGATACAGGTTTCTCAGGAGATAGGTAAAGTGGTCTGGTATTCCCATTTCTTTCAGAATTTTCAACAGTTTGTTGTGATCTACACAGTTAAAGGCTTTAGCCTAGTCAATGAAGCAGATGTTTTTCTGAAATTTCCTTGCTTTTTTCTAAGATTCAACAGATGTTAGCAATTTGATCTATGGTTCTTCTGCCTTTTCTAAATCCAATTTGAACATCTGGAAGTTCTCAATTCATGTACTGTTGAAGCCCGGCTTGGAGAATTTTGAGCCTAGCTTGAAAGATTTTGAGCATGACCTTGCTAGCATGTGAAGTGAGTGCATTTGTGTGGTAGTTTGAATATTCTTTGGCATTGCCCTTCTTTGAGATTGGAATGAAAAGTGACCTTTTCCAGTCCTGTGTCCACTGCCGAGTTTTCCAAATTTGCTGGAATATTGATTGCAGCACTTTAACAACACCATCTTTTAGGACTTGAAATAGCTCAGCTGGAATTCCATCACCTCCACTAGCTTTGTCTGTAGTGATGCTTCCTAAGGCCCACTTAACTTCACACTCCAGGATGTCTGGCTGTAGGTGAGTGATCACATCATTGTGGTTATCTGGGTCATGAAGATCTTTTTGTATGGTTCTTCTGTGTATTCTTACCACCTCTACTTAATATCTTCTGCTTCTTTTAGGTTCATACTGTTTCTGTCCTTTATTGTGCCCATCTTTGCATGAAATGTTCCCTTGGTATCTTCAATTTTCTAGAAGAGATCTCTAGTGTTTCCCATTCTATTGTTTTCCTCTATTTCTTTGCTTTGATCACTGAGGAAGGTTTTCTTATCTCTCCTTTCTATTCTTCGGAGCTCTGCATTCAGATGGGTATATCTTTCCTTTTCTTCTTTGCCTTTCATTTCTCTTCTTTTCTCAGTTATTTGTAAGACCTCCTCAGAAAATTATTTGCCTTCTTGTACTTCTTTCCTTTTGGGATGGTTTTGATCACCACTTTCTATACAATGTTATGAACCTCCATTCATAGTTCTTCAGGCACTCTATCAGATCTAATCCCTTGAATCTATTTGTCACTTACACTGTATAATCACGAGGGATTTGATTTAGGCCATAACTGAATGACCTAGTGGTTTTCCCTACTTTCTTCAATTTAAGTCTGAATTTCAAAGTAAGTAGTTCATGATCTGAGCCACAGTCAGCTACTGGTCAGTTTTGTTGACTGTATAGAGCATCTTCATCTTCAGTTGCAAAGAATAAAATCAATCTGATTTCAGTATTGACCATCTGGTGATGTTTAAGTGTAGAGTCGTCCCTCATGTTGTTGGAAAAGGGTTGTTTGCTATGATCGGTGCATTCTCTTGGCAAAATTCTGTTAGCCTTTGCCTTCTTTTATTTTGTACTCCAAGGCCAAACTTGCCTGTTACTCAAGGTATCTCTTGACTCCCCTATGATGAAAAGGACACCTTTTATTGGTGTCCTTTGAAGGTCTCATAGGTCTTCATTAGAACCATTCAACTTCATTTTCTTCAACATTAGTGGTTGGGGCATAGATCTGGATTACTCTGATATTGAGTGGTTTGCCTTAAAAACAAACTTAGATCATTCTGTCATTTTTGAGATTGCACCCAAGTACTGCATTTCAGACTCTTTTGTTGACTATGAGGGCTACTCCATTCCTTCTAAAGTATTCTAGCCCACAGTAGTAGATATAATGGTCATCTGAATGAAATTCACCCATTTCCGTCCATTTTAGTTCACCAATTCCTAAAATGTGATGTTCACTCTTGCCATCTCCTGTTTGACCACTTCCAGTTTACCTTGATTCATGGACCTAACACTCCAGGTTCCTATGCAATATTGTTCTTTACAGCATCGGACTTTACTTACACCACCTGTTGCATCTACGACTGGCATCTTTTCCACTTTGGCTCAGCTTCTTCATTCCTTCTGGAGCTATTTCTCCACTCTTCTCCAGTAGCATATTGGACACCTCTCGACCTGGGGGGTTCATCTTTTATTGTCATATCTTTTTGCCTTTCATACTATTCATGGGGTTCTCAAGGCAAGAATGCTGAAGTGGTTTGCCATTCCTTTCTCCAGTAGACCATGTTTCAGAAGGTAGACAGAACAAAAACTACAATTGCAGAAGACCCAGGGATGGGACTTACCTTATTCACATGTCGTGTGGGTGTCCAGGCTTCCAAGGGAAGGAGTAGGGGACCAGAACTGGTCTCAAGAAGGGCAGATTAGACTATCATATATGCATAAATCTGGAGTGCCAGAGATCAAAGAGCCAAGTACTTTGAGGAACAGAAGTTCCTAAAAAGAAAGAAAATGATGTAGAAAGAAGGAGGACCCTAATTATAAACTTTGAGTAAGTTGTAATCATATTGAAGATGAACTCTGCTGCCAAGTTCCAATTAAACAGTTTACCAATAAACAGTGGGTGCCCATCAGCTCCTCCATTTTCAAAGGTTACCTAAGATAGACTGGTCATATATATTACAAGGGCTCCCCAAGTGGCTCAGTGGTAAAGAATCCCCCGGGGTAATGCAGCAGACACAGGTTCAGTCCCTCAGCAGGTAAAATCCCTTGGAGAAGGAAATGGCAACCTATCAGTATTCTTGCCTGGAAAATTCCATGGACAGAGGAGCCTGGCGGGTTACAGTCCACGTGGTCGCAAGAGTCGGACAAGACTTAGTGACTAAACAGCAGCAACATGCGCCACAAGCCATTGATATATTAGTTCAGTGACACCTAAATACTGTGCAAGACTCCGTAAGAAGAGAAGCGAATCAGCCAGTGCGTTAGCTAAAAGTCACTGCATTTTAATCATAAGACAACATGAAAATGGAATCAAGGTGTTTCTGTCTCCTGGTAACATTGCTCTTTTCAGATTTTGGACTGAGGCAATCCAATATATCCTCCTTATAGGTAGTGATCCATAAGTTTAAGTTTCCTTATCTGTAGAAGAGGGATAACAGTAACTACCTGTGGGGTTGTTGTTATAATTAAGATTATTCATGCAAATCCCTTGGAAGTTCTCTGCTGAATATGGAATCATGTTTCTGCTCTTCTTCACATTAAAACTCCTCCCAAGGATTTTGTTTACTCTTATAATCTCCTGTGACTTTCTTTCCTTTTCTCCACTTACACTTCTCTTTCTTTTAAGTATTCCTCTCTTCCTACTTGTTCTACACGGTTCTATGGCTTTAAGCACTATCTATATGGCATCATCATTTAAGCACCATCACCAACTCTGGAAGATGGTGATGGACAGGGAAGCCTGGCATGCTGTAGTCCATGGGGTCACAAAGAGTCGGACACAATTTAGCGACAACACAACAGGACATGACTCCCTGGTCCAGCTTAAATATATGCTGCCTACTCAATATTCTGGCTGGCAATTTCCATTCCCTGCACCCCTCTTGCAACACACACACACACACACACTCACCCTCTTCCTCAAGCTCTTCTCTACCTCCATAATGATATCATAATGATATTTACTCACTTGCTCAGAACCCAAACCCAGGGCTTCATTGCTTTTCTTCCCTCACACTCTGGACAAATGATTATAAAGTGAGATACATGAAACCCAAGAATCAAGGCTGTGAGCACAACCATGAGCAAAGGCTGGTATGGAAACAGGTGAGAATTTGAGGAATAGTGAGTAACCCAGAGTAACTGGGAGGAGGTTGCTTAAGATGGGTTTGGAAGGATAGTCTGGTTACAGACAATGATCACCCTTGAATAAAAATTTTATTTTCTGGGCAACAACAAATGAAGATTTTGAGCCTGATCTAACCATTGGTTTAGGAAGATAACTTTGACCACGAATTTGAATTATGAGACATGCAAGACAAAGAAACCAATTAGAAACCTATAGCAATAGTTCAAGTGTGATGAAAAACTGGACAAGATAGTGAATAGAGAAAATAAGAGAGATATAAAAACTTGAAATGCTAAAAGCATTAAGACTTTCCTGTTTGGATTTGGGATAAGGAAGAAGGAGTATAAGGTAATAGTGAGGGTTCTTGTCTTGTTTCCCAGAAGATAAATATGCCAGGAACTATGGTCAAGGACAGCTGAATGATAGACAGATTTTTAGAAGGAAAAACAAAATGAAATTGGCTTTAGACATGTTGAATTTGGGATGGTGTAGTGACAGGAATCTCCAGCAGAATCTAAAGCTCTGAAAAGAAGACAAAATCTGAGAATGATAGGAAAATACTGAGCCACATGTAGCTTCCCTGGTAGCTCAGACAGTAAAGAGTGCACCTGCAGTGTGGGAGACCCGGGTTCAATACCTGGGTCGGGAGCCACACACAGTTTGGAATCTGGGACCCAGCACCTAAAAATGGCAACCCACTCCAGTATTCTTGCTGGGAGATCCCATGGACAAAGAAGCCTGGCAGGCTACAGTCTTTGGGGTCACAAAAGAGATGCAACAACAACACTTAGTGATCCAACAACCACAACCACTTAACATATGGGGGGTGCTCAATGAATAGTTTCAATTGTCTCATAACTTTGGGAATGATCTCTAGAAAGATAATGTTAAAATTGTTGGAGCAGATGAAATTACCCAGCGAGAAAGGAGATCTGAGGACAGAGGCTCAGGGTATCAATCTTTGAAGCAGGAGAAGGAATAATCAAGCAGCAATACTGACGCAGGATGAGACCTTGGTGGGTGTAGAGTCCTAGAACCCCAGAGGGGAGAGAGAGATTCAATGAAGAATAGATTTGTTTCAACACTGGACTTTGCTACCAAAATGTCAAGTGAAATGAAGACAGAAAACGCTATGGGATTTGGAAGGCCATACACAAAAAGAGTTTTAATGAGGTGGGGGAGACAAGAGTCACCCCCTGGGGACTACAGAGTGAGCATGGGATCTGAGAGCACAAGGATGCAGCAATAACTTCTAGTACTGAATCTTTATCCCAGATGCTTCCGTGGTCAAGTTTCCCAGGTCTCTGGTAGTTGCATCGGCATGAATGAATATTTTAGCCCTTCAGTCCATACAGGTAACTATTTCTGATGAGCCCAGGAAACATGCCCATTTTGACAGTTCTATTCGACTTCCCATCATGGTTCAAAACCAAAATACAATTTTTATCCCAACAACGCCACTAGGCTGACTTGTGGGAATCACATGTCTACCTCTGGAAATGTCTGGGGGATAAAAGGTTTCATTCTGTGTGCCTTTATGAATTTTTTTCCCCCTAATTGGGGAAGTCTTTCAGTAGTTCAAGAAAATCCTTCACTTCCTCTAATGGGAGAGAGGCGTATCTTTATGATTCAGGGAAAAGCATTATGGCAGAGTGAGTCATAGTGTCTTGATAATATAACAAAGGGAAAAAATAAGAACTAGGCAATTTGAGAGCAATTATTGCAATCTTCTTAGTGGCTATGATTTCAGATTTGCCATAACCATCACCAATGAATAGCTGATTTAACAAGAAAGTGGTTTAACAAGAGAGAGAAAGGGAGAAGGGGTGGGCTGGGGTGGGGAGAGCAAGGAAATGATTCAATGTTGGTTCCCAACCTCCCCAACTGAGTCAGTCTCAATTCCCGACGTGGATGGGCTGGTGTCATCCCCGAGGACACTTGCTTTGGGTCAGTCTTCTACTGGCCTGTCTCCTGACTGCTTTTAGAATTCCATTCCGGGCATCTAGCAGGGCACAGCCTCCCAGGACAAGGTCCAGACCTGACTCCATGCACCTCAAGTACTGCTTGTTCATGGGAAAGAAACACAGAACCAAAGAAACCCTTTATCTGTGAATTCGTAGTCTAGAATCTTCCTTACATCTGAGACCTACCATGGTTCATTGGCCTCACAGTAGGAAAGAGCTCAGGGTCTTCCAAGCACAAAATATCCAGACAGGGAGTTCCCTGCTAGTCCAGTGGTTAAGACTCTGCGCTCCCAATGCAGGGAACTCAGTTTCCATGCTTGGTCAGGGAACTAAGATACCGCATGCCGCAACTAAGAGTTCGCATGCTGTGACTAAAGATTCCTCATGCTGCAACTAAGACCCAGAGCAGCCAAATACATGAAATATTTTTAAAATATCCAGACACCTTAATTCACTTCAAACCCCTTGAGGTTAAGTGTCTCTCTGGTGACTGCCAGCTCTTCAAGCCCAGAAGAGATGCCTATGTACACTTGTCCTTATAAGTCAAAACTCCACTTAGCAAGATCCTACTTGGCTTGTGCCGGGCATGCATCTGATTTTCCTTGTGTGACAAATAATTAATTAGAGATTTCCTGTGCTTTGTGTGGGACCTGCCATTGCACAAAAGTCTTTTACATGTTTATTTTTTCCCCCCAAAGTTACAACGTATCTTTTGCCTCCCCCTGGCCTCATTACTACTTTCTTATTTTCTCCCATCTTTTGTAAGAGTGCATGTTTTATTGTCATCTTCATTTTTAAAAACACCCTTCAGCAGTGTCTTTGCCCACAGCAGGGATTATCAAAGTCTTTCTGGGTCCCCTCATGTTCCTGTCAAGGAATTCTTACTCACTCTGCTTGTAAAGAATGGAACTCTGGTGGACACAAAGCATCAGACACTTCCATCCCGATGAAGAAAGCCTTGGTGCAGGGCTCCTATTTACAAAGACTCCTATGGAAGCAGAGTCTCCATTCCCAGCATCTCCAGCTGTGTGGTTGTTACAGATGCTTTTATCCTGCTGAGAGCAGGAGTCCCCAGTGAAGGCGAGATAAATGCCGGAGCCCAGCCAGAGTCCCTTCAAGGTTAATAAACGAAGAGGGTGCTTTCGAACCAGAGTTCACCCTGGAGCTCTCAAGTCATCAGGAACTGCTACTTTTCCTTTCCCCTCTAAAGAGGAAAAGCAAATAAATTAGGTAAGAAAAAGAGATGGAAATCATCAAAGCCCTAAGAGGGAAGGATCAGTAAAAGTTAGGAAAGTAGGTGGTTGAAGTGGGGTGGAGATAAAAAGGATGGAGCGTCAAGGGACAGGGTACTGAAATACACCTTTGGAAGGAGACCAAGAGCTGGGGTAACTCACAGGGGCCTGGAATCTGCATTCCTACATTGCTCAGGGGCTAAGGATGTGAAATGTGTGGGGGCCAGGTAGGGGGAGTGTTTTGGCTCTGGTCATTCAAAGCCAAGCTCTAGTTCATATGCAAGTCTGCAGGTTGGGAGGATGCTTTAGAAGGAGCCATGAGTATTTATGATTATTTACCCCTCAGCTAGGCTGGACTGAGTAGATTAAACAGACGTTCCCCAAAGCACTTTCTATGTCAACCTTTCATGTTCTCTTGAGTATCTGAGACCACTCTGGGAGTTGGGAGAAGGGGCACACAAAGCCACAAATGTGAAACACGTTTTTTAATTGAACAAGAAAGGATCTCTTTATTTAAGTATATGTACCTGATTCTCCAGAGAAACCAAGATGATTTCAAGGAACATCCCAAGAAATACTAATCAATAATAAAATAGAGCAAAATTTATATAATAAACAATGCACAAAGTAAAATGTTATGCAAAAACATTTACATTATTAACACAATGTAATAAGCAAATATATTAATAATTGTATAATATACTATAAAAACTATAAGATTAAATTTTTAAAATCAGAATACTAAAATACAGAGTTAAAGAACAAGTAGAAATAGAAAACCCCACATACAACTCAAGTTATTCCCTTTGGGGCATACACAGTGGTCTTGACTGGGTTGCATTCACCCTTAAATTGATTCTGTTCACTTTCTATACTAGAAATTTTCCTCATTTTAAAGCCTATATATGCTGATTTATCTTTCAGTTCTTTCATTTATATTGATCTCTTTGTCTTTCCACCATGCCAAATGGAAGGGTTTATTATTATCAATTTCAATTTGCAGATATTCAAACAAAGGATCAAGAAGACAACTGGCAAGTGGGAAATGACTTCAGTCCAGGTCTTTGGCCTTCTAAATCCTGGATGCTTGTGGGACCCCACACACTTACCTGGAGAGAATCCAGACCTTCAAGAGGCAGAGCACAGACCTACAAGAGGGCAGCATCGGTGAGGAGGGCAGTGAAATGCCGCTGCAGAGTTGAAGCTGCTCGTTTTAATGGCAGAAATTGCCCAGCTGTGATTTGCCTGCTGTGGTAATTGTGGATATATCCGTGACAAGAGGAAGCACCACAAAATCAATGAAACCAATCAATACCTGGTCGGGAATCCCCTCAGCAGAGGAAGGACTGCTTGCAAGCTGGTTGCTGTCGTCAATTTGTTCCCTAATTTAAGCTTCATTGCAAATGCGTCACTCTTCCTTACCTTTTACTCCAGAATTCTCACTCCTGGGAATTCCTCCCAGGAACAAAATTCAAAGGAAAGGAAAATCTATATGCATGAAAATATTGTTGCAGCTTTGTCTATAACAGCAAAATATTGGAAAGATTTAATATCTCTCAAGAAACCTACATGCAGGTCAGGAAGCAACAGTTAGAACTGGACAGGGTTCAGACTGGAACAGACTGGTTCCAAATAGGAAAAGGAGTACGTCAAGGCTGCATATTGTCACCCTGCTTCTGTAACTTATATGCAGAGTACATTATGAGAAACACTGGGCTGGAGGAAGCACAAGCTGGAATCAAGATTGCCGGGAGAAATATCAATAAACTCAGATATGCAGATGACACCACCCTTATGGCAGAAAGTGAAGAACTAAAAAGCCTCTTGATGAAAGTAAAAGAGGAGAGTGAAAAAAGTTGGCTTTAAGCTCAACATTCAGAAAACGAAGATCATGGCATCTGGTCCCATCACTTCATGGCAGATAGATGGGGAAACAGTGGAAACAGTGGCTGACTTTATTTTTGTGGGCTCCAAAATCACTGCAGATGGTGATTCAAGCCATGAAATTAAAAGACGCTTAGTCCTTGGAAGAAAAGTTATGACCAACCTAGATAGCATATTCAAAAGCAGAGACATTACTTTGCCATCAAAGGTCCATCTAGTCAAGGCTATGGTTTTTCCAGTGGTCATGTATGGATGCGAGAGTTGGACTGTGAAGAAAGCTGAGCGCCAAGAAATTGATGCTTTTGAACTGTGGTGTTGGAGAAGACTCTTAAGAGTCCCTTGGACTGTAAGGAGATCCAACCAGTCTATTCTAAAGGAGATAAGACCTCGGTGTTCTTTGGAAGGAATGATGCTAAAGCTGAAACTCCAGTACTTTGGCCACCTCATGAGAAGAGTTGACTCATTGGAAAAGACTCTGATGCTGGGAAGGATTGGCGGCAAGAGGAAAAGGGGACGACAGAGGATGAGATGGCTGGATGGCATCACTTACTCGATGGACGTGAGTTTGAGTGAACTCCAGGAGATGGTGATAGACAGGGAGGCCTGGCATGCTGCAATTCATGGGGTCGCAAAGAGTCGGACATGACTGACTGAACTGAAGTGAACTGAATGACATAGGAAAGAAATAGAGGAAAATAATAAAACGGGAAAGATTAGAGATCTCATCAAGAAAATTAGAGATACCAAGGGAACATTTCATGCAAAGATGGGCACAATAAATGACAGAAATGGTATGGGCCTAACAGAAGCAGAGGATACTAAGAAGAGGTGGCAAGAATACAGAAGAACTATACAAAAAAGATCTTCACGACCCAGATAATCACGATGGTGTGATCACTCACCTAGAGCCAGACATCCTGGAATTCAAAGTCAAGTGGGCCTTACTTCGAAGCATTACTACGAACAAACCTAGTGGAGGTGATGGAATTCCAGTTGAGCTATTTCAAATCCTGAAAGATGATGCTGTGAAAGTACTGCACTCAATATGCCAGCAAATTTGGAAAACTCGGCAGTGGACACAGGACTGGAAAAGGTCAGTTTTCATTCCAATCCCAAAGAAAGGCAATGCCAAAGAGTGCTCAAACCACCACACAATTGCATGCATCTCACATGCAAGCAAACTGATGCTCACAATTCTTCAAACCAAGCTTCAATAGTACATGAACAATGAATGTCCAGATGTTCAAGCTGGATTTAGAAAAGGCAGAGGAACCAGAGATCAAATTGCCAACATCCTTTGGATCATAGAAAAAGCAAGAGAGTTCCAGAAAAACATCTACTTCTGCTTATTGACTATGCTAAAGCCTTTGAATGTGTGGATCACAATAAATTGTGGAAAGTTCTGAAAGAGATGGAATATCAGACCACCTGACCTGCCTACTGAGAAACCTGTATGCAGGTCAAGAAGCAACAGTTAGAACTGGACTTAAAACAACAGACTGGTTCCAAATAGGGAAAAGAGTATGTCAAAGCTATATATTGTCACCCTGCTTCTTTAACTTACATGCAGAGTACATCATGAGAAACGCTGGGTTGATGAAGCACAAGCTGGAATCAAGATTGCTAGGAGAAATATCAATAACCTCAGATATGCAGATGCTACCACCCTTATGGCAGAAAGAGAAGAAGAACTAAAGAGCCTCTTGATGAAAGTGAAAGAGGAGAGTGAAAAAGTTGGCTTAAAGCTCAACATTCAGAAAACTAAGATCATGGCACCTGGTCCCATCACTTCATGGCAAATATATGGGAAAACAGTGGAAACGGTGACAGACTATTTTCTTGGGCCCCAAAATCATGGCAGTCATGAAATTAAAAGAGGCTTGCTCCTTGGAAGAAAAGCTATGACCAACCTAGACAACATATTAAAAAGCAGAGACATTACTTTGCCGACAAAGGTCTGTCTAGTCCAAACTATGGTTTTTCCAGCAGTCATGTATGGATGTGAGAGTTGGACTATAAAGAAAGCTGAGCACTGAAGAATTGATGCTTTTGAACTGTGGTGTTGGAAAAGACTGTTGAGAGACCGTTGGCCTGCAAGGAGATCCAGCCAGTCCATCCTAAAGGAAATCAGTCCTGAATATTCATTGGAAGGACTGATTCTGAAGCTGAAGCCCCGATACTTTGGCCACCTGATATGAAGAGCTGACTCATTTGAAAAAAATCCTCATGCTGGGAAGGACTGAAGGCAGGAGGACAATGGGATGACAGAGAATGAGATGGCATCACTGACTCGATGGACATGAGTTTAAGTAAGCCCCGGGAATTGCTGATGGACAGGGAGGCCTGGAGTGCTGCAGTGCATGGGGTCACAAAGAGTCGGACACGACTGAGCAACTGAACTGAACTGAAGTGACACAGAAATAGGGATTTCCCAGGTAGTGCTAGTGGTAAAGAACCCACCTGCTGGTGCAGGGCACCTAAGAGACACTGGTTCTTTCCCTGGGTCAGGAAGATCCCCTGAAGGAGGCCATGGCAACCCATCCCAGTATTTTTGCCTGGAGAATCCCAGGCAAAATGGACATGAGGAGCCTGAGAGTCACAAAGAGCCAGAGAAAACTGAAGTGACTTAGGACAGATGGATGGACATAGGAATATCTAAGTTACAGCAGATCAACTTGATAGAACATTATGCAGCAACAAATACAAAGATTACAATGATTATGTAGCAAAATGGAAAATACCATCATCTTAAACATAAAAAGCAGAATAAAAAATATACTAGCTGCAATTTAATGAAAATATATTTTTGTGTAGATGAATAGAAAAATGAAGATTATACATGAATCTTTTAAAACAATTTTTAATGTTGTTCTTATAAATAAAATAATATGGGAAACAAAATAATGAGTGACTATTGCTTAATATGAACTTAACTGCTATTGGGTGTCTTTCTGTGTGTGCATTGTCTTACAATTTATCATGTAGATGTAAAACCAAGAGTTCTGAGAAACAACGCATATTTTCATTACTGGCTGAATGATTTTCACTAAGATTTTAACCTCTATAAATTTATAAATAGTCAAAAATTTATCCATCATCAGTTCAGTTCAGTTCAGTTGCTCAGTCATGTCTGACTCTTTGCGACCCCATGAACCGCAGCACGCCAGGCTTCCCTGTCCATCACCAACTCCCAGAGTTCACTCAGACTCATGTCCATCGAGTCAGTGATGCCATCCAGCCATCTCATTCTCTGCCGTCCCCTTCTCCTCCTGCCCCAATTCCTCCCAGCATCAGGGTCTTTTCCAATGAGTCAACTCTTCGCATCAGGTGGCCAAAGTACTGGAGTTTCAGCTTTAGCATCATTCCTTCCAAAGAACACCCAGGGCTGATCTCCTTTAGAATGGACTGGTTGGATCTCCTTACAGTCCAAGGGACTCTCAAGTCTTCTCCAACACCACAGTTCAAAAGCATCAATTCCTTGGTGCTCAGCTTTCTTCACAGTCCAACTCTCACATCCATCCATGACCACTGGAAAAACCATAGCCTTGACTAGACGAACCTTTGTTGGCAAAGTAATGTTTCTGCTTTTCAACATAGAAAGAACAATTTTTATAATAAGAATTCAATAAATATTTCTGGAGTGAATAAATAGACAATGGGAAGAGATCAAATTCCTGTCATGCACTTGAGCTGTTTCCAATAGATGCTTCAAACTCTTGAAAACAGAAGAGTAAAATCAATCAGTTCTTATGTGTTATTTTAATAATGAGAAGAGATATTTTCTGGACTGTTCTTCACTCTGGTGTCTGTCAGAACCTCCTTTCTCCAGTGTGAAAGTATATGTGGTAGGTCCCTTTCAAGGCATGCTGCTGCTGCTGCTAACTCACTTCAGTCGTGTCCGACTCTGGGCGACCCCATAGACGGAAGCCCACCAGGCTCCCCCGTCCCTCGGATTCTCCAGGCAAGAACGCTGGAGTGGGTTGCCATTTCCTTCTCCAATGCATGAAAGTGCAAAGTGAAAGGGAAGTCGCTCAGTCGTGTCCGACTCTTAGCGACCCCACGGACTGCAGCCCACCAGGCTCCTCTGTCCATGGGATTTTCCAGGCAAGAGTGCTGGAGTGGGGTGCCATCGCCTTCTCCCCTTTAAAGGCCTACCTATTTGAATAAAACACTGATTGCAGAAGTAACTCCTAAGAAGCAATGGGGAAGAGATGTAACTCCATCCCCCAGCCGCACTCTGACTTCACAGCCAACTATAGCTCTCTTAGATCTCTTCGATCTTGTGTTCCGAGGAAGGAGGCTTTGCCCAACTCCCTAACCCAGGACCAGAACTGGAATTACAGAAGGGACTGAGTTTTTGGTACTCTACCACCTGACATCATTGTTCAAGTGTCAAAACAAAATTCATCCCTTGTCTTTAAAATGGTAATATTTATATTTTATAACATAATATTTGTAATGATAAATATTATTAGTTACTTCCTTCAGATCATTTGATCATAACATCTGACAGTTGTCTTTTTATCACCAGTATGTGGCACACTCCCCAGTATGGTGCTGGGTACACAGTGGGTGCTTATAAGGGGGTAAATTCTGAGGCAGTGCTGGGGACCTGGGCCCAAGTGCCCTGCCCTACCCAAGGCCCCACTTCCAGTCTCCGTGATCATGGCTTTTTTCTTAAAGAATTGATTTTTTGAATAAAAAGCAGAAGCACTTGGTACAAATTTTTAAAAGAACAGGACACAGAAAAAGTAAATCTCCTTCCAACCCTCTTCCCCAAGTTAAGTGGGCCCCTTTGCAGGGATATTTCTGCAGATGCAAGTAGACATGTATAGAAAGACCTTTTAGCAACTTCAAAGCATTCCGTAGTGTGGCTGTGCCATAATTTATTTAAAAACAGTTTGCTATGGATGAAAATTTAGCTTGTTTCCAATTTTCTCTCTTACAAACAATAGGGCTGTTAAAAAATATACTGAGGCATTTTAAACTTTTTAAGATTTTTTTTTTTTTTTTTTTTTTGAGCAAAAATCAATCTGAATCAGTGCCAAACCAGAAGTAATTGGGAGACACCACTGACAGGAGGAAGAAAAAGTTTCACAGAGAAAATGTGGAAGCAAGGGAAGGACTGATTGTCTATAGTTCAAAGCCTAATTGGCTGTTTGTGACTGGTCGTCCTCAGGCCTCAATTTCATAACCTTGAAGCATTTACAGGCTTAGATGTGGGTTTGCTGGTATAGGTGCCAGGGCACTGGAGCTCCCCCAGGCTAATGGATTCCTCGTTTAACTGCTTTAACAGTATAAATGCATATGGCAACTCTGCTCATGTGTGAGTACATTTGTAATTTAAGCACCTGAATGAAGAATTTCTAGAAAGGATGAAGCAGAGAATGGTTGCTGAGAATATCTATACATTTGTGACTCTGTTGGGATCAGGTAATATTTATGAATTTATTTACAGAGGTCTGATAATTTATGATGACTTTCTACCCAAAAGTTAACGTCATTCTCTGTATTCAATTCTCCTCTTGTGTTCTTCATCTTAAAATTTCCTTCAGACAAGGCTTGTATGTTTGTTATTTATATTTGTTCCTAGCTGTTTTCTTTTCTTGTTGCTATTGAAAGTAGGTCTTTTCTTATACTTTATGTTCTGATTATTATTTGTATATGTAAAGCATATTGATTTTGGTAAGCTGATTGTGTTGTTATTTGTGTAAGTAAATTTTGTGTTCGTTAATTCTCTTAGATTGTCTGGCTAACAATGACATCACCTGTCACTATTAATGTTGTATCTCCTCCTTTCCAGATTGTAACTCTCATTTATTTTTCTGGCCTAAGCCAGTACCTCCAGTAAAATATTTCAGTGTTGTTAGTGGACACTCTGTCCTGTTCCCCATTTAATAGTAATGTTATTTTCAATTTCTTCAAAGGGTCTGGAATAGAAAATTCTATCATTTTATGACTGGTTAATATCTGAAAGTAAGCACATACACACTTTTAAAGCATTGCTTTATTACAAACATTTTGTGCAATGTAAGTACATGACTCATCCTATAACAGAAAGATGAGACGAGTAAAGCTGTTACATTTTTCTATCCTCCATACTCCAGAAGATAAAAAAAAAAAAAAGAAAAAAAAATTGTTAAAGGTGCACCAATGACTTGGGTAACATTTTTAGTTTAACACATAAAAAGTAAATTTCATGAAGTAATAAATTACATGACAAAATTCAAAGATTAGATAAGATGAGGATATTCAAAATTAGAGCATCAAGTTACTTCTTAATGTAAGCCATTAAACAGTGAGTGTAAAGCTGCTTTCTCTAATGTTTTCTGAAAAACACCGATTAGATGGATGTTTTCAAGAAAATCTGCCTGTTGTCGGGGAGTAGGTGGTTGTTCCTGGCATGACTTTACAGGGGATGGGGAATGAATGGTGGATTAGGACAGTGGTGGGTGGCAGGTCCTTGAAGCCTGTCTGAGCCTAGACTTCATGGTCACAGTGCAGCGAGGCTCAACTCAGGGTGTGAGGAGCCAGGGTTTCCCTAGGCTCAGTTCTCTGATTCTTAAGCAGGAGTTCCAAGATGACCACCTGTTCTCAAGGGAACAAATAAGCTCTAGGGGAACAAATAGTCCCCCAAAGACATTGAAAGCACTTTAGTAAGAACACAGGTAAGAGTGGTCTACCTGTCTTCGGGGGTCTAACTGTTGCTTCTGGTCCCCTATTCACCTGCTCTGTGCTGTGGGTAATGTTCATCAGTCTCCCGAGGTGCAGTTCCATCAACTACAAACACCTGCCCCCTAAGGTTGGAGTAAGAATTAAGATGATAATGATTGCAAAGGTGTGGGAACAGTCCCAACACACACGTGAGCATTTTCATGCTCCTGTGCTGGGGAATCCACCCCTACTACACAGGGCGAATCGTTTCTAATATTACATGTTCATCTGATTTGAGGAAGATCATTTGATGTTGAAATTTCAAGAAGTTAGAAGGAGCCGGGAATGTCACTGACTGAGAACATGCCACGGCTCAGGCTGGTGGAAGACAAATGGCTGGCGTTCAGGTGCCAGCAGCTCAGTGCAGACTACCACGTGATTCATCACTGATTCTCTTGCATGGTGCCGTGGAATCAGACCCAAAGTCATCATTTTCCACCTGCACTTGTGCTTGTGGTCCTGACTGTCTCCATAAAAGCTTAGCTTTTTTATTGTTATTGCTTTGTGGCTTTTAAATTCAAGTTCTAATCTCCTCTTATGTTGCCCTGACAGAAACTGTCCTATATTATGGTTTCGGATACACAGCCCTGGGTTTTTGGGGATCACAGTGGCTGAAGAGGGGTGTGAGAAGGTCGTGTGGGCAGAAGAAACACCCTGGCCTTGTGCAGGCTTCCTGGTTGCCTCTGACACCAGCACAGGCTAGGGATGAGCTGCAGCAGGTGGTTAAAGCATCATTCACCCACCTTGATCTGGCATCTCAACAAGGAGATGGATATGCTGCCCACTGGGGCACTGGAGAACACTTATTTGGGGCACACTCAGATAGTCATTAGCTTCCAGAATTTTCAGCTACATCATAACCTCACAGAATTATTCATGATGGTACCTGAGTAATATAAAACACTTGCGTTAGGTGACTCCCAAAATGTCTTGTGGGGTTTTTTAAGATGACACTTCTCAAAGTAGGGATTCATTAGAGACAATTCTGACTCTACAAGTTTTGCTTCACTGGAATTAATTCAAGGACTGAGGAATTCCATGTGCCATGTGACTAGTACATAATATTGCTTAGACATGATAAATAATTCAGGAATTTGCTCCATCACTGAAAAACACTGAAAAGCATTCCTAGAACAAACTAATTATATAATTACTAAAATATGCATAGTATATATTTTTAAGTGCTCACCAGAAAATTTTAGAAAAAACAATCAGAAAATTCATATGCTGTGCTTTTGCTTGTTCCCTGGACCACAGCCACCTGCTCGCTTAAGCAGGGCCATCTCCTGACGGAAGCACTGCACAGCATGGAAGGCTGAGCAAAGCATCAGCTGCCTTTGGAAATGGCAGTGTGACTTCAGGAAACGACAAAGATTGTCAACTGTCCATGGATCTGAATGAAGACAGGAGCGTCACTCCTCCTGTGAGCATCAAGAGACAGAAATATAAAAACACCAGTTAGTCAATTACACTTACAAACTGTGGCCAGTCCTTACTAACTCAACACTGCAAAAGTTTGGGGCTTTACTGGTAGCTCAGTCAGTAAAGAATCTGCCTGCAATGTGGGAAACCTTGTTGGGGGCCAGCGTGAGGCACTCCGCCCGTGGCAAAGGTCATGAGGAAGGAGGCTCGACATACTCAAAGGCGAGATCGAGCCTCAGGAGTCCCCCTAGAAATCCTCGAGCATCTACCCCCATAACCAGAGCCTGCCTACTTTACTACTTTGTGCTCTCACCTACACCTCTGACTTTACGGGGGGCTGTCCCCCACCACCTCTTTTGGAGAAGGAGTTAACTTAGAGCTCCAGTTAGTAATAATTCCTGGGCATGACAAGAGTGTTTTAACATACAAACTCTTCTGAAGGTTCTCTAGCCTGCCTGACAGGCTTGTCCGGCCCCATGTGATTGCCCACAGCCTCCCAACCGTGAGAGGCACAAGATGCTTTAAACCTTCTAAAAACAGGTTCCTTAGAAAAGTTAGAAAACCATTGGTATAAGTATAGTGGGCTGATTAGAAATTGTATTGGTGAAGGGTTTTTCATTTGTTGAGCCAACGTTTGTTGCTAAGTCTCCACATCCCCTGCCCTTACACACATTAATGAATATATAGAAGAAATAAGTATTAACTTTTGATATAAATCACGTCAGACCTTAGGCTAAGTAAATTCTTTCCTTAACTAAAACCCACTACACCCTCACCCTATAGGAATGTAACTTTATTTGGGTGGCGTCTGTTTTAAGAATAATCACCCTTGGAGAAATAAGTGTTCTGGTTGACTGACCACTGTCACAAGGAGAGGGTCATAAATTGTCAGCAGGCCCCCTGGCCAGAAGATGATGTAACACCCCTAAGACCTCTGTATACATTTGTATGAAGTACCTGACTTTAATAAAAGTCAGGACTGCTGTCCCCACATGACTTTTGTATAACATCTTAGTGTATAAAAACAGACCCCGGAAAATAAAGAATTGGGATCAGTTCCTCGAAATACTGGTCTCCCCATGTCTTTCTCCCTCTCAAACTCTGGCTGAGTCTCCATCTGGAGCGCGGAACCCACCAAGCTTACTAATTATGCCTGGGCTTCTAAGATCCGACTGGGGAGGCCTCAGTGTCTCCTCTCCTTCGGGAAAATGGAAGGATGCCTGCGGCCTACGTAAGTGGTGCAAGCTTCTTGTCTTGAAGTTTTATTGGTCTCCCGTGTAAACCAAGCTACTCAGCCTCTTTTCTCCACTGAATTTTCCTACTGAGCTATCCTCATTCTATTCTATATCTCTAATTAATATTTAATTGAAGCTATTGTATCCTGATCCTCGCCGACGCTGTCCCTGCTTCGAATACCCTGGATCAGCCGGGGCTGGACCCCGTCAAAACCTGGATTCAATCCCTGGGTTGGGAAGATCCCATGGAGGAGAGCATGGCAACCCACTCCAGTATTCTTGCCTGGAGAATCCCCATGGACAGAGGAGCCTGCTGGGCTTCAGTCCATGGGATCGCAGAGTCAGACATGACTGAGCAGCTAAGGACAACACAGCATAGCAAAGGTTTTGAGTTTCATCTCTAATGCATACATAAGTGATATAAACCAGCATATGGATCATGACACCCCTAGAGAATGCAGTTGACTGATGGAATATTAATAGAATTTAAATTTAAAAACTATGATCCATTAAACTTGGGGAGTTTGGGGTGAGACGGAATCAGGAGGGTTTTCTTACTTGAAGCACTCTCAAAGGCTAATATGCTGATTGCACCATTGCTTTCCAGCAGAAATGATGGCATAGGAATCTTCCCAAACATGCCAAAGGAGAGCGGTGTGTCTGCAGAGCATCTCTCAAGGCTGCCTTCCTCAGTGCACCTTGGGAAGTGCTGTTGGGTGAGCTCAGCCTGTTCTACAGCTGCTTCAGCAGGGAGGGGCCTTCAGTGCTCCACATTACTATTACTGACTACAGTCCTTCCTCACTGAGTACAGCACTGGTTAACTGAGTTCAGCACTGCCTCACTGAGTACAGCACTGGTTAACTGAGTTCAGCACTGCCTCACTGAATATAACACTGCATGACTGAGTACAGCACTGGTTAACCAAGCACAGCAGTGATTAACTGAGTATAGCACTGATTATCTGAGTACAGCCCTGCCTCGCTGAGTACTATACTGCACTGGAACTTTCCATTTCCATGTCCTGCCTGACCCTGGGTGAGACTGGTTCAGGGGAATATAGGAGAGGTTTAAACATTTAAATAATTTCCCAACCCACTTATGGCCCCTACTCCCTTCCTGCTCTAGTTGTCGGTGAATTTCAGCAAGTCCTGATGAAACATCAGGGACCATCCTATAAAGATAGGCATTGCCACAACAGGAAAACCAGACGGCTGGGGTTCCTGATAGGCTGTCTCTTTAAAAATACCTTCTGGAAATTTTGATCTTAATTCTCCTGAGATGATGAAGAATCACAGGAGAAGTTAAGGTGAAAAGCTTTTACTTCCAGATTCTAGGGTTAATTAGCTCCCTTATACCGTGCGCCTGTAGGAAAATGTAGCAGGTATGATGAGAGAGACATGTATGCTTTCCTTTTTTATAAGTTCCTTAAATCAGGAGCTATTTTAATTGCAGCGGAAAGCAAGATGATGCAGGAAAAGAGACATCTTTCTAGGAGAATTCACCCCAACTTCTGTCTAATGAGGCTCCCTTGGTGGAATGAGGTTCAGATGGTAAGGAATCTGCCTGCAAGGCAGGAGACCCAGGTTTGATCCCAAGGTTGGGAAGATTCCCTGGAGAAGAGAATGGCAACCCACCTCAGTATTCTTGCCTGGAAAATTCCATGGACAGAGGAGCCTGGGGGGCTACAGTTCATGGGGTCGCAAAGAGTTGGACACGACTGAGCGACTAACACTTTCACTTTCACTGTCTGTCTAATGGGGTCTGTAATGGAGAGATTTTTTTCAAGTCCTCTGCAGGATGCTCTTGTTAATGACACAGTAAAAGTGTCTCAGACTGACAGAAGGAAATCAGCAGATGACCCCCTGCCCTGCATATTCCAATCTGCAAACTCCCCTGAACTCAGCCCCAGAAGAGAGGACCACCCTTTGGCTGGGCATCCAGGCTGCGCATCTCCGTAATGGGTTCAGGCACACTGGTTATGCAGAAGAGATGGGAGAGGCCCCCAGCACTCATGCTGATGACACAGTCACTCACCCTCCATCCTGTCAGGCCTCAGGACTGTGCTTCCCGGATGCCAGCTGTCACACAGGAAGCTGCAGCCTCCCTCTCCCCCGCCTCCTTTGCTGGCTGGAGCTGCAGGGCCATGGCCTGGAGAGTTTCCTTCACCATCTGGAGCTCCCCCTTGAGAGACTGTGCGCATGTTGTTAAGGAACACACGTGAAGGTGACGGGCGGCCCCTGCAGCCTCCCAGGGATCTGGGAAGAGCCACGTGCCTGCTGAAAGCAGATGGGCACTGCCCTCTAATTGCAGTTTCAAGTTCCTCCAAATTGGACCAATTAAATATTAATACAAATGTTACACGTCTTTTAAGAGTGACTGCAGTTCCTACGAGGCCCGAGGTCATTGACTGTCTCAAGGAAGGTTTCCAACAGGAAAAAGAAGAGTCAGCTTTTAGACTGAGACAGATGGCAAGCTAGGATGCTCCACGGAATATGGTCAGAGTGACTGTACTCCTGCTAAGCCCCCTGCTGGGGTGGGGGCCCCTGGCACATCCAAGTGCTCTGACAGTGGAAAGGAAAGAAGGCTGGAAACCAGAGTCTTCTGGAGAAAGCCAGGACTGGGCACCACCACAGGTCCACATTGAGTCATGAGTTACAGTGCCTGTTGGCCATTGGCCAGCCTTGTCACCTTGTGTAAATCATTTTGAATCTCAGTTTTCTCCTGAAACAATGACTTCAAAACACCTTTAGTTCTAAACTGCTCTCATGTGTTATTATGCTCTAGGGTACTTGTAAAACAGCCATTCGGGGCACTAGAGACTTGACATAAGGCAGGGAGCTTGCATTCTCTAGGTTGGCTAGTTGGTTGATATATTTTTCTTTAAACTGTTGGGCTCTTAGTTTCCTAACCTATAAAGTTGTTTCTCCTGTAGATAAAGCAATCACAGGGAACTTGGCAAGTAATCCTATGGAATAAATAATATGACTGCCATCCTTTAAAGAGATGAGCTCTCTTCTAGGTGTTTAAGCTCAGGAACATTTAACCAACAATTGTCTTCCTGTCTGTCCACAGCTAACTCTGCTTTTCCTGGTGTGCCTGCAGTCAGAACAATTCTAAGACAAATACAGAATGAGTGGTGGCTTAGATTCTCTTAATTTAATAAGCAAACTAATTTAACTTCATCCAACAGGAACTTAAGAAGAAACACAGAAACATGTTGATACCACTTAAATACTGTTAAGTCATTGCACGAGGTCAGACCACTTAAATATTACTAGATCAGATATGAAGACAGAAAGCTTTAGGGGGTAAGCAGCTTGCAGAAATCTTCCCACTCAGACTGCCTACATCTACTACAATGTTGTTTTATCCAAATGCGATGTTGATGCAGTGTCAAGAGATACAGATACCTTCAGGTTATGACTATAGGAAGCGTTCTTTTTTCTTTTTTAAATAAGGAATTCCAAAGGATCCTGGGAATTATGCAAATGAACCTCACCTAAGCAAAAATCGCTGAGCCACCCTGACAAGGCTTTGGCAGTTATTCTTGCTCTTGAAGCCTCACCAGACTTCATCATTTACATAATTTACATACGTCTACTATGATGATTCACTCTTTGCACTTGAACTTGAGGGTGGGGGGGAACAAGGGTGGAGTTGAGATCCAAGAGAAGAAAGTATCCAATACTTGTCTTTTTCCTTTTTTAAAAGATTTCGTTTTCTTCTGTTTCTCTGAACAGCTCTGTTAGTCTTTAGTGAAAACACATATGACTTTATACGAGCAAGAGCATAAGTGGTCCCAGACCAAATACCAAGCTGCCGATTAGTCACAAAGTTAAGCTACGTTTATAAAGAGTAAGCACAGAGCTTAAGCAGTTCATGAATCTGGACAAACTCCTGAGACTTCATTACCTCTGATAGGCAGTCTGGGACTACAGGCCCCACTCTTGTGATATGCTGAATGACAACCAAGGTTTTTAGAGAGAGAAACTGAACCAAACTCAACTGCCTCTTAAAGAACTCATAAAATGTCTAGTCATAAAATGTCTAGCACTGGGAGAACACACTGAAAAAGGGTTTTGAAAAGAAAGTGAGAGAGAAGCCACAAAAGAGAAAGACTATGTTATACAACTAAAATAACACTCAGACAATAATCTCAGACAATCTCAGCCCTCAGACAATAATCTCCAGGGACACAGGGAGGAATGAGAAGATGGAAATTTGAGGATGTGCCCACCAGCTCTGGGAAGCTGGCAAACCGTCCGATGCTTTCATTATCTTACTCATAAAATGCAGATTTTCCTGACTGCTCCCCCAATAAGTTCATAGTTAAAGCCGATTGGCGTTTGACCATGTGTTTTGTGAAAGTTCTGAGGAAACAGAGTAAAACTTCGGTGTTGGAATTTATGTATATATGACAGAGGTGCTCATTACATCTAAGTGCAAGAAGAGGTCTAAAAGGAGTTAAATGATTCTTAGTATGCCTGTGCTCTAGCAGCCTCTCAGCCAAGTGGGTATTTCATCCTCTGTAACAGATACGCCACCAAAGATCTGTGGCAGCTAAGAAATTCAGCCCATTAATCACAACAACGGCACAAGGATTGGCATGCCAGTATCTTTAAAAACCCCTTGGAACCCGAGACCACCTCGCTATAGACTACAGGTGTATTAGGCAGGAGTATTACTTCTTTAAAAAATTTTTTTACAATTAAAAAATGTTTTTTAAAAGTTTGGCTGTGCTGGGTCTTCGCTGTAGCACATGAGCTTGGGAGTTTTGCCACATGGGCTTGGCTGCCTGGAAGCAAGTGAGATCTTTGCTCCTTGACTAGGGATTGAATCCATGTCCCCTCCATTGAAAGGTGGATTCTTAACTAGTGCACCAGCAGGGAAGTGCCAAGAACATTACTTCTTGATAGTAAAATTGTGCAGAGTGTGTTTGCAATGAATAAAGGCACGTTTCACATGAGTCTTCTAGTGCTAAGACAACACTGTCCTTTAGGGCAGCCATGTCCAAAGATCCTCAGATTTTTTCAAAGGGGTCTTTGTTTATATATCAAAAACAATTGAGAATTTTACTGCCAATTGTGATTCCAAGCAATCGTTTTATTAGCTGGGTCAAACGACGGTCTTCAGTTCATCTGATCTCCTTTGCTTCCAAAAGAAGTAAGTTACTCATTTGCTAAATTATTTTTTCCTTATCAACAGTGATTCCTCTGCAGGCCCTGTGGCCACAGTCCTGGGAACTTTACTTCATTCCCAAAGCCAAAAGTGAGGGGCACAGTTGTTGACGAGCAAAGAGGAAAGCCCCGTCCACAGGCAGCAGCCTCAAAGGTTGTGAAGCTTGGGCAGGCCCACTTCCTTTGGTGCCACCCAGGGCCAAGTTCACCTGTGCTAAGCCTGCAGTAGGAGCCAGGTGTCCACACCTCTCCTGGGCTCCTACTCCTCCTCTTCCCATTCCACTCCTTTTCATGGGGGCCAGAGGGAAGAACCCCGGCCCCCATATTCGCATCAGACCAGTGCACACAATGGTCAAACTGCAGCATCTTAGGGTCTCGGTTCTTTCATCTATGACACCATGATGGTCACAATCCCTCTTCCAGCTCTTCAGTTCTAGAAGATGAAAGCATTTCCAAGGAGGCAAGAGCAAGCCCCCCAAACTCCCATTTCCTTTGTCAGTTACAGCTGCATGTTTTAAAGCTGAACCAAACAAGGGCTCTTAAGCTCATGTGGCATCTGTGCATGTATCTGGATGTATTTAGTGTTTGCATGCCATCAAGCACCACCAAAACTAATGGATTGGGCACCACGCATTCCAAGTAAAGAGAAAGAACAGAAATCCAGGAGGGTTTCCTGGACATGAATGCAAATAGAACCACAGATAGAATCAGTCTGTCCCATCTCATCTAGGATTCAGAGGCGTGCAGAACTACCCTGGGGGCTCTGAAATATGCTAAGTGTCCCACTCCTAGGTGTCCTTCTTTCCTTCTGAAAGTGTGTTGTAGAAGATGAAGGAGAAAGAGAAAAATCGCTGCTAAAACATCCACCTAACTTAGGTGGTTTTCAGTTAAAGCACTATGTACGGGGAGGAATGATTCCATCCCCTTAACATGTTTTTTCAAAACACAACTGCTAATTAGGATCCAAAGTGACTGTGAAATTATACTACAGACTCAGACAAACACTCCTGGAAATCCCGGCTTGAGTGGCAGTGAAGTCGCACCTCCCGTCCTCGCCTTAGATGCCAGGCGTGAGTCACCTCTGTGATGCCGGCTCTTCCAATTAAGGCTGCAGACTCTTCTCAGATGCTTGCCGTGTGCTTCCTGACGGGTTGGTGCTGTTACTCGGTGTGATTTAGTGAGCCTGTCAGGAGGATGAAGAGACACGGCCTGTCTTCTTCCCTTCCTCCACTCTGTCAATCCAGTGTCTTCTTCATAAAAGCAAGAGACTACAAGTCAGCTGTCCACAGCCTTGATGTTAAATCAGGATGCCCAGAGGATCTGCTGGGAAGATCAGCCCCGCTGCTTGTGACTGGCCCACCCTCCCCTGATGCTACAGCCCCAGGGCTTTCTCACACTCATGGCTTATGCAAAGTTCCGTGCCTCCCGCATCTGCGGTGTTCAAGGCTTGAATCTTCTGGACATGGACATTGATGTGGGCTCGAATTAATCATGTTTTCACTCTGCAGCCTACACACAGGAGGCTCTGGCAGAGTCCTTAATGGAATCAAACAAAAGTACTACACTCGCTGGGAAATTCTTTCCTGTTGTTGATGGCAAGCTGTTTCTTTCAACTGCACTCAGCTTTGTCTCTTTGATGAAGAATGGAAACACAAACCAGTTGGAGTTTGGCTGGAGGATTTCAGCAGCCTCTTTGAATCGAGATAAGCTCTCATTTGAAACAAGAGCTTCAGTTTGTGTAAGAAGCTTCAGCAGTGCCTTGTAAATGTGCCTTTCTATCTGAAGGCACCGAGATCCACTAAGCACCACTCTGTTTGAATTCAAAGATACCTTCTTTGTATTTACTCTCAATCAGTGACACAGAACAAAGCCAGAGTTGCAGAGGAAAGTCTGCATTGAAATCCATATTGTGGTGTAAATGTTATTGGTGGAGGGTGACTTCAGTACCAAAACCAGTGCTTCCCAATCCTGGTTTGACCTGTTCCCTCTACGTTTCCATTTATTTCAGCAAGGACTAGCAAAATTCTCAATGAACATATCTTCACTTAACACCTCTTATTAAAGCTTAACATTTTGATAGTAATTGTGTGTTCCACAGAACAAGCCTGTCCAGCTATGTACAGGCATGGCTGCCTCCTGATTGGCCATGAAGGACCATGGGCAGGTGGCTGGATGCTTTGCCGTTCGTCAGAAATGATCTTGGACAGTCATGCAATTTCTAAGCCTCAGTCTTCTCAATTATCAAGTAGAAATAATAATCCCTATTTGTCTATAGAAATTTTATCAGAATGAAATGACTTTTCATATAAGTCATTGTAGGGTTACCAATCAGTTCTCTCAAGGATTTATTACAAAATGATTGAAAAAAATCTATCTTGAAACCTCATATAAAAATGGGATGTGGTTTGATCTTGTGACACTGACACTGAAAATGTTTTTCTTCCTAAAACCAAGCACTTAACCATGTATAAGAACTATGTTCAACACATTTTCTGAATCTTAACCCATTTAACTCAAATAAAAACCTTAGTGGGTGCATGCTCAGTCACTTCCGTTGTGTCCGACTCTTTATGACCCTATGGACTGAAGCAGCCAGGCTCCTCTGTCCATGGGATTCTCCAGGGAAAGAATACTGGAGTGGGTTATCATGCCCTTCCGTCCAGAGGATCTTCCTGACTCACGGATCAAATCCACATCTCTCACATCTCCTGCACTGGCAGGCAGGTGCTTACTTGTGGCACCTGGGAACCTTACAGGTACCTGTTGTTATCTGACTTTAGAGATGCTTATAGAGGCATCTCTAAACCTATAGAAACCTATATGCAGGGCAGGGGGCAACAGATAGAACTGGACATGGAACAACAGACTGGTTCCAAATAGGAAAAGGAGTATGTCAAGGCTGTATATTGTCACCCTGCTTATTTAACTTCTATGCAGAGTACATCATGAGAAATGCTGGGCTGGATGAAGCACAAGCTGGAATCAAGATTGCTGGGAGAAATATCAATAACCTCAGATATGCAGATGACACTACCCTTATGGCAGAAAGTGAAGAGGAACTAAAAAGCCTCTTGATGAAAGTGAAAGAGGAGAGTGAAAAAGTTGGCTTAAAGCTCAACATTCAGAAAACAAAGATCATGGCATCTGGTCCCATCACTTCATGGCAGATAGATGGGGAAACAGTGGAAACAGTGGCTGACTTTATTTTTGGGGGCTCCAAAATCACTGCAGATGGTGAATGCAGCCATGAAATTAAAAGACGCTTACTCTTTGGAAGGAAAGTTATGACCAACCTAAACAGCATATTAAAAAGCAGAGACATTACTTTGCCAACAAAGGTTCGTCTAGTCAAGGCTATGGTTTTTCCAGTGGTCATGGATGGATGTGAGAGTTGGACTGTGAAGAAAGCTGAGTGCTGAAGAATT
Organism: Bos javanicus; assembly: GCF_032452875.1. Lineage (NCBI taxonomy): Eukaryota > Metazoa > Chordata > Mammalia > Artiodactyla > Bovidae > Bos > Bos javanicus. The sequence goes on along the minus strand of NC_083895.1, from coordinate 6,265,373 downwards.
GATGCTTTTGAATTGTGGTGTTGGAGAAGACTCTTGAGAGTCCCTTGGACTGCAAGGAGATCCAACCAGTCCATCCTAAAGGAGATCAGTCCTGGGTGTCCATTGGAAGGACTGATGTTAAAGCTGAAACTCCAGTACTTTGGCCACCTCATGCGAAGAGTTGACTCATTGGAAAAGACCCTGATGCTGGGAGGGATTGGGGGCAGGAGGAGAAGGGGACGACAGAGGATGAGATGGCTGGATGGCATCACTGACTCAATGGACATGAGTCTGAGTGAACTCCGGGAGTTTGTGATGGACAGGGAGGCCTGGTGTGCTGCAGTTCATGGGGTTGCAAAGAGTCGGACACGACTGAGAGACTGAACTGAACTGAACTGAACTGATAGAGGCATTATCCACTGTCCATGATCCCATTGCTCCTGAATCTGGGTTGGGAACACTAAAAGCATCCCATTTATACACATCTCTGTCCCCTCTCAGCCTCCTTCCCACTACCCAAATCTATTAAAGAGAAAACCCAATTCCCTAGAGTCAAACTAACGTTTTTGAAAATGTCTAAATGAGAGGCTAACACAGACCTCAAATGCAGCTGTCAGAACTGTTACCTGAGCCCACCAGAAGCTGAGGGGTTTTCCCACTGACGAACAAGCCCACCTGCTGGCCAGGAGCCACTCAGTGTGCACTGGCCCTCGGCAGGACCCTGCTCCCAGATGCCCCGGCGCAGACTGTCACTTGTCCATCTGCTGGAGGCCATACTCCCCTAACAACTGTCAAATCTGTGGGATCCATGAACATGAAATAAACAAAAGTAAAAGGCAAATATACTGCTACTGCTTCTTTGGCCAGCTTTTTAATAAGAGCTTAAATAACAGTTTATTAGGGGCAGGGACTTACAAAAAACAGAATGTCTGCTTTTAAAAATGTACCTTGAGCAATTGGAAATAATCACTGATTAAGTTGAAAAATTTTTTCCTCCTAAATTTAATAAGCAAGGTGAAAGATTTCAGGTTATAAGGAGAAAGGAAACACAACACTGAATCCATCATTAGACTGTGGATCTGAATACTTGTGATTATGATTAATGCTTGACCATTCAAATCTCTTTAAACATACACACGTATTCCAGATAAAGTCTGATAAGAACTAGAATTCTGAAAAGACAGCAATGAGAAACAAAGTTCAAAATAGCTACATTTCTCACAAATACATCTAATAAAAGTCATACTACTGAACAGAAAGGATAAATGAACAAAGATGTACTTTCATCTAGAGAAGTTTCAACTTATGATTAAATACCTAAAAAAAATACAGGACGGAGCTGTATATGCCTTCATCCATCTTGCATGCACTCCTCTGCCCTCAGAAGAACTAACCAGGGACAAACCACACACTGATTAATACACGATTCAATGCTTCACGTGGACAGACACCTAAGCCAGCAGTTTCTTGTGCCATATTGCTCACTGGCAACTAGTTTTGATAAAGGGATTTGCAGATATGACAGGAAATGCACTGAATCTTGTATGAGAAAAAATTGGAAGGGAGTGATATGAAGTCCCACTAGTGTGATACTCTCCTGCCCCTTATAAAGCAGAATCGCATGGAAGAGGAAGCTGAAGATGGATTTGGGTTTCTCGGTATTCAGAAAGCCCCTAGAAAACCGATGCAGTCAGACTCACAACCGTGTGAGCCCCACAAACCCAGCTGCACAGCCCCAAACTGCATTTTTATTTGGCCTCATTTTGTGCATGTCTGAATTTCTTTGGTAATTATTAGCAGTCAGGTTTAGTCATCAAAAATGCCAACTTACCAAAACCTAAAGAGAAAACATCGCATACTGAATAATCTCAGAGATCAGAGGTGTGTTGAACTCTAAATACCAGGAGTATCTATTTGTTTCCATCTGCTGAGGCATAGGAAAACTGTGCAATTTTTTAAGACTTTCTTTTACAAAGTAACTTAACAGGTGCTCCATCTGCAGGATTAAAAGGATATGAATGAGATCTTCATCATGACTGTGGATTGCCACGTGCAGTTGATCTTCTAAGTACAATAGCTTCTTGCCTATGGTTTCACATTTTTCTCCAAGTTCTGCTGAAAAGATGTAAGATTCCTGGCCAGGGAAAAAGAAAAATATATCATTAGTAAACTACAGATATTTTCAGGGCTATGAACACATCTGTGATTTATCCAATGGTCTGCAAAGGGAAGACTCCCCAACACAGCTCTGCTACCCTCTGCATCCCATTGGAATCATGCCAGAAACTTTGTCTTCCCTGGAGGCCATTCTTGAGAATGGCAATTTCAGGTTATTACTGAATGATAAGCTGTATCTACATGACTCCACAGTTTATCTCCTGCATCCAGTCATTTCTAAGACTTATATCCAGTATATCAACTCCTAAAGTGGATTTATCAAAGGGGAAGCCTGGGTCTTTGAACTGCATTCATAGGCAAACTCACACTGGACTAGGAATTCTAACCAAAGAGAGGCTGACCTGTAATAACAGAGAGATGTTCCTTTAGGGGCACAGGGCTCCAATAGGGCACTGAACACGTATCTGTACACTGGTCACAGTCCCTGAAAGCTAGAATATTTAGGAGACTTTTTATGATTTTTTTAAACTTTTATTTGTTTTTTAATTGAAGGATAATTGTCTTACAGAATTTTGTTGTTTTCTGTCAAACTTCAACATGAATCAGCCATAGGTACACCCATGCCCCCTCCTTCCTGAACCTCCCTCTCATCACCCTCCGCATCCCACCCCAGCCCCTGTTTGGGTTTCCTGAGCCATACAGCGAATTCCTGTTGGCTATCTATATTGGTAATGTAAGGTTTTCCAGTGGTCATATATGGATGTGAGAGTTGGACTATAAAGAAAGCTGAGCGCTGAAGAATTGATGCTTTTGAACTGTGGTGTTGGAGAAGACTCTTGAGAGTCCCTTGGACTGCAAGGAGATACAACCAGTCTATCCTAAAGAAAATCAGTCCTGAATATTCATTGGAAGGACTGATGCTGAAACTGAAACTCCAATACTCTGGCCACCTGATGCAAAGAGCTGACTCATTTGAAAAGACCCTGATGCTGGGAAAGATTGAGGGCAGGAGGAGAAAGGGATGACAGAGGATGAGATGGTTGGATGGCATCACCGACTCAATGGACATGGGTTTGGGTGGACTCTGGGAGTTGGTGATGGACAGTGAGGCCTGGCATGCTGCGGTTCACGGGGTCACAAAGAGTAGGACATGACTGAGCGACTGAACTGAACTGAACTGAACTTTCCATGTTACTCTCTCCATACATCTCACCCTCTCTTTTCCTCTCCCCATGTCCATAAATCTATTCTCTATGTCTGTTTCTCCATTGCTACCCTGCAAATAAATTCTTCAGTACCATTTTTCTAGATTCTGTATATATGCATGAGTATACGATATTTATCTTTCTCTTTCTGACTTGCTTCACTCTGTATAATAGGTTCTAGGTTCATCCACCTCATTAGAACTGATTCAAATGCATTCCTTTTTATGGCTGAGTAATATTACATTGTGTATATGTACCACAACTTTTATATCCATTCACCTGTCGATGGACATCTAGGTTGCTTCCATGTTCCAGCTATTGTAAATAGTGCTGCAATGAACAATGGGATACATGTGTCTTTTTCAATTTTGATTTCCTCAGGGTATATCCCTATGAGTGGGATTGCTGGGTCATATGGTGGTTTTATTCCTAGTTTTTAAAGGCATCTCCATACCTTCTTCCATAGTGGATGTATCAATTTACATTCCCACCAACGCTCCCAGTGCAAGAGCGTTCCCAAGGAGACTTTAAATGCCAGGAGACCTGTATTATATGTATGTTATATGTAGCTGCTATCAGCACCAGTGCAAATACTCATTTTCCCTCTCTCACACCAGGGCATAAGTTCCATAAAAGAAGGGACAATCCACGTCAAGCCCCATAAGAGCTCGGACGATGGCGGCTTGCTCACTACTAGGTTCAGAGCTCCTGGCACAATGTCAGACACATGGTAGGCACATGGCATTCATTGTTTCCATGAATGAATAGCCAAGTCTGGGACCTCCCGCCTTCTGAAACGTTTCCCCTTCACACTTGTATCCACCACATGAACCAGAAAAGAGCCCTCTTTTTGTCACTTTTCTGTACAAAATCACCATGTGGAGAATAATATGAAGGTTACTTTAAAAATGAAAAACAGAGCTACTGTATGAACCAGCAATCATAACCCTGGATGTATATCCAAAAAAACTATAATTCAAAAGGATGCACGCACCCCAGTGTTCATAGTAGCACTATTCACAATATCCAAGACATGGAAGCAACCTAAATGTCCACCCACAGATGAATGGATAAAGAAGATGTGGTACATATATACACAATGGAATATTACTCAGCCATAAAAAGAACAAAATAATGCCATTTGCAGTATGACAGGACCTAGAATCTCTACTATACTAAGTAAGTCAGACAGAGAAAGACAAATGTCATATGATATTGTTTATATGTGGAGTCTAAGAAAATGATACAAACGAAGTTATCATAAAACAGAATCAGACTCACAGACATAGAAAAAAGACTTATGGTTACCAAAGGGGAAAGGGGGAGGAGGGATAAATTAGGAGATTGGGATTAACGTATACATACTACTATACATTAAAATGGATAAACCAGGACCTACTGTGTAGCACAGGGAACTATATTCAATATCTTGTAATAACCTGCATCGTATAAAAACAATGTACATCTCAACTTACACAGTGTTATATGTCAATTATATCTCAATAAAAATATAATAAATAAATAAATAAGCAGCAAAAAGTGAGCTCAGAATTTAAAAGTAACCAAAAGTAAAACTAATATTTTTCCAACTAATGGTGAGAGTCCTAGAAGGTATATAAAAATAATTTTGCATAGGGAAAAGAATTGAGATATACATTCAGATTAAATTGCAGAGTTACTAAAAAAGCTATAATTAATGGCTAGAAAAGAAACAACAAAATGCCCAGGTGTGGCAATATTTAAAAAGTCCTTAGAGTTCACAAGTTGTATAATACTATAATTGGAGTCCAAAAATAACTATTTAATCAAGATATGTAATTTAACATTCACTATATCAACTCCATCATTCCCTAAAGTTTATATCCCAAATGGTCAACTACATTAGAAGAAAACAGCACAGATGAAGTACCCATAACTACCATAAATACTGAAGACATCTAATATATTATAAGTTAATATATGTACAAAAAACTTAGTGACAACATACAATTTTGCAGACAAATGGACACGATTATACAAGAAAGCATGTGAAGCATGTGTGAAGGTTTGTTCATAACTGACCATAGTAGTGGTGAGGAGAAAACAGTAAATATGTAGAAATCACATATACATATATATTTTCCTGCTCTAAAAGTAGTAACATTATCATTCAAAGATGTAGAATTACAGAGTAGACAAATTACATGGAAGTTAAGACAACAGGCAATGAGTAGTGGCATAGTCATGCATGAACTAAATGAGACACCAAGAAAAGGAACATCTGGAGCAAAATGATTGACAGCAGCGAAACCACAAGGCATACATGAAGGAGAAAAATACAGTGTTAGTGGGAAAATATATACGACAGAGATTACACTTTAAAGAGACACAAAAGCATAGAATCAGAACATGAAGCTGAGGAATTGAAAACACTCTTTGATGGAATCAAATGATTCAATTTTCATCTTGGGGCTAAAACAAATAGAAATCAAAGCTAAATTGAGTCCATTTAAAATATGGCTTTACATATTCCCCCAAATACATAATTCCTGCCTGTTTTTATTTCAAAATTATGTGCAGATTGATAGTGATTGTGTGAATTTGGAAAAGTGATTTAAGACCATATAGAAAAACTTTGGGCTTTCCTGATAATAATAGTGGTAAAGCACCTGCCTGCCGATGCAGGAGAGGGAGGTTCGATCTTCAGGTCAGGAAGATCCCCTGGAGAAGAAAATGATAACCCACTCCAGTATTCTTGTCTGGAAAATTCCAGGGACAGAGGAGGCTGGCAGGCTACAGTCCATGGGGTTGCAACAGAGTCAGACACAACTTAGTGACTAAACAACAACAACAGCAAAACTTTAAATTATTTATAGTCTATGATTCAATAGTCCCTTTATTGGAATTTATATATTTAAATTTAAATAATTTTTATTAAGCATTTTAATAAATATTGAAAATCTCTATCATATGTTAAATAAAAAGTTATTGTTATTTTAGTAATGCAAAAGTAATTGCATTAAGAGTATAAGAAAGAGGAAATAACATGTGTCCAACAATAAAGAGAGTGCTTAAAATAAGTCCTGGTATATTCAATTTGTACTTAGCCATTAAAATAATTTTAATAGAAGAATATTTAATAATGAGGAAATAAGTAGGCAAAGCTCTAAAATATTAACACTTATTTGGAGGGCCAGCATTACAGTACATTTTTATTTTCTTCTCAATGTTTTGTTGTATTTTCCACATCTCTGAAATATAATAAAGAAAAAAGTCACTAAGAACATTAATTCAGGCCATAATGAAAAAGTATGGAAGACATACAACTGAATATTTTTTTTTTTTAAAGCTTAAAAAACACAAGAAATAGAAAACAAGACATACGGTTACTAAAGGGGAAGGGCAGGGGATAAATCAGGAGTATGCAGTTAACAGATACAAACTACTCCAGATAAAATAGATAACTGACAAGGACCAACTGTATAGTATAGAGAACTATTTTTAATATCTAATGACCTATAATTCCTGGTGGCTCAGATGGTAAAGCATCTGCCTGCAGTGTGGGGGACCCGGGTTTGATCCCTGGATTAGGAAGATCCCCTGGAAAAGGAAATGGCAACCCACTCCAGTACTCTTGCCTGGAAAATTCCATGGATGGAAGAGCCTGGTAGGCTGCAGTCCATGGGGTCGCAAAGAGTCGGACACGATTGAGCGACTTCACTTTCACTTTCAATGACCTATAATGGAGAATGCAATAATTGAATCATTTTGCTACACACCTGAAACTAACACACCTTGTAAATCAACTATACTTCAATAATTGAAAAAAAAAAGATGAAAAGGCACAAAGAGGCACAGGGAAACAAACTCAGTGAGATCAAGGTTCTCTGATCAGCAACAGAAGAGCTGACTGGCATGCTCTCGTGGGACCGCCTCTTCAAGTTACAGAATCTCCACCACACTCCTGCACAGATCACTGCGGACAGATTCTGGTCCTGTACTGAAAGGACACTGCGTGTGACCTGGGTGTTATTTGAATGGCTTATGGCTTTACCATAATGCTCTCATATGGATCCATGGGGATGGAATTAGCTTAAGACCTAAACTGAGAAGTGACAGCTAACGAGAGGAAAGATTTACACATTTTATCAATCTGATAAAAAAATTCTCCATCATTCAAAGAAATTCCGTCTGTCCACAGAGGGCCAGACGGAACCAGAGTCATGAGCAGCAGATGGACAAAGCTGTGGAAGCCCTGCCTGTGGAGCACACCCTGGAGGGGCCGGGTAGACCCTCCTTGCTGTTCCCATGCTGTGCCCAGGCAGGGCGGAATGTGTGTGTGGCCACAGCAGTATGGCCTTCCAGAACCTTCCCTGTGCTGCCAGGAGACAGATTATTATTAATACTTCTCCCCCTTGAACCTGGCTGGTCCTTTAAGGATCCTCTGGAGCTGACACGCCTGACTTCCAGATCAACATCATAATAGGTGGTATGTCTTCTCAGATCACTTGCCCTGGAACCCAGGGTCCATGTCATGAGGAAGCCCAAGTCACTTGGTTTGGCCAGGTGTAGGTGTCTGGCTGAATGCCCCAGCGAAAGGCCCAGTCAATAGCCAGGTATGAGTGGGACTGAGCCTTCAGACAATTTGAGGACCCGCCTTCAAGTGATTCATTAAACACTCAGACCATGTGGGGCAAAGACAGTCCTCCTCACAGGTCCATGCATATATGAAAAAAAATTTTTTAATCACTAAGCTGAGCGTGATGTGTCAAGAATCATAGTAGCTAAAACAGTAGGATGCATGGGTATACACCACATGGGAGCCTGCCTGAATGGACAGGACCCCTGCACAACATTAGCAGGAGGTATCCCCTTCTGGTCCCTAGACCAGAAGTGCACTAAAGTGCTAACACCCAGACTTGTCTCAGGGTAGGGAGTGCCCAGCTGTGCTGGGAACTGGAGCCATGAGCGTAAGAAAAAGATTGCAATGAGTGGTCACTGCTGTTGGTCACTAGTCCCCAGATTCCCGAATTCTGGTCAAATATGCAGGTGCATAGTCTGAATAACATATTTGCTCAGGATGTAACCAGTGGGAGCTTGCTTCCCTCTAGCTTTGGGGCAAATGACTGTTTAGTGGATATGGTACAGCAAGATGTTTCCTCATGAGAGGCAGAAGTGTACTAGATGAATGGATTCGTCTCTAGATCTCACAGCCCCCTTGGGGACACACTGCCTAGGATGAAGAACAAAATCGCCATCCTATGTAAATCCCCAAGGATTATATCCTCCTAGGAACATATGTGTGCATGTGCTCCATTGGCCCAGGGTGGCAGGGTGTTGGCGGGAGGCATCAGGCCTGTTACCATTATATCCCTCTTGCTTTGAGAACACTTTTCTCAAGTATGTCTTTTTTAAGTCATTGGTTTTTAGGCTCACTCCTTGGAAGGAAAGTTATGACCAACCTAGATAGCATATTCAAAAGCAGAGACATTACTTTGCCAACAAAGGTTCATCTAGTCAAGGCTCTGGTTTTTCCTGTGGTCATGTATGGATGTGAGAGTTGGACTGTGAAGAAGGCTGAGTGCTGAAGAATTGATGCTTTTGAACTGTGGTGTTGGAGAAGACTCTTGAGAGTCCCTTGGACTGCAAGGAGATCCAACCAGTCCATTCTGAAGGAGATCAGCCCTGGGATTTCTTTGGAAAGAATGATGCTAAAGTTGAAACTCCAGTACTTTGGCCACCTCATGCGAAGAGTTGACTCATTGGAAAAGACCCTGATGCTGGGAGGGATTGGGGGCAGGAGGAGAAGGGGACGACAGAGGATGAGATGGCTGGATGGCATCACTGACTCGATGGACGTGAGTCTCAGTGAACCCCGGGAGTTGGTGATGGACAGGGAGGCCTGGCGTGCTGCGATTCATGGGGTCACAAAGAGTCGGACATGACTGAGCGACTGATCTGATCTGATGCAGAGGTCCCCTGTCAGGAGAGTAGGGGGCTTCATTGTCAACTTTACCCTAGTCTCTAATTTTATCCATATCATTTGCCTAACCTGTGATGGAATACGGAGGGACACCAAAAGGGATTTGTGTAGGGTTGACCTAGGGCAGGACTGAGGGGATGACAAAATGATGACAGAAAGAAATCAGAGAAACAAAGAGCACCAGAAGCTGTCTCTTGAGTTCCTTACTGTGGCTGATTCACGTTCATGTATGGCAGAAACCAACACAATATTATACAGCGATTATCATCTGATAAAAAAAAATCAAATAAAAAGGTAAAGTAAATAGGAGCCATAGAAGGGCTTTTGTTTGCTTGTTAGTTTTAACAGAAAGGGAACTTCTGTTCAAAGCAGTTGTCTTTCAACAGATCTTTGGCAATGCTGGCATTTCTCTTTCAGCCAAAATAAGCGCACTCTTAAAGCAGTGCACTGCTCCTGGGGCCCCAGCTTGGGATGTAACTGCAAGAAGGTGGAGTCCTTCATTTTCACTCTCGCCTGTTTCCCAGGACATCACACGCAAGCGTGTACAAAGGGCCACCTCAGTCAGGGCTGCTGAGAATGTCACAGATGCTTCCCCAAGCACCTTCATGCCTAAGCAGAGAGAATTGGAGCTGGTGGGCCTAGGAACTTAGGTCTCATCTAATTCAGTTCCTCCTTATACACACACCAGAAGCATCTCTAAGAGTCTTGTGACTTGCCGAATGTCACACAGAGAGAAAGTGGTGGGTTGGGGTTCAAGACAGAGGTCTTCCCACATCTAGCCAGCTCTTTCCTCTGGATCTGGACTTAACCATGATGCAAGGAGGGGGAATGAAGGACACAGAAAGGGATTTGTGCAGGGCTGACCCATGGCAGGACTGAGGGGGCTACAAGTGATGACAGAAAGAATCAGAGAAGAAAACAACATCAGAAGCTGTCTCTTCTCTTTCTTCCTCCCTCAAAACTCAGCAAAGTCTGTCCTGTTTCCCAGAGGGCTCAGCCTCATCCAAAGAGGTACCTCCTCCATGACTTGCATACACGTCACCTAGCTGTTGGTGATGATAACCAGGACAATCCAGGATGCAGTGGTGAGTGAGGGACCTTTGGTCTCCAAGTCCATGAAACCCAAGGCTGGAGGCAGAGGACAGCGGGTGAGTCACATGGGAAGGATGGCCTGTTTTCCTTTCTGAATAAGAACATGTATCTGTGTGTTCAGTTGCTCAGCCATGTTCGATTCTTTGCGACCCCATGGACTGTCGCTGGCCAGGCTCCTCTGTCCATAGAATTTTCCAGGCATGAATACTGGAGTGGGTTTCCATTTCCTACTCCAAGGGACTTCCTGAGCTAGGGATGGAACCTGCATGCTTTACCACTACCCCTCTTGAATTTGAGAGCCTTAACTGCCCATCTTTCCCATCTACTTGCTAGATTCCCAATGGACATTCTCTGAACCATATTCAGTAGTTCTTCATGCACTGGGCTCCTCTCAGCGTGAAATTGGTAACATTTGCTCCCACTTAGTTATTAAATTAAATGTGGCCCCAAAAATGTTACATGACTACATGACTGATACTTGAAAATTAAAATATCCCCCACAACAAAATCATTGGTATTCCTGACTGAAATGGAGTTCTGTGGTATTTGCAATTCTGAACAGATAAAGTACAGGTTGTTTGGCATTTCAAAGTGGCTTTGAAAACTCTCTAGTAATTTGTCCCATCAGGCAGTCTTTTCAGCCATTCAAATTATTATTTTTTTCTTTCTACACATTTATTCCATCATTTAGCCCTAGGAGTAACTATTTTCACCACAGGCCAGAATGAAAAAAAGCTATAGCAGGAATAGAGCCTCTTAGTGAGCTTTTCCCTTCTCTGCCTGGCTGACGCCCCCTCTCCTCTGAGAAACCCTGCAAACCTCACTTCCTCCAGACATGCTCCTGAATCCCTGAATCTCTTACTACTGCAACTCCAGGCTGGGGTGTTCCTCCCATACCATGGACAGAACTTCTCTCACATGTATGCACCTGCCTATCTCTCCAACTAGACGGGGTTAGAATGGGGTCCTTCCATCCCTGGAGTTCCAGTGCAACTTGCCTAGTTTTCAAAAGATGCTCAGGACACATTTGTTGAAGCAAGGAATGGAGACTTCTTTTTTGCCAGGTCTTGAGGAAGCGATGCGGTTTCTCAGCCTGCCTTGGCCAAGGCCGCCTCTCACCAAGTGTGAAGAGCCAGGCAGAGACCTGTGAGATGTCCCTAGACTCGGTCCCTTCCCTGGATGCAGCCAAGAGTAGCTTGCCTGGGATGATCTCCTGCCTCTAGGGCAACTAGCAGGTCTTGTGTGTCTGTCCCCACTCTTCCACACACACTTGCCTTTTATCAGCCTCAAGAAGAGCCCTAAATCTTCCCTCCTGTCCTTCCACACATGTCTGATTCGGTAGCCCTAACTTGGTCAGGCAATATTTCAAAGAGAATTTGCGTAACTCACCTCATGATCAAAACCCGTAGACTTGAGTGTTCGGGCAGAAATTTCCAGCTGTGTTGAATTAGGGCTGATGTCAAATTTCTGTCCTACTCACTAAACTGGGGAAGCGTGATTTAAAACAGAAAAAAGGATTTCCTTTGTTGGGCAGGATTTTCTCATTAAAATGACTTTCTAAAAACATTTATCTAGAAAGGTTTATACTTGGATCCAAAAATACATTCAGTTGCTAGCCTGAGCAGATGCCTGCACCCCACACACTGCTGAAAACCACACTCGCAGGCTCCGTGGTCAGGCTCTCCAAGGACTTTATTACTTAGTGATTTTCCCATAAAGAAGACTATGCCCTTGCCTATGAAATTTGGAAGATACAAACATTTAAAGTTTTAAAACTAGAGCTCATATTGAAAGGGAAGGGGGGACTTCCCTGGCAGTCTAGTGGTTAAGACTTTGCGTTCCAATGCAGTGGGTACAGGTTCGATCCCTTTTTGGGAAGCTAAGATCCCACATGCCTCGTAGCCAAAAACCAAAACATAAAACAGAAACAATGTAACAAATTCAATAAAGACTTTCAAAATGGTCCTCATAAAAAGTACTAAAAAAAAGGGTAAGGATTATATTATATTATAACAATAATTGCTTTGATAAGAACAAGTATCTGGTAACATCTCATCTGGCTACATCTAGAGTGATGAGAGAATCATATGTATCATACACACACACACACACACACACACATTATTTCCTGAATAAAATGTATTTGGAATAGAAACTGTTTAGGTTACATTGCTAGTTAGGTTAAGTACTGCTGTAGCTGCCAACTTTACTTATGAAAGACTGCCACACCTAACAGAGAATATGCTTTCAGAAATGTTATTCATCAGCGGTGACCTGCTGCAGATTTGAGCAGACCGGCTCCACCTTGGGTTAAGTCACTGGATAAAGAACATTGAAATAGCTGATGTTTTAAAATGCTGACAAAAGTAGTTCTAAAGGGCAAGGCAGTATGATGTCTGAAATGATAATAAGCAGCAGGACAAGAGAAACCTGATAACTGAGGTAAGAAGCCTTGCTGTGATTTACAAATTAAGCTGAGGAAATCAACAAGTACCCTTCAGGACTGTGTCCCATGTGAGAAACGCATTGTGCTGGGCGATGTGCTTAAGGAACTCATCAGTATGAATGAGTGGACAAAGAAGACGTGAGGCACACAGATATATTCCATTACATATGTAACGGAGTACTACTCAGCCACGAAAAAGAATGATGTAATGCCATTTGCAGAAACATGGATGGACCTAGAGATTATCATACCAAGTGAAGTAAGCCAAAGACAAATACCTTATGATATCACTTATATCTGGAATCTAAAAACAGATGCAAATGAACTTATGTACAAAACAGACTCACAGACATAGAGAACAGACTTATGGTTACAAAAAGGGAAAGGGAAAGGAGGAATAAATGAGGAGTTTGGGATTAACAGGGCTTCCCTTGCAGCTCAGCTGGTAAAGAATCCGCCTGCAATGCAGGAGACCTGGGTTCAATCCCTGGGTTGGGAAGATCCCCTGGAGAAGGGAAAGGCTACCCACTCCAGTATTCTGGCCTGGAGAATTCCATGGACTGTATAGACCACGGGGTCACAAACAGTCAGACACAACTGAGCAACTTTCAGTTTCACTTTGGGATTAACATATATACACTACTATATATAAGATGGACAATAAGGACCTAATGTATAACACAGGGAACCATATTCAATATCTTGTAATAATTTATAATGGAAAAGAATCTGAAAAAACATATGTATATAATGGAATCGCTCTTTAAAATTGGCATATCATTGTTTTACAATGTTGTGTTAGTTTCTGCTGTATAAAAACATGATTTATACATATATATATGTATATCCCCTCCCTCTTGAGCCTCCTTCCCACACACACCTATCCCACCCCTTTAGGTCATCACAGAGCACTGAGCTGAGCTCCCTGTGCTATTCAGCATCTTCCCACTAGCCATCTGTTTTACACACAGTTCAATTCAGTCGCTCAGTCGTGTCCAACTCTTTGCAACCCCATAAATCACAGCACGCCAGGCCTCCCTGTCCATCACCAACTCCCGCAGTTCACTCAGACTCACGTCCATCATAGTGTTACCTATTAACTGAAACATTTTAAATCAACTATACTTCAATTTTAAAAAAAAGAAAAAGAAAAAATTAGCCATCAATATTTCCCACAGTTAGTGGTCAGGATCTGTGCTAACAGGGAAGGTCTCTGACTTGGACAGCCCCCTCTCTGTCCTACCAGCCTACTCAGATCCCTACTTTCCTTGGCCATGTAATAAGGCAACAGCAATAGGGACCTATCCATAAAAATATCTAATTCCTGCAGTGAAAGTCACAGGCTACATCACAAAGAAAGGACGGGCGACAGAGCAACCTGCATTTACGGATTGTTGAGCCACAGCAGTACTTATGTTTCAAAATCAATTAAAAATCCTGCACTGCACACATGCATCCTTGCAAACCAAAAATGGATCTTGAGCCTCATGATGTGTGTTCTGTTCTTAAGTTTCATTCCCTCTACTGTAGCTTGAGGTAAACCAGATGTGATTACCACCATCCATGAGCTTAGCTGATACATTAAAGCATTTCCTTAGTTCAGTATTAAAGTCACAGCCTTAAATATGTTCCTTTGGGCTGTTTTCCAAAATACAAGCTTGGCAAATACATTCCAGAAATGCTATATGGTTTTCCTTTTTCTATTGTCCACATAAAGAATATTTACCTCAAACTCCCGTCCAATACCACAAAGGATATCTTTCACAATCTATTTGAAATAGATTTTGTAAGTATTCAGGTTTTCACATAAATGCTGAGTTCTGCAGTCATTATGTAATGCCAACAAGCAGAGAGGCACATGGTGACACTAATGGTACATCGTTACTACTCCATAAGATACATGTATTCATCCAAATATTCAGATTATATGGTTACACCCTGAGTAAGTGGGTATTTCTTTCAAAAGCATCCAGATGTTGGTGGTGGTAAGGAAAGCATCTGAAATGTTTAGATGTCTTTAGGTCAGAACAAGTCAATTATTTGTCTTCAAGTATCTGCACACTGAGTCGGGGGAATATCCCCTGGAGAAGAAAATGGCAACTCACTCCAGTATTCTTGCCTGGAGAATCCCAGGGACAAAGGAGCCTGGTGGGCTATAGTCCACAGGATCACAAAAAAGTCAGACATGACTTAGTGACTAAAACAACGAAATGACAAATCTGCATGCTTATTTCAAAGAAGACACTAAGAAATGAGTTCTAAATAGAACCATTAATAGAACAAAAGATATGGCTGAAAGAAGAAATGGCCTGGTAATTCATGTATGTTCATTGGCCTGTGGTTTCTAGTTCACATGAAAGGCAAGCTTTAGAAAGCCATATTTCCTAGCCCATGATCACATGAGAGAATTTGGTCTGCTTCCTTTGACACACCAATGTTGCCTAAGGCCAAACTGTACTGGAAACTTTGGAGGAAAAAAATCTATTTGTAAAGGAGATTGATAGAATCAGTGAATACCTAAACAATCTGTTTAACACAAGACTTCAGATTCTGGTGATAGCCACATAAATTCTAAGGTCCTTTTGCATGAGAAAATGAAGACAGAACACCTCTGGGGGG
This sequence comes from Bos javanicus, assembly GCF_032452875.1. Classification (NCBI taxonomy): domain Eukaryota; kingdom Metazoa; phylum Chordata; class Mammalia; order Artiodactyla; family Bovidae; genus Bos; species Bos javanicus. Next base: position 6,249,952 of record NC_083895.1, on the reverse strand, counting down.
GTTGCCTTTCAGGGGATGTGTCCTGTGTGTGTGTGTGTGCATGTGTGCTTCAGTTCAGTCACTCAGTTGTGTCCGACTCTCTGCGATCCCATGAATCGCAGCACGCCAGGCCTCCCTGTCCATCACCAACTCCCGGACTTCACTCAGACTCACGTCCATAGAGTCAGTGATGCCATCCAGCCATCTCATCCTCTGCCGTCCCCTTCTCCTCCTGCCCCCAATCCCTCCCAGCATCAGAGTCTTCCAATGAGTCAACTCTTCGCATGAGGTGGCCAAAGTACTGGAGTTTCAGCCTCAGCATCATTCCTTCTAAAGAAATCCCAGGGCTGATCTCCTTCAGAATGGACTGGTTGGATCTCCGTGCAGTCCAAGGGACTCTCAAGAGTCTTCTCCAACACCACAGTTCAAAAGCATCAATTCTTCAGCGCTCAGCCTTCTTCACAGTCCAACACTCACATCTATACATGACCACAGGAAAACCATAGCCTTGACTAGACGGACCTTTGTTGGCAAAGCGTGCGTGCTTGGTCGTGTCCAACTCTTTGGGACCCCGTGGACTGTAACCTTCCAGGCTCCTCTGTCCATGGGATTTCCCAGGTAAGAATACTGGAGTGGGTTGCCATTTCCTACTCCAGGGGATCTTCCCAACCGGGGAATCAAACCTGCATCTCCTGCACTGGCAGGTGGATTCTCTACCAACTGCGTCACCTGGGAAGCCCTGCCAGCTGCCTGTTGCTAAGAAGTACTGAACTACAAGGAGCTCAGACTCAAATGCCAGCTTCCATTTGTGTTCATCTTAAATTAAAATTGTTTTGAATTTCTACATGTTTTTCTGTGAGTTATGCAACTATGAGACGACTAGAATCACTGCTTTGAACAGAGTATTAGTACACTTTCCAGAGATGTAAAAGCCTGGATTCAAAATCTCTCAGTTTCTCAACGGAAACTGTGCCACAAGTGTAACAGTCCTCTCCACCCAGCCTGTGACCAGCCTCTCTCAACCCCTCAAGTGTTCATCAGTGAGCGACAAGGAATTTCCAAGGTGAAGGAGGCTCCGAAGGCCCTGAGGTAGTTTTCCTCAGAAGCACAGAACTATTTTTAATTAGTAGAAGAGGCGCCACAGTTAGGCCCTGGAGCAAAGAGAGTGGTTCCGTAATTTTCCAAAAGCAGGGAGAGCAGACAGATCAGAGGCATCCACTTCCTCTCCTTGGGCAGGAGGCTAGCAGGCTGATAATATCAATTAACTGAGAGAAGCGACAGGAACCAGTTAAATGGTGGCCTAGAAGCCCCCTCCTCCCACCAGACAGGTGTCCGGAGCTCAGAGCCCTCCCCCAAAGCCAGGGGCCAAGGCCAGGGCCAGAGTGGCGCTGGTGAGCCTGCCAACTTCCCATCCTACTGACGGAGTGTTTTCTAAACCTTTTGGTGCCAGCTGTACTTAAAATTCTAACTACACAAAACCAATACAATATTTTAAAGTAAAAAAAAAAAAATTCTAATTACATAATTTAAATAAATACTATGTAAAGTAATGAAATATTAGTGGGAAAGAAGAGGAGTTCCTGTGTCCATCTAAACTATGTTGAAAACCTTGGGAAAACTCAATAATATTTAAGCAGGGAGGGACTGAGGACTGTTATGTAAGTGTTCTAGAAATTTCCAGGCCTCTTTAAAGAAACACAAACTGGAAATTTGTTGATGATGCATTATTGGTGAGGTTTCTGCAAGAAGAGCCATGGGAAAAGCCAGTCAGGAAAACCTGTACAAACGTGTGCCAAGCCTTGGTCTTATAAGTAGCAACAATTAGGAGATAAACTTAAAAAAAAATTTCAATGCACATATATCATTTTTTACAATTCTCTGGCTTTTAAATCAATCAATCAATCAATTACCAATCCCCATGGCAACCTAATTGCTTCTACTGCTCTCCTCTTGGGGTAAGGAGGTTGGGTTTGCAACACAAAATCTTAAATTGTAGAAAGGATGGAATTTCTTTTCATGCCCAAGTTTTCTGCTTTCTCCTCAAAGGCCTTAGACAGAAAGAGAAAAAGAAGCTAATGATTAAGTGGGCATTCTACCCTGGGGGTTGTCTCACAAATTTCAAGTTAGATGAGCTACCAAGAGCATGTCCATTCACAAGTGAACGGATAAAGAAGTTGTACATATATCCAATGGACTGTTACATAAAAAAGAATGCATTTGAGTCTGTTCTAGTGAGGTGGATGCTAGAGCCTGTTATACAAAGTCAAAAGAGAAAGACAAACATTGTCTATTAATGCATATATGGGATCTAGAAAGACGGCACTGCTGAACCTCCTTGCAGGGCAGGAATAGAGACGCTGACAGAGAGAACACGCTTGACACAGTGGAGGCGGGAGAGGGTGGGGCAAACTGAGAGAGTAGCGCTGAAACATACACATTACCGTGTGTAAAGTAGAGAGCCAGTGGAAAGCTGCTGTATAACACAGGGAGCTCAGCCTGGTGCTCTGGGACAACGCAGGGGGGTGAGGTGGTGGGGGTGGGAGGGAGGGTCAAAGAGGGAGGAGACATATGTATACTTATGGCCGATTCATGGTGATGTATGGCAGAAACCATACAACGCTTTTGTAAAGCAATTATCCTCCAATTAAAAATACAAAAAAAAAAAAAAAAAAAAAGAAGAAGAAGACATGTAGTTCAGGCCCTGCTCTTTTTACCCTGCTTCACTGGTGAGGCTGCTGCCCTGCTCATGGGAGCCAGGAAGTGATGGGAAAGAGAGAGAAGCAAAACTGCATCTGCCAGGACTGGAGAATAAGCCCTTCAACCACTACAGATGTTTCTAGAATTATAAATCAGTTTAAGATGGTGAGGACACACTTCTTCACCACATATTGGTTTTTTTTTCAGCTTTCCTTTCATGTGAAATGGAATAAAATGAAATTGGGAGACATTGGCAATCATTTTTGGAGACCTATATAATAACTAAAGGGCTTCCCTGGTGGGTTAGATGGCGAAGAATCCACTGCAATGCAAGAGACCTGCTGGGTTCAATCTGTGGGTCGGGAAGATCCCCTGGAGAGGGCATGGCAACCCACTCCACTTTTCTTGCCTGGGAAATCCCATGGACAGAGGAGCCTGGCAGGCTACAGTCCATGGTATCACAAAGAGTCGGCTACAACTTGGAGACTAAACCACAACCACAACAATAATAACGAAAACTGTAAGTCAACTAGACTTCAATCACAAAACAGAAACTAACAACATAAAATTACCCTGTATCTTACTGCTAATGCCCTTTACTGCAGACATCTCAACACCCTGGCTACTCAAATCCTGTGTGAGATGCTCAAAGCTGCTGGGCCTTTTTTAGCCTCTTTGAGCCTCTTTGAGCAGCTCCTGGCTGGGAAAGGAAGCAGCTGGAGGCAAAAGGCAGGGAGAGTGATGCTGTCCAGGGGAACTCGGCGGGAGGGAAGCCCACTTTGTAGTAAAAACAGAAAGCACCCCAGCAGGACAGGCTGCAGACAGGAAAGAGAGAATTACGCAGGTATAATGGCCAGAACGCCAAGTACAAAAGAGCAACTTCAGAGTGGAGGAAGCTGGCTCACTGATTTCCCCAGCTTCTGTCTGGCCCCCATGCAATTTCTGTAATGTCTATAAAGCAGGGCCAACAGCAGCTGATTGTTTCCAGAGGCTGAGGCAACGCTTGCAGGAGAGCTGTAATGAAGCTGAAAAAGAAGAGGGCTCTTAGCATTGAGGAAGCGCAAGTGAAAATTGGCCCTTCGCCCTGTGGCCAGCTTCCTAGGTAACAAAGCCCACAGCAAATTACTATGCCTTAATGGGCCCAGTTGTAAATGGGGGAAATGGTGCTGAGAAGCCCGGTGGGACCCTAAACACAGCAAAATCTCTAATTAATGACAAAGTACTTGTGAGAACTGGTGCAACCAAAATGCATGTACCCACGTGGGGTAGATAAGCACAGGGAAGGCTTTGAAAATCCATCTCCCTGTGGACCTCCAGAAGAAGTCAGCAATTTTTCATGGAAGATTTAGGTTAGAAAGTAATTGACTGCCTTCAGGGCACCAGGTTTCAAGAGAGAAACCAGTGCGGGGTGGCCAGACCCAGCAGGGAGTTCCACAGCAAAGCAACTCAGTGCTGCAAAGCAAACAGACACCATGGCCTCAGGATAAACACACGAGGAGCCAGAATCCAGTGAGTCCCTGGAAAGCAAGGCAGGAAAACAGAAGCACCTTCCTCCGAATGAGACCCTTGGTTATTGTTCACATTTCAGTAGCTTAGAATCCTTCATCCAAATACAAACAAAACTGTCCCTTTACTAAACCTTTCTTTACTGAATATCTTCCACGGATTCATTGCTCTCTTTTCTGTCAATAAAAGAAGCAGGGTATACTATTTTAAAAAGGTCTTAGAGATTGTTGTGACTGCCATAAAGAGTGATAAACACACACACGATTATGAGTTAAGCCTGTACTATGTATGTGTCAGAGAAGGCAACGGCACCCCACTCCAGCACTCTTGTCTGGAAAATCCCATGGACGGAGGAGCCTGGTGGGCTGCAGTCCATGGGGTCTCGAAGAGTCGGACACGACTGAGCGACTTCACTTTCACTTTTCACTTTCATGCATTAGAGAAGGAAATGGCAACCCACTCCAGTGTTCTTGCCTGGAGAATCCCAGGGACGGAGGGGTCTGTTGGGCTGCCTTCTATGGGGTCGCACAGAGTCAGACATGACTGAATCGACTTAGCAGCAGCAGCATGTATGTGTCAGGGCTTCCCTGCTGGCTCAGATGGTAAAGAATCTGCCTGCAATGCAGGAGACACAGGTTCAATCCCTGGGTCGGGAGATCCCCTGGAGAAGGGAATGGCTACCCACTCCAGCATTTTTGCCTGGAGAATCCCATGGACAGAGGAGCCTGGTGGGCTACAGTCCATGTGGTCTCAAAGAGTCAGACGCAACTTAGTAACTACACTGCCACCACATGTATGTATCATTCACGTTTAGGTGCATTATTTTATTTAAATCTTCACAAGCTTCTTTCATGAGATATTTTTCATTGTTCTCATTTTTTGTTTGGTTTTTTAATAGATGAGGAAATGCAGTCTGGATACAGCCCAGTGGCCTTGGCTCTGCTCATCTGCTGTACTGCCTTCTGATAGCCTTGAGACAAATGCAACCAAATCGAACAGCTAGAGCCTCACTTTTAAAACAGGGAGATATCATTTTTAAAATTATAGTCATTTTTGTAACATTACATGCAGTAAAAATTTTGGTGTAAAATTATAAATTTAGACGTAGGCACTCAGTTATGCAGAGACTTCCCAGGTAAGAGATGCAGTTCAATCCCTATGTTGGGAAGATCCCCTGGAGGAGGGCGTGAACACCCACTCCAGTATGCTTGTCTGGAGGATCCCATGGACAGAGGAGCCTGGAGGGCTACAGCCCATAGCATTGCAAAGAGCCAGACATGATGGAAGTGACTTAGCATGTACGCACACACAGTTACATAGCCACTGCTACAATCAAGAACTGAGTAGTTCTCTCACTACCGCCCCACCCCCAACTCTTTCATGTTGCTGTTTGTGACAGGTGCCCCTCCCCCGACCCCCACCAACCCCTCATCCCCACCCCTCCGCACCAGTACCCAGCAACAACTGATCAGTTTTCTGTTTATATAATTTTGTCCTTTCCAGAAAGGAAGCTCAAGCGTTCCAAAGATGCCCACCTTCCTCTCTGACCAAATCCCAGAACGCAATGCAGGGACAGTACATTGGAACATGAAGGACACACAACTGGAGATGACCAGGCAGCGTGCCCCTTGCATCAGAATATTCTTCGAAGCTGGCCCACTGAGACAGGCCACAAGTTTTAACAATGCTAACCAAAAGCGAGGCAGTCAGGCTTTTCAGGGGATTCCCCCTGCAGGGCCTCGGCTAACAAAGGAGTTGAGATTATCCACAGCTCAGTGCAGAGGCTCCTTGTATGAAGCCAGCAGGATTCCAGAGAATGACAGCAGCTTGCTTTCTCATAAGGTTGCTCAGTGAAAATATATGATCAAGTATCAATTATCCAGGCAAGTCCAGAAGGCGTTGACAGTAAGCACAGGTCATCAGAAGGTGTGTGCTCTTAAAGACCAGGGTCCTGCAGACAGGACAGGGGCAGGGTACCCACATGGACATGTTCCCTGGTGAGTAGTGGCAAAGGCCCAGGGAGGCGGCACATCCAATGTCAACTGTGAGACACGGATGTGGAATGACACGTTCCTCCAGATTTGGGTGTGCGTGCTCAGTCGCTCAGTCGTGTCCAACTCTTTGTGACCCCATGGCCTGCAGCTTGCCAGGCTCCTTTGCCCATGGAATTTTCCAGGCAAGAACACTGGAGCGGATTGCCATTTCCTCCTCTGGGGGATCCTCCCCACCCAGGGGTCGAACCCATGTCTCTTGTATCTCCTGCACTTGCAGACGGATTCTTTACTACTACACCACCTGGGAAGCCCCTCCTCCAGTTTCACCAAGGCTTTATTTTCTTTTAATATTCAGAACACCAGGGAATCTGGCCAGAAAAGTGCTCTGAAGCCTCGTGTCATGGCACTGAAACTGGAAAGAAATTCCTAGAGCCCTTTTGTTGAAAGGATCTTATTAAGGCTAGAAGGGAAAGTGAGCAAGGATAAGGGACAGAAAGGAGAGATGAAGCAGGGAGGGGAGGGGTGGGGAACTCAGATCTCTGTGAATCTAGGTCAGCCCTGGGGTAAAACAGTGAATAAATCTACACTTTAATTTGTAATGCATATATCACAGGCCATATCTTAAGTTTTTTAAATGAAAAGAGCAAGTTCTAACATTCATTATGATCTTGCTTTGGCAAAAACAGTTAATGGAATATACACATATATTTGTTTGATTCTAATGAATAAACTGTAGGATATGTATTCTAAATATAGAATTAAATATCATGCCACTACTGCTAAGTCACTTCAGTCGTATCCATAGACGGCATCCCACCAGGCTCCCCGTCCCTGGGATTCTCCAGGCAAGAACACTGGAGTGGGTTGCCATTTCCTTCTCCAATGCATGAAAGTGAAAACTGAAAGTGAAGTCACTCAGTCATGTCCGACTCTTTGCGACCCCATGGACTGCAGCCTACCAGGCTCCTCCATCCATGGGATTTTCCAGGCAAGAGTACTGGAGTGGGGTGCTATTGCCTTCTCTGTTAAGTATCATAGATGACATATATAATATGTATACAGACAACAGCAACATGTTATATATGACATATAGAGTGTGGGCTATATACATACAGTAATTATATATTAGTTTATATATTCTGACTAGAGCTATGAAATTAGAATAAAAATAGAACTAAATATGCCAAAAGTTTTTTTTCATTCTCCTATATATTAAACAACTTCTATAAAAATTCTACATCATTTTGAAATCATGTTCAGGAGTTGTTAAAACTTTAAAGAGTTTGGGTGGTTCGGTAGGAAGCCCACCCAGTATTTACTGCTCTCACTTGCAGTGTGGTCCCAAAGCCCCTCTCAGAGAAAGAATCCTTAATCCTATGAGGATGGACAGACCTCTTTCTGATCACTGCTAGCACAGTGAGGCGAGGGAGTCAGGTGCACCGTCCACTCTTCAAAGGCTTGCAAAGGGTTCTTCCTTTCATCTTCCAGGTGGGACCTCAGGGGGGTGGCCAGAGCCATTGTATAAGTACCCCCCACTAAGTCATCCGTCTGCCTCTCATCTGCAAACAGGCTGCCCCTGGCCTCCTGGAGCTGCAAGCTCTGGATAAGCAACCGACAAGCTTCCAAGTCAGCTTCCCACACTTTTCCAAGCAGCGGACACTTGCAGCTATAAGGCAGAGGAAGAAACAAAGGCATAAAGATTAATTCAGTGCTGTTTCTTCATACCAAACCAATAGCTTTTCCACCTGGCTAAAAAGTTAGAGTGAACAACTTGCTTTTACATAATGATGGATTATTTCAACCAGAAGATTCAGAGGGGCCAAATTTGTATACCATCAAGTAACAGTGAAATAAGTATAGTCCTTCTTAGCTACTTGGTCTGTAAGGATATCCAAGATCCTAAATATTTTTCAAGACTCAGTGGTTCAATACAGCAACCCTACTCACGTTTTTCCTCTTGTCTTTCTGCCTTCATTTGAGTCCCTAGACTTGCCCAACTCCCTCAGGGCAAGTACTTTTTCATGTGCTACTTCATCTGCCTTGGACTATAAGAAGATTCAACCAGTCCATCCTAAAGGAGATCAGTCCTGGGTGTTCATTGGAAGGACTGATGTTGAAGCTGAAACTCCAATACTTTGGCCACCTCATGTGACGAGCTGACTCATTGGAAAAGACCCTAATGCTGGGAAGGACTTAGGGCAGGAGGAGAAGGGGATGACAGAGGATGAGATGGCTGGATGGCATCACCTACCAAACCAATACCAAACCACCCATGGGTCTGGGTGGACTCTGGGAGTTGGTGATGGACAGGGAGGCCTGGCATGCTGCGATTCATGTGGTCGCAAAGAGTTGGACACGACTGAGCGACTGAACTGAACTGAACTGAACTTCATCTGCCTAGATTGTCCCTCCCCCACCTTTTCCCTTTACCGACCCATGTTCATCCAGGTAACATAAATGAGTGAAGCAGTGCAAGGGTAATATAAACCATAACAACAGATACTCAGCCTCAGTAACAGAATGCAGTAAGAGAGATGTGAACTCTTGCTAGTAGGAAGGACATATCCCTTTACAGGGAACCCTTTCATCAGCTCAGACCAGATAAAGCCATGAGGAATGTAGACTCAATGTTAACAAAAATTTTGATTTTAATGGAAAGCCAAAAGCCCAAAATTTTAAATGAAAACATATTTTTCATCATCCATTCAGCTTCAGACTGAACACTTTCTATACAACTATCTTCCATTTATTAATCCTTCCTTCTACTGTGTCTAATCTGCTATTCAATTTATTTATTGTGTTCTAAATTTTGGTAACTTTATCAGTTATATAATTTCTGTTGACTTTTTTTTTTTTTACATTTCAGTTCTCTTCTGAAATTATCCACCAGCTCCTCTATCTTCCTAAATATATGGATCATCATTATTTTAAAGCCTGTAACTATAAATGATGAATCCAAAAGTAAGTAAGAAAAATGAGACAGAAGCTATATATTAGAAAAGCTATTGATGAGAATTTTCAGGTAATTGACAAGGGGCATCAAATTACACATTCAGATACAATCTCAAGGAAGGAAAAAGCAAACTTAAAAACACACCCAGGTTCATCTTAGTGAAACTGCTGAACAACAAAGACAGATCAAATCTCTTAAAAACAGCTAGAGGGAAAAAAAGACATTCACTTCAAGGAAGCAATAATATGGGTGACAGAAATGGTGTAAGCCAGGAGGTGATAAAGCAACATCTTAAAAACAGTGGGGAAAAGGTAACATCCTATAAATTATACGATTATTTTAATTTCATTCAAAAATAAAAATTAAAAAAGGTATCCTTAAATAAATAAAAATGGAAACAATTCCTTGTAGTATATGCACAATAAAGGAAATGATCCCAGCTGGAAGCAAGGACATGCATTATTGTTGTTATTTAGTTGCTAAGTCATGTCCAGATCTTTTGTGACCCCATGGACTATAGTCTGCCAGGCTCCTCTACCTGTGGGATTTTCCAGGGAAGAATACTGGAGTTGGTTGCCATTTTCTTCTCCAGGGAATCTTCCCAATGCAGGGATTGAATGCACAACTTCTGCATTAGCTGGTGATTCTTTATCACTGAGCCACCTAGAAAGCCCAAGGACATGCATGCTGCTGCTACTGCTAAGTCACTTCAGTCGTGTCTGACTCTGTGTGACCCCATAGATGGCAGCCCACCAGGCTCCCCCGTCCTTGGGATTCTCCAGGCAAGAATACTGGAATGGGTTGCCATTTCCTTCTCCAATGCATGAAAGTGAAAACTGAAAGTGAAGTCGCTCAGTCGTGTCCGACCCTCAGCGACCCCATGGACTGCAGCCTACCAGGCTCCTCCATCCATGGGATTTTCCAGGCAAGAGTACTGGAGTGGGGTGCCATTGCCTTCTCCGAGGACATGCATAAAGGAATGAAAAAAAATGGAAGAGTAAATATTTGGCTAAATTTAAGTGACTGTTGATATAAAAAAAAAGCAATAATTTCTTTTGTGATCTAAAATATATGAAGACTTAAAATACATGACAAAGAGGGAATGAAAGGCATTAAAATAGTTTCAGGTCCTTGAGTTTCCAGAAAGTAGTAAAGTGCTCAATGTATTAAATTTTTAAAACTCATGGATTCATATTGAACTCCTTATGGTAATCATAAAGCAGAGAGATTTAAAGAATGTATAACTAACAAGCCAATACGTGAGAGCTTTAAAATTAAAATACACTAAAGTATTGGTTTTAATGAAAGCAGTAAAGATAGGAATGAATGTGATATAGATAGGGAAGATGGCAAAATAGAACTATTTATCCCTAATATGTTAGGAATTACATTAAATATAAATAGACAAATACTGTATTTAAAAGTCAGTTCTAATGAGGTGGATGAAACTGGAGCCTATTATATAGAGTGAAGTAAGCCAGAAAGAAAAACACCAATACAGTATACTAACGCATATATATGGAATTTAGAGAGACGGCAACGATAACCCTGTATGCGAGACAGCAAAAGAGACACAGAGGTATAGAACAGTCTTTGGACTCTGTGGGAGAGGGAGAGTGTGGGATGATTTGGGAGAATGGCATTGAAACTTGTATAATCTCATATATGAAACGAATCGCCAGTCCAGGTTTGATGCACGATACTGGATGCTTGGGGCTGGTGCACTGGGACGACCCAGAGGGATGGTACGGGGAGGGAGGAGGGAGGGGGGTTCAGGATGGGGAACACGTGTATACCTGTGGCAGATTCATGTTGATGTATGGCAAAACCAATACAATATTGTAAAGTAATTAACCTCCAATTAAAATAAATAAATTTATATTTAAAAAAATAAATAAAAGTCAAAGATTTTAGACTAGAATAAGAAAAAATCAAAATCCAATTCTATGTTGCTTATAAGACACATACATCATTAGATATAAGGATACAAACAGGTTGCAGACAAAAGAATGGAAATGAAGGCATAAGAAATACAGTGTAATGGGTAAAGGACAGCCTGTTCAATATACTCAGGTCAACTGGATTAATATCACTATACGAATGGGCTTCCCAGGTTGTGCTAGTGGTAAAGAACCTGCCTGTCAATGCAGGAGACATTAAGAGATCTGGGTTCAATTCCTGAGTTGGGAAGATCCCTCAGAGGAGGGCACGACAACCCACTCCAGTATTCTTGCCTAGAGAATCCCAAAGACAGAGGAGTCGGTGGTCTAAAGTCCATAGTGTTGCAAAGAAGTGGACACAAGTGAAGCAACTTAGCACGCACACACTACAGGGAAAAAAGCCAACTCGTGATTATTGGCTCACACCAGGCAAACATCAATTTCAGGTGCACTACAGATCAAAATGCGAAAAAGGAATAAAACTTCCAGAAAATAATTCAGGCATATCTTGCTTTATTATGCTTCATTTTATTTTACTTCACAGATACTGCTTTTTTTTTTTTGCAAATTGAAGGTTTATGGCAACCCTGTGTCAAGCAAGTCTATCAGCACCATTATCTTTTCTTTTTAAAAAAAAATCTATTTATTTTTAATTGAAGGACAATTGCTTTACAGAATTTTGTTGTTTTCTGTCAAACATTAAGAGTAAGCCATAGATACACCCATGTCCCCTCCCTCCTAAACCTCCCTCCCATCTCCCCCCCAAATCCCACCCCTCTGGGTTGATACAGAGCCCCTGTTTGAGTTCCCTCAACAGTAAATTCCCATTGGCTATCTATTCTACGTAAGGTATTGTAAGTTCCTATACTTTCTCCATACATCTCACCCTCTCCCTCCCCAAATCCCACTGTGTCCATTAGTCTGTTCTCTAGGTCTGTTTCTCCATTGCTGCCCTGCAAATAAATTCATCAGTACCATCTTTCTAGATTCCATATATATGCATTAGATTACGACATTTATATTTCTCTTTCTGACTTACTTCACTCTGTACGATAGGCTCTAGTTTCATCTCCCTCATCAGAACTGACTCAAATGTGTTCCTTTTTATGGCTGAGTAGTATTCCATTGTGCATATATATACACCACAGCTTCTTTACCCACTCATCTGTCAATGGACATCTAGGTTGTTTCCATGTTCTAGCCATTGTAAATAGAGTTGCAGTGAACATTGGGGTACATGTGTCTTTTTCAATTTTGGTTTCCTCAGGGTATATGCCTAGTAATGGGACTGCTGGGTCATATAGTGGTTTTATTCCTAGTGTTTGTTTTTTTTTTTTAAGGACTCTCAGAGATACTGCAGGTTTGGTTCTAGACCATGACAGTAAACCTGCGATGTCTCTGAGGTATGTCTGAATAGGATAACATCTTTATGACTTTGCAGTAAACAAAGATCTCTCAAACTGGGTATAAAAAGTACTAGCTATAAAGAAAACAAGTAAGAAATTTGACTATAAATATTAAGAATTTACATTCATCAAAAAACAAAACCATTGAGAGAATGAAGTGATAAGCCACAAAGTGGAAGAAGTTATTTGTAATACATACAACCAACAAAAAACTGCGTCCTGACTATAAACAGGACTCCCACAAGACAAGGAAGAGAGAGACAACCCCATTTTGGTCAAAGACTGGAAAAGACACTTCACAAAAGAGGGGATCTAAATGCCAATGAGTGCTTTATGAAAAGATGTAACAACATCAATCATCAGGAAAATGCACACTAGGCTCCAGAGTGAGACCCTACCGAGAGAATCAGACGTGACTGAGCACGCACATGCGCACGTGACCCCTGGGAACCCGCAAAGATTACTAGTCCTCCCCTGTGCTGCTGGTGGGGGTGCGCACGAGTGCAGTGCCTGTGAAATCTTGTTGGCAGATGTGCTAACGATGAAAATACGTCAGTCACATGACCCAGCAACAACTCTTAGGAATACGTACATTTCATGAGTATATATTTAGGACTTGTGTTAATTCACAGTAGTCATTTCTACAGTCACTATGAGCACTAAATTGGCAGATGCTGAACCACTGCTCTCAGAGGAAATGCAGCGCTAGCCTCCTGTCAGCCTTTGGTTGCATTATCATGGGCTTCCCAGGTGGCTCAGTGGGTAAAGAATCTGCCTGCAATGCAGGAGACACAGGAGACATGGGTTCAGTTCCTGGGTCAGGAAGATCCCCTGGAAGACGGCACAGCAACCCACTCCAGTATTCCTGCCTGGAGAATCCCATGCATAAAAGGAGCCTGGTGGGCTACAGTCCACAATCACAAAGAATCAGATGCAACTGAGCACACTTGCATGATCAATGTATTATCTTGTTTTATGTGTGTTCCTGTTTTAAAAAACCTTACTTAATATATAGTGTTGATTCATTACCACTAGTCCCATACAGAGCACTATAACTCATGCCTGAGCAAAGCTCACCAAACACATATGCTCTCTATAAGGCACATTACAGCTTTCCTGCCTTTAGGAGCATCAGACAGCACTTCATCACTCTGCTGGTGAGGTAGCCATTTGAACAGCAAAATCACCAAGAAAAAGCACAAAGATGTGAAAATCATGGCACTAAAAAGTCAGCAAAAGGGGGATGTCTCTACAGTATGACAACTGTAACCAGGAAGCGGAGTACTGCCTGGTTCAACCTCAGCTGGAATCGTGCCCATCAAGTGACTCAAATTTTTAGCCACTCTGAGCATGTCCTTGAATAACAGGGAGAACTCTGCAGGTATTGATTTGGGGGTTACAAGTAAATCTCCGTAAGTAGACAAACGCACAAATTCAAAATCCACTAATAATGAAGACCAACTGTATATATGATCAGACAACATTATTTGTAACAGCCAAAACCTGGGAGGGAAAACAGATGTCCATAATAGAAGAATGGATTAATCATGGAGTGTCCAGTCATTGGAATTTTTGCAAAGAAGATGAACAAATTAGTACAATCTGCAAGAATATGGATGAATCTCAAAAACATAAGCTTAGACAAAAAGGCAAAGAGGAGGTACTATGATTCTACTTATTTTATATTTTTAAATATGAAAAATTAATCCATGGTATTAGACATCAAGATAGTGGCTTCTTTGGAGAGAAGTGGAGTAAGGACAGGGAGAGGCATCAGGAGGCCCGCGGGCATGTTAGAAGGGTTTTGTGTGCCCATGGTGGTGGTGATGGGTATGTTCATTTTGTGAATATTCATCAAGCAGTGTGTTCACCATGTATGTACTTTCTCATCGTGTGATATGCAGTCTAAAATAATAAAAAGAGGTGGTCCAGTAGTTAGGGATCCAAGTTTCCACTTCAGGGACAAGGTTCCATCCCTGGTTCTGGGAACTAAGATCCCACGTGCTGCACGACGCATCCAAAAAAAATTTTAAAGGGATAAAATAATAAAAAAAGAGAGAAAAATCACATTTCCTTAGCCACATCCTGGATCAAGAGAGGAGGAATAGGGTCTGGTACACATGAGAAGAGATCATCCTTGTTAGAAACACCAGACTCTCTTTTCCAGTTTCCTAATTGTAGCCAATCTGATACGTGACAAGTAGCATCTTGAAGTAGAGTTTCTCCACTACAGTCGCTTATTAGACACTCAGATTTTCTCCTGTGAAATATCTCTTCTGATCCATTGTCAGTTTATTCCTTTTGTGGGTTCCCCATCCTTCTCCTAACGTTTTCGTTGAAAGTGTGAAAAGTGTTAGTCACTCAGTTGTGTCCGACTCTTTGCAACACCACGGACTGTAGCCCACCAGGCTCCTCTGTCCATGGAACTCTCCAAGCAAGAATACTGGAGTGTATTGCCCTTTTCTTCTCCAGGGGATCTTCCTGACCCAAGAATTGAACTTAGGTCTCCCAATTGCAGGCAAATTCTTTACTGACTGAGCCATGTTAAAGGAAGCATTTTATTGCCAGTTGAATATCTTTAATTTTTATAGTCTACTCAGTTTTCCTTTTTCTAGTGTCCAGTTTAACATTCGGAGAAGGCAATGGCACCCCACTCCAGTACTCTTGCCTGGAAAATCCCATGGATGGAGGAGCCTGCTAGGCTGCAGTCCATGGGGTCGGGAAGAGTCAGACATGACTGAGCGACTTCACTTTCACTTTGGCAACCCACTCCAGTGTTCTTGCCTGGAGAATCCCAGGGACAGGGGAGCCTGGTGGGCTGCCGTCTATGGGGTTGCACAGAGTCAGACACGACTGAAGTGACTTAGCAGCAGCAGCAGCAGTTTAACATTAACACTGCATCTTTTATAGAAATCAATCCACTTTCTCACAGGTTTAATATGCATTATAATGTTTGTTCATAAATTTTAAAATCACTTTTCTCCATAGACATTTTTCCTTTACATTCTGTATTTTATTTAAACATTTACCTCTTTTCTGACTAATCTTGTTCAGTGTTATCAGAGTCTTGCTAGCTTATTAACCTTTCGAAGAACCTTTTGCTTTGTTCATCTTTGATACTTATTTTTGTTCTCTATTTTCTTGATTTCTGATTTTATCTTTATTTTTCTCATTCTTTATATTTATCATCTTTTTATTAGCTTCTGCTGTCAAATGCTTGTTTTACTTTTCTCTCTATTTTAATTTTCTAATAAAAGTATTTAAAGCTCTAAATTTTTATCTAATACCTTAATCGTCTTCAATATTTTTGTTTTTTATTATAAAATGTTTTCTTTTTACTATTAAAACCATTAATTATTTTAAATATATAGAAAAACATGAAAAATAGTTTAAAAGACACTTGCATAAGGCAGAGGAACCAGAGGCCAAATTGCCAACATCCGCTGGATCATGGAAAAAGCAAGAGAGTTCCAGAAAAACATCTATTTCTGCTTTATTGACTATGCCAAAGCCTTTGACTGTGTGGATCACAATAAACTGTGGGAAATTCTTCAAGAGATGGGAATACCAGACCACCTGATCTGCCTCTTGAGAAATTTGTATGCAGGTCAGGAAGCAACAGTTAGAACTGGACATGGAACAACAGACTGGTTCCAAATAGGAAAAGGAGTTCGTCGAGGCTGTATATTGTCACCCTGTTTATTTAACTTATATGCAGAGTACATCATGAGAAACGCTGGACTGGAAGAAACACAAGCTGGAATCAAGATTGCCGGGAGAAATATCAATAACCTCAGATATGCAGATGGCACCACCCTATGGCAGAAAGTGAAGAGGAACTCAAAAGCCTCTTGATGAAAGTGAAAGTGGAGAGTGAAAAAGTTGGCTTCAAGCTCAACATTCAGAAAACAAAGATCATGGCATCTAGTCCCATCACTTCATGGGAAATAGATGGGGAAACAGGGGAAACAGTGTCAGACTTTATTTTTCTGGGCTCCAAAATCACTGCATATGGTGACTGCAGCCATGAAATTAAAAGACGCTTACTCCTTGGAAGGAAACTTATGACCAACCTAGATAGCATATGCAAAAGCAGAGACATTACTTTGCCAACAAAGGTTCGTCTAGTCAAGGCTATGGTTTTTCCTGTGGTCATGTATGGATGTGAGAGTTGGACTATGAAGAAGGCTGAGCACTGAAGAATTGATGCTTTTGAACTGTGGTGTTGGAGAAGACTCTTGAGAGTTCCTTGGACTGCAAGGACATCCAACCAGTCCATTCTGAAGGAGATCGGCCCTGCGATTTCTTTGGAAGGAATGATGCTAAAGCTGAAACTCCAGTACTTTGGCCACCTCATGCAAAGAGTTGACTCATTGGAAAAGACTCTGATGCTGGGAGGGATTGGGGGCAGGAGGAGAAGGGGACGATAGAGGATGAGATGGCTGGATGGCATCACTGACTCGATGGACGTGAGTCTGAGTGAACTCTGGGAGTTGGTGATGGACAGGGAGGCCTGGCGTGCTGTGATTCATGGGGTCACAAAGAGTCGGACACAACTGAGCGACTGATCTGATCTGATCTGATACCTACCATCAAACTTCCTGATTTTTCATATTTTTCTGTAATTGAATTTGACTTACTTCTAATTTGTGACATTATTGCCCCCCAATTTTACATATACTGTTGTTTTTTCTAATATTATAATTATTACTCCAACTCTCTTTTAGTTCAATTTTTCCTTTTACTGCATCTTATGTTCAATTTTTTTTTACATTTTTCCTTTTTTTAATTTATTTTAATTGGAGGATAATTGTTTAACAATACTGTGTTGTCTTCTGCTGTACAACAGTGTGAATCAGTCATAGGTATACATATGTCCCCTCCTTCTTGAACCTGCCCCAGTCCCCCCACCCCACCTCACCCATTTTTCTTTTTCCAGAAATGAATGCAATACAACACATTTGGCTGAAATGTACAAAAATCCATTCTGGAATTAATCTTTGGGATTGGTGGCTTTCACCTATGTGTTCAGAATTACCATAATTACTGTTTAATAATTATGGTTGTTTTTCTGATTTGTTACAACCAAGATTCTTAATTTTTAAGTTTTATGTCTTTATTTGTTCCTATCTTCCTTTTTCTTAATTTATATAAAATCATGAAAAAGAATAAAGAGAGATCCATGAATCCTTTACCCATTTTCCAACAATGGCAACATTTTGCAAAAATATAGTACAATATCAGAACCAGGTAACTGCCATTGACGCAATCCACTGATCTTATTCAGATGTCCTCTCTCGTGTGTATGTGTGTGTGTGCGTGTCTACAGTTCTACATAATTTTATCCCTTGCACAAGTTCATGTACCCACCACCACATTCAAGGTACCAAGCATCCTAATACCCTTTGCTATAACCACATTGCCACTTCCCACCTTGACTACCATCTCTAGTGTCTGGAAACCACTACATCCGTTTCCAAATTTTATCACTTCAGAAATATTATATAGATGGAATCATAAATTATGCAACTTTGGGATTGGCTTTTTTCATTCAACATAGTTCCCCGGAGATTCACACACCAACAGTTCATTTCTTTCTATTGCTACGTAATGTTCCACGCTGTCTGAACCAGTTTATTCAACTATTCACCCACTGAAGGACATCTGTGATGTTCTTCCCAGCTTGGGATTATTATAAATAAAGCTCCTATGAACATTTGCGCACAGGTTTCTGTGCGAAATTAAACGTTCATTTGTTGTTTGAGAGGCTCCCACTGGGTCATGGAGGGAATGAGCCTGTCTGGCTGCCTCTTAGCAAACTTCCACCGCCTCTTCATTCTATTCTCATTCCACCTCAAAGGGGATACACTTGGACGCATTCTGAGGCCGTATTTTAGTTTCATATTTACTAAGACACATTTCTTGTTTTATTTGTAAGTTCTCTATCTCATCAACAGTAAAATTTACCAAAGTTTTTTTCAATTCTCTCTCACATAACTCACGCTGCCCTCCTGAAATTATTGTTTGTATTGCTGAAATATTTCCTTGAAAAACACTTCAAAGAAAACGTGTTTTGTAAATCTTTTAAGGACCTACAGGTCTGAGAACATCTTTATTTCATATTCAAACTCTAAATAATGGTTAGGTTTAATATTCTGCCTTCTTGCCTTCTATGATGTTGTTGAAAAGTCTGAGATCAGCCTAATTCTTACCCCTTTCTAGATAATCTGCCCTTAGACAATTTCTTTTTATCTTGGTTTTATATGAAGTTTAATTGCAACCTATTGATCCCCTCACCCTTTCCTATTCTGTTAGAGTTACTAAGCCCATTAGTAAAAGGTCTTATATCTTTCCCTTTTTTCTGGGAAATTGTCAGTCATTAGTCTCTCAAATATTTCCTCTCTTTCCTCTATTAATTGTTTTCTTTTCTTTTGGGATTTTTTTTTTTCATATGAACACTGATCAAATAACTCTATTCTGTACCTTGCTTAGCTTCTGTTTTTTTTTCCTTCTCTCTGTCTGCTCCTCAGGCCTTCAGAGTATTTGAATAGTTGTCTGGCTCACTAATTGGTTCTTTAACTGAATCCACTTGGCTATTCAACCCATTTACTGAGACTTTTTTCAACTTTTATATTCTGTATTCTCTGAATTTCCATTTGGGTTTATGACTTCCTATTTTACCTCCTGTTTCCAATATTCTCCTTTACCTTGTGGAAGTATATGATACAACAATTGAACATCTTGCGTCTAATTATGTTTCATCAAGACTCCATTATTGTTGTTCCTTTACGGCAGTTGCCCTCCTAAGAAGTCTCATGTATATCCCATTGAGTTCATGTTTGCTTAGGCATATTAACCACCTCAGCTGGTGATGGGTCTTTGGAGAAGGGGATAACGCCAAGGCCCTAACTTGTGCCTATAGGCGGGCTGTCGTCTCTGATAGAATAATTTGTACTTCTGTGTTTGCAGAATTACACAAGACTCCCTCAATTATCTACCCTCCATGGAACAGAGAGGGCTGGAGCAGTGCAGATCCAAGCCTTCCCGGGGCAGCTCCTCTGATTCACTGGCAGGCAGGCGCTTGTGTCTTTCCAGAAGCAACACGATGGGTACTGGTTTTCCCAGGCAATGTGGGAGAAAGAAAAGGGCGTGTCCCAAAACCCCTCCTCCACTTTATCATCTGTTTCTTCCCCACATGGAGACCACATCACCTTCAGTGGCCTGGAGGGCCCTCAGTTATTTTTTATTATTAACTTGTCAGATCCCCTGGCATCTCTCTGGCTTCTTTCTAATGGTGTGTGCAGGGCTGGATTCACACCTGTTCCCAGGGGAAAGAGTTTGCGGAGTCTATAAATAATTCTCTACATTATAGAACTCTGTGTCCATTTCCTATTTAATAAGATACATTATGTGTGGTCTTTGAGTGAAAATGAAAGATACTTATCCTGAAATACCTCTTGGAATGCATATGTCAAAGTTTGGAAATCAGTTTTAGAGACACAAACTGAATGGTAAGCAAATCATGTAGGTGTGAAATTACAGTGCTTCATTATAGTTCATGTAATAATTTCATGAAGGTTTAGATTTTTAAAATATCTTCTTATTGAATCCATTTGTAATGAAGCGTAGTAGCTAATTTGAGTCTCTCCTATGAAGGAGAATAATTAGGTCATTAGTAACAATCCCTTAAACAAATGACTTACAGCCATTTGAGCTATGTGAGATCTTTGGTGATGTTTTTACAACCAATAATGAGACAATTTGAAGACACAGGTTCAGTGTTTCTGGGGAAGCTCTTGAATAGCGAATAGAGATTCATCATTCCTATTATTCCTCATTTGAAAGCTAAATGAAGTCCCAGAGAGATCATCAGATTGTGGCTTGAATCTTGGTGGAACTTAGGAATGAGTGTGCTATTTACAGAGAATGATGTTAAAAGAGGGGCTAGGCAGGAAATTTGTGCACAAGTTTCCACTCATTTTAGAAATAGAAATAGTTCTACCACAGTGAGTTAGAATGCTAACACAGTGAGTGAATTCTAACACAATTCACAGTGAGAGAACTGTACGTGTCTAACACAGATGCTAAAGCTGAAACTCCAGTACTTTGGCCACCTCATGCGAAGAGTTGACTCATTGGAAAAGACTCTGATGCTGGGAGGGATTGGGGGCAGGAGGAGAAGGGGACGACAGAGCATGAGATGGCTGGATGGCATCACTGACTCGATGGACATGAGTTTGAGTGAACTCTGGGAGTTGGTGATGGATGGGGAGGCTTGGCGTGCTGCAATTCATGGGGTCGCAAAGAGTCGGACACGACTGAGCGACTGAACTGAACTGAACACAGACACTGACAATTTAATTTTTCTTACTAAACTCTCTTTCCTGACCTATTACTATTTTCAATGATAGAGTATTAGCATTTTACCTCATTCTTTAGGAAACTTGAAAATAACCAGGTCTTTTCACAGAACCATAATGGAGTAAACTATCAAACCCGTATATGAATGCCCAATGGTACTAAGCCTTCAACTGCAAATTGCTTAGACACCACCAGTCCTCATGTGTCTAAAATATTTTCATTCTTTGCACAACATAAAGTTCCAATTTTCAGAAACTGATTTTCTTAGAAATTTTAAAATGTCATTCCTTTGTCTTCTATTTTCCAAGAAAGAAAGATTAATACAATCCTCCCCTGAGCAAAGACTTGTAGATAGTTTAGCCTGCTTCCCAAAATGCCATCTGAAACTCTGACAAGAGGAAATGTAGTATATGAAAAAAGTGTTTGTCTAGGAAACTGTAGTGAATACTGTTATTTGATGAGCCAATGTCTCTTCTTCTTATCCTTCCTAACAAAACTCAGGGAGTATTCAAGTAAACAACCCTCCTTTGTTGGGTCTTACTGGATGGGCTTCCCTGGGGGCTCAGCTGGTAAAGAATCCTCCCGCGATTTAGGAGACCTGGGTTCGATCCGTGGGTTGGGAAGATCCCCTGGAGAAGGGAAAGGCTACCCACTCCAGTATTCTGGCCTGGAGAATTCCATGGACTCTATAGTCCATGGGGTCACAAAGAGTCAGACAGGACTGAGCAACTTTCACCTTCACTTCACTGGATGATAAGCCTAGCTCCCCAGATAGACTGTGACTAGATGAAAACAGATAACCTATGACAGTCTATTGGGCAATCCTTTATGGTACAGGGGTTGGCAATCCAGATAGCTAAACTAAGTCAATCAGACCAAGTTCTATGGCCCATGCTGAGATGGTGGTGGGTGGTGAATAGTTTTTGTTTTCTCTCCCCAAACAGCAATGAACAAAGAAACCACTGTGTCTATCCTGTGATCTAATGGAGTCATCCTACAGGCAAAGCTGATGCATTGTGAATGGAAATGATCGGAAAAAAAAAAAGAAATGGAAAGAATCTTTGAGTTTTTGATGACAAGTCTGAGTTGCTAACTCAATCAACCCAGGTATCCATCCTACTTTTGTTTAAGCCAGTTAGAGTTTGTATGCCTATTAATTGTGACTGAACATAGAGTTGATTCAGTCAAGATCAGATGACTTTGACTGGAATTTAGCCTCTACTATAAAGTTTGGTGATCTTTGGAAAGTACTTTCTCGCAGTTTGAGTTTCTACATTTGTAATATAACATCTCTTATTATCTCAGAGGATGGATTATACAAAAGAAAGATACAAAATGATATATACAATATATAAAAGAGCAGTAGTAGTAGAAAAAGTATTGAAGTTCTCAAATCTTGAATACTGGTAAGCACTAGGAAAATGAAAATCAGTCTTAAATGTGCATGTATGATGGCTAGGATATGATAATCATGGGCCCTAGTTATTTTTCTCCTATTAATTGGGTGAGACCACTAGTTAATTCCACCCAAGATTTAACCTCCCAACAATGTAAAAGATGTTTTGCAGAAAGGTGGTACAGTTATTCATCTTCATCATTCTCATCATTCCTATCATCCCCATCATCTCCATCATCTTCATCAACTCCATCATCTGCATCAACTTCATCATTTCCAGCATCCCCATCAATCTTCATCTCCATCATCTCCATCAACTTCATCATCTGAATCATCCCCATCATCTTCATCTCCATCATCCCCATCATCTTTATCATCTGCATCATCCCCATCATCTGTCTCCATCATCTCCATCATCTCCATCAACTTCATCATCTCCAGCATCCCCATCATCTTCATCTCCATCATCTCCATCATCTCCATCAACTTCACCATCTTCATCATCCCCATCATCTGTCTCCATCATCTCCATCATCTCCATCAACTTCATCATCTTCATCACCCCCATCATCTGTCTCCATCACCACCACCACCACCACCACCCTCATCATCACTACTGTTAATTAGCAGTGATTGGTCAGAAGTTGTTCTAAAAGTTGTTACCTCAAAATAACCTTAAGAAGTAGTCAGTATTGCAACACTGTGGAAGATTTAAATTACAATTCAAATTCTTTGACATTCCTACAATCGAGAGGTGGAGTCTCGTCCTCTCTTCTTGATTCTGGACTGCGTTACTGACTTCCTTGTAACCAGTCGATCCTGGAAAAGGCCCTGTAGTTTCCACCAATTGTTCTGGGACACTTGCCCTGAGGGAAGCTAGCTGCCAATCAAGAAGTCTGTCTATTCTGAAATCAGCACACTGAGGGGACTACATGCAACTGGCCAATGCAAATTGGTCACTGACGCCAGCTACAATCTCAGCTGATGGCTACTCTCAGCTGCTAGTCATGTGAGCACCTTGGCTGTCCAGTACAGCTGAGCTGACAAGACAGCAACCTCAGTCTCATGACTACAACCTCTAGTGAGAACTGCCCAGCCATGCACTTCCTGAGTTATGACCCACACAACTGTGAGCAAAGTAAAATCGTTGTGCTCGGAGAGATCTCCATTTTACAGGTGAGAAAATTAAGGTATCCTCAAAAGCCAAAGACATAGTCTAACCATAAGTCTGCTCAATTCCCTCTCCTTTGTAGATAGGCCAATCAGCCACGATTGGATCAGCCAGTCCTTCTAAAAGGACTTTTAGAAGTCCTTTCCAACTTTACAGCTTCTTTCAAACCGTTACTCCTCTCCCCGCCGCCCCACCCCACCACTGCCCACTGCATCACTCAGCTGTAAACACCGAGACAAAAACGGAAAGAGAATATCACCAGAAATAGCTATTGATATATAGACAGATAATTATCTTGAACAACTGAATGCTGAGTTTTATAACATGAAATCCAGGTTATCAGGAATCTCCATCAACCCAGCTCCTCCTCTTAATTTCTCCATTTATATTCATGCTCTCTTTATTCCTGCCTCCTCTTGGCTTATTTGTTGCTCTTGCACCGTTAGAATTCCATCCTTGGAGAGCAGTAATCCTGACTGCCATGCTGACTGCTGCTCCCAGCACTTAGCACAATGTGACGTGTACTAAGACTCAACACATGCACCCCAACTGACATGCACACACTGGCATATTTTAAACAGGTAACCAACACAGTACCGGGAGCTCTACTCAATGTTATGTACAACCTAAATGGGAAAATAATTTGAAAAAGAATAGATACATGTACATGTATAACTGAATCACTTGGCTATACACCTGACACTATCACAACACTGTTAATCAGCTATACTCCAGTATAAAATAAAAAGTTTAAAAAAGAGTAAACCGATTAACACAGCACTGTTCATCAACTACACTTCAATTTAAAAAAGAAGAGTGAATTGAATGAAGGCCAGACATTATGGTCACTTTCAACGTTTTTCTTTCCATCATCAAACTATAGATCCTAGACGGAGAACGTTGTTTAGGTCTGTTATTCCTTTTTTGACTCTACTTTGCATTAAGCAATTCATCTTGTCACCCCTGCAGTTAATTATGAGCCTTTCTGCCTTCAGACATTCCACTCTTCTAATCTAGCACATCTATTATTGCTCCAAAAAACGTTAGTGGCTTTCATTGCTTGCCAGATGGAAGCCAACTCTTTCAAGGCCTTTCCCCGTTGACCTCAGCCCTACTCTGGACACCTCCCCATGGCTCCCCTGTGTGTTCCCCGATGACACCCAAGTGCATCGCTCGCTCTTCCCAGGACAAATGCACAAGTTTCTAATTTCAGACAATCACTTCTCATGCTTTTTCTTTTCCAAAATCCCCACCTGTTAAAAAGCTAACAATTCATCAAGGCCCATCTCAAATGTCACTTTAGTAAAGAACTCTTCCCTCATCCCTCACCATGTATAGTCTCCATTCTCTGAACCCCTATGGCATTTGGTAGTACTCTTAATACAGTTATTATTTTCTGCTTTGATGTCTGACTTTGATGTACATATACCTTCTACTGCAGGTTTCTAATGAAGTTTGAGAATAATTCATACTCATTTTTTAAAAAAATCCTGTGAATCATACAGTCTAGCAAGGTATTAACCATGATAATAATTCAGTAAGTATTTAATTAACTGAATGAACTTTCGGGAAAGATACACTAAAAGAACTCCTCCAATTTGAAGCAGATAAAACAATTAAGTGAAAAAATATCCACCCTAATAAAGGTTAATAGGGGAAAAGCTTTCCTGATAAGTGATCCCAGTAGACTGACTACATTAAAAATTAAGGTCTCAATATGCCACTCAACTGGCCAGTGCTGCATTGTTTTCTAAGCTGTTCAATGACTAAATGGAAATTTTAAATCATTTGACTACAAGTTTAAAGTGGGGAAGACACAAAAACCCGAAAGTCAAAAAAGGGACAAAAAGGGACAAATCCAGATACATGCAAATTTCAACTTCTAGACAGCAAAATGCCATAAATGAAAATCAAAATTCAAATGGCCTATTTAGGAAAAAATATTTCTAATACATTGCACAGTCCAAGAATCAAATTCTTTAACCTTCAAGACTTCTGAAAATCAATAAGAAGAAAAACAAACATTCCAAGAAAGAAACAGAATCAGCAGAAGAAGAAAAGAAATGACCAATAAATACATAAAAGGGTGATCAGCAACATTTCAAGGTAAAGATGTGCAAATAAAGCATTACCCTTTTTTAGGAAAGTCATTTGGCAATGCTTGTTAAGATTAAAAAAGCACATAGTCTTTGATTTAGCTGCTCCACTTCGAAGCATGTACCCTACAGACATATTCAGACAAGAAAAAAAGAGCTGTGTGGAAAAGTACAGTAATTGCATCACAAGAAACAACTGGAAACAACCAAAGGGAGAAAACAAATCAACCAAATTTACTGTTGCACACAATGCAACCATTCACAACAGAAGGCTAGGCTATGTTTCTCAAAATAATGGAAAGGCTTCTAAAAAAATTAAATCAAAGTAGGTAAAGCACAGAACAAATAGTATCCTGTTAAGACCTCATTTGAAGTTTAAAAAATAACAAAAGGGCAGACATATACATCCATATATGCCTAAGCACAAGTAAAATATTTCTGGAAGAATATACTTGAAATTGTTTCCTTATAGTTGGGAGAGGCATGGGGGATTTACTTTATATTTTACTGTTTTCTGCTGTATATATTCTTTTTTTTTTTTTTTGCATTCAAATAAACCACATGTATCCTTTATTTTTATAACAGAAAGGAAATCTAAATTTTAAAAAAATTTATCCACTGCTTTTACTTTGGCCTTTTGGCCAAAATTTGCACAGTCCCCTTTGCAGAGAGATGCTGTCCTAGTTTCTGGGCACATGTGTGATCAGTGCAAGCTGTCAGTTGAGGAAAGGGCTTCCTAATCAGAGCTTTTCGAAGTAGGAGCTACACTAAGTCCTGAGAGCCACAGGATAAACAGAAACACATGCCCATGCTGAGGGCAGCCAAGGAATTTTAAAGGGAAACAGGAGCTAGACAGGAAGAGAGAGAGAGCTTCATAAATCGCCCCCCAGCTCCTCTCCTGGGTACTGTCCAGTAGCTCAACTTGAAGAGAAAAGGAGCCAGACCCCACCCTGTAGGTGAAGGCTATGATTCTCCCCACCTCTCGGAGCAGGCACCTTTCCACAGACAGCTCAGGGCTGGGATGGGAAGAGAGACCTACCAAAGGGCTCCCACTGAATGTTTTATGGGACAAACGTTCAGTCAGAGTGTCAAAGAGGCAGAGCATCCCTACAGCTCCATAGACATGTGCATCTGGCCTTATGGAAAATAAAACAGAAAAATGTCCCCAAACTGTGTTCTATGGAGAAGAGTAAAAGCTACTTGGGAATGAGTGATGCCCCGAGCCCCAGCCCGGAGATGCTGCTGGCACAGTGTGAGAGCCTTGGAGATTCTGCGGGGCTGGAGCAGTGGAGGCCATCAGCTCATGCTGACATCGTGAGAGCCTTAGGTGGGCTTTCCCTGGTGCTGGAGTGCTCAGTCCATAAGCCACAGGAAGTGTAACATGAGCTCCAAACAGACCACAATCATGGCTCCAGAGACAGCAAACAGCCAGGGCTGGAGCCTCTGACACGAAAGGGAGCCCAGCAGCCAGCTGCAGCCTCATTATGGGCTGAGCCCCGATCCCCCGAATAAAAGACGTGATCAATATATACCCCAAGCAAAAGGAGCTCACCTGAGACTTCTTCACAAATGATAGACTGCAGGGGTGAAACAGGGGTGCTTTATGACAGCCCCACACAGTAGGATGAGGCACTGAGCTGCTGGATGACCATGTTAGGAGCAGTGGGCGCACCACACGAACATCCTTCGTTTATGGCCCTGCAGCCCATACTTCTGCTTTGACCTGTATCCAAAATTGTAATCATCCACATGTATTTGTTGCTGTTGTTGTAGTTCAGTTGCTCAGCTGTATCTGATTCTCTGCGACACCATGGACTGCAGCATGCCAGGTTTCCTTGTCCTTCACTATCTCCCGGAGTTTGCTTAAACTCATGTCTTTTGAGTCAGTGATACCATCTAACCATCTAATATATATTTGCTCCCTCCCAAAGCAAGGACAGGACTTCCCTGGTGGTTCAGACGATAAAGAGTCTGCCTGCAATGCAGGGGACCTGGGTTCTTTCTCTGGGTCAAGAAGATCCTCTGGAGAAGGGAATGGCTACCTACTTCAGTATTCTTGTCTGGAGAATTCCATGGACAGAGGAGACTGGTGGGCTACAGTCTATGGGGTCACAAAGAGTCAGACATGACTGAGTGACTAACACTTTCACTTTCAAAGCAAGGACACCTTCGAGGTCAGAGTGTGCCCTTGATGAATCAGGGAGTGAACAGACTTCAGTGTCCAAGGTGACACTCAGGCTGTCTTGCACTGTCCTCAGGCTATCATCAAGGCTGTAGGAGATCAAAGCCCAGAGCTCCCCTCGGGCCGGCAGAAAGGATGCTGTCAGCACAAAGAGCAGGAAGACCACGGAAACCTTCCTACCTCTCAGGAGAACATGTGCTGTGCCTGGGCAAGGGCCTTGGCACCTATGCCTCGCAGCTGCAGGTTATTCTAAGACCTTGGCTGCTGCTGCTGCTGCTTTTCAGTGGCTAAGTCATGTCTGATTCTGCGCCACCCCATGGACTGTAGTCCACCAGGCTCCTCTGCCCATGGGATTCTCCAGGCAAAAATACTGGAGTGGGTTGCCATTTCCTTCTCCAGGGGATCTTTCCAACCCAGAGATCAAACCCACATCTCCTGCTTGGCAGGCAGATTCTTTACTACTAAGCCACCTGGGAAATCCAAGACCCTGGCTATAAACCAACCAAGGAAAGAGAAAGCCAGAGAGCAGAGTGGCCACAAAAGGATCATAACAATAGGACTGGTAAACAAGAGCCTCAGGGTTGAAGGGGCTGGAGAGATGAGCAACAACCTTCCCTGAGCTAGTTCTCCTTAAATGTACGAGATCAGGCATCACAGTGAAGGCCGGTCCACAGGACAACCGAGCCGCAGTGCAGGGGGTGCCCATGGCATAGGGGGTCCCACCAGGTATGCACTCAGAGCTCCTGATTGGCTGACTGAAGTTCATGGGGGCTGCACTCATTGAAATTACCTGCAAAATCTCATGTGAGAGTGCAGGGGAATAGGAGCCACAGATTTCATAAGATTCTAATATAGGCATGTGATTTTTTTTTTTTTTTTTTTTTTAAAGAAAAGAAAAAGGGATTAATGTACACATGGTTCACTTGGCGTTCTTGGTTCCCAAGCCAGGGCGGGCCTGAGACCCTGCCTTCCAGCCGCATCTGGGTGGTGCCCGTGTTGCCAGTTTGCAGCCACACCTTGAACAGCAGGGTCTTACCTGCTGAAACCTACAGCCTCCGGGGCTGACACAGCCTGCACCCACAGGGTTCAGTGCCATGCTGACCGGTCCATATGTTAGCACATGTGACAAGAAATACCTGACAAGAGACAAGCTCAGACAAGTATCACTGGCACTTCCTAAATGCCTTTGGAGTTTACGACCAGCTCATCATTAATAGGGAAGAGCTAGGAAGACTGGCTTCCATCACCGCTGAAGAAAGATAACCCAGAGTCCCAGGTGCCTGGGCCTTTCTTGTGAGTTCAGAAGGAAATCCAGCAAAGAGAGTACTTTTTCTTCATTTTGGCTTTTATCTACCACCTCTGGGAAACTGACAGGAAAAAGAAGGATGGTCAAGCGACTTCATTTTGTTTATAGAGAATGTGTGTGGTGCTGAATATCTATGCATACGAAAGATCAGATTAAACCTTTCCAGGCAAAATGAAGCCTAAGTGGTTGCTGGCAGCAAATTCCACTGGCAAAGACTGTCGATACAGAGTGGGTCTTAGCCCTCCCAGCCTGGCTGGGCTTTTGGCCACCAAGGAGCGTCCCGAGGGCTGAGCAGTGCTGAGATGCGGTCCTGAGACAGGAGTCTACGGGGGCAAGTAGAAAGCCTAGCTCCTGACAGCCACTGGATTGTGCATCTACAGCTCTATCCCCAGTACACAAAGTATCATAAAGGCTGAAATCCAAATTGAAGTCTAAAAATAGCAGGATGAAATTATTTCCTTCCTTCCCTTCACCAGAGAGCACAGCGGCTGACATCAATATCCGCAGGGCACAACTGACTTCTCCGAGTTTGCGTGGAAAGAACGATTACACAACTGCCCTTTCTCACCAGCAGACCTACTGTCCCAGGAAATAAGGAAGGGAAAGCAATTACACTGTTGCTGAAAACCAATAATGGATATTTGATTACGATTATTAATGGGGAAAGAAAGAGATGGACCGCTGAGCTGCAACCAACCGCTAAGTGAATTTGCAGGATATTCCAAGAGGGGGATTAATTTTTTGTTTTCTTTTCATCTCTCAGCCAGTCACTGGAATGTGACACCAAACTTTAAGCATGGCCTGTCACATCCTTATCAATATTCAATGCCACAGCACTGTGGTCACATTATCTCCCCTGGATTCCCAAGTGACAGGCTCCTTGCTGTGGGGGCTTGTTTTCCCTTTGCCTCTAAATAGGAGGCGGATGTAGCTGAGAACCGACTTGTCAGGTGTAGGAAATTAACTAATTTTCAAGACATCAGAAAGACATTTTGTAGCAAATATTTACTTCTCTGTTTCTTTCCTACTGATATTGAACATGCATTATCTAATCTGGAGGATGCGGGATTTATAATCTCTCTGAACCAAGGGATGTTATGGCTCTTTCTGAAAAAAAAAAGAAAGAAATGCTGTCAATTCCTTCAACCCCTGGTGAGAACACTACTACAGCACGAAGTACATTTGTCATAAAAGAATAGAACATCTGGTGAGGCATGCAGGGAAAGAAGACAAGGAGATATTTCTCTGACTTGATATGGCACCTGAAAACCCATTCCCCTGCACCGGCTACCTCACCACTGAATTTCCAATCACTGTCTGCCTCAAGGTCCAGATAAACATGGCAGCTTCATGTATTGGCCATTAGCCACTAGAGCTCCCCAGACAGGGAAGGCTGGGAATGGGGAGAGCTGAATTAGAGGGTGCAGGCTGAGAGGAGACTGGTACCACCCTCACTGTGCCTGCCAGGGCTTTAGGCACTTGTCACACATTATTTCATCCTCTTGTAAGATTTCACTACCAAGGTGAGTATTATTATTACGATGCTCTCAACTCTGTAGATCAGGGTGTGGACTCGAGGGTCTGGTATTTGCTCAGTTATCCAGCTAGCTAGTTGGTGGAGCTGAGACTGAATCCCATCCTGATGACAAAACTATGACCTGATGGCATTAGGTTTTCACTCATTTTGTGAGAAATATTTACTTTCCCTCTCCACCTGGGAAATGCAATTTCCTATTCTATACTAAAACCAAACAAAACACGTAAGGACTCATTTGACTGGTCTCTAAGTCCTAAGTGCCAAAGACCCATACAGTCACCCATACCTGATAATTTTTTTGTGATAGATCTTGCTCATTTTTGTGCCAACATAGGAACATCTCTCTTGAGATGACAGAAATAACAGTAGTTGCTGTAAATGGTAACAGACAAAGCAGGCATTCATTATTATGTGCAAAACTGAGCATTTCCCTAGACTGCCTGTCACACACAAAAAAAGGATTTCAAATGAAAACTATCTCAAAATTCTATATACATACACACACATACACACACACTTTTTAATCTAATCCTTAACACTCTGCAAACTCTAACATTCAGCCTTTTCCAATAATAATAGTAATCATCATAATAGCCTTTTCAATAATGATAGTAACAATCATAATTATTATAAATAATATTATTCTTGCAGATAATAATAGCAACAAACATTTACTGAGCCTATCCCATTATTGGTGAAAATAGGCCTGATGTATCTCATTTAATCCGCATAATAGCTTTGTGAGGGTTTCACTGTTATATTTCTTTTTAATAAACAGGAAAACTGAAACTTAGAGAGGTTAAATAATTTCCCAGGTCAGAAGGCACTTCCTTGGTGGCTCAGACAGTAAAGAATCTGCCTGCAATGCAGGAGACCCTGGTTCAATCACTGGGTTGGGAAGATCCCCTGGAGAAAGGAATGGCAACCCATTCCAGTATTCTTACCTGGGGAATCCCATGGACAGAAGAGCCTGGCTGTATATGGTGCTGCAGTCAAACATGACTGAGTGACTAAGTATGCATACCTGGTCACAAAACAGAAGCCAGGATCAGATAATCTGACCCAGGACCGTCTTCTGGACCCTGCATCATCCCTCTTCCCAACCCCTCATCCATCTAGGTCCTTGCCAGGCACTGGCCCCAAACCGACAATGCCTTGCTCTCTCCAGACATCCTGGAAACTCTTCTAGCTTGGGTACTGTCTTTTCTTGCTACCTTCCCTTGACTATTGGCACTCTCACCTTGCCTTACACTAAAGAAGCAGCCACGTCTCAGCCACCAGGCAGCAAGCTCCCCAAGGTCAGGTCTCCCTTCCCCACCCACCCAGCTTGGGGTCTGGGGCACCATGAATCCTGCGCAAAGCACTTCCCCCAAGCCCATCCTCTGAGATCATGGTTCTGCCCCACTCCTCACCTAAGGGTATGAGAAACACTTGTCAAGATCCTCTGAGTGACATCTCTTCATACCTATAATGATAATTTTGAACTTTTCCCCTTTTCTGTTTTTATTACACTAAAGCAGCCCCCAGTCCATCAAACCATACTCAAAATACTATTTTCTAGTATTTTAGTAGCACCAGTTATTCCATTTATTCACGTTCCCCACGTGTTCTATCCCACATGTCCTGGTACATTTGTACCTTAAAGTAATTAAAATGCCTGTGTTTATAAAATATATAAGGTAGAGTTGGCTGGTTTCATCACAAAATTGTGTGTGTGTGTGTGTGTGTGTGTGCGTGCACTCAGTTGTATTCAACTCTTTGTGGCCCCATGGACTGTAGCCTGCCAGGCCCCTCTGTCTATGGAATTCTCCAGGCAGGAATACCTGAAGTGGGTTGCCATTTCCTACTCCAGGGGATCATCCCACCCCAGAGATCGCACCTGTGTCTCGTGTCTTCTGCATTGGCAGGCAGATTCTTTCCCACTGCACGACCTTGGAAGCCTGATCACAAAAGGTGTGACTGCAGAATTCTTTAAAGGACCTATGTTGCCTGACAGATGCATCTGTTTGTTCCAAGATCAGTAATGAACCACAGAATCTGTCAGACAGACTCGGGGTCAGACTGCTCACAGCTGAGTGCTGACTGTAGGCAAGCAACTTATCTGCTCTGAGCCTCAGTTACCTCATCTGCTAAGTGAGGATAATGTCAGCATCTCACTGGATTGTGACAGCAAAATGAATTAAAATATGCAAAGCACCAAGAACAAGGTCCGGATGTGATAGGTACCACTACCAATACTTCTACTGTGATCATCACCATCACCTCCATTACAGGGTCCTCCAAGTTCAGGGCCCTGACTATACGCCAGTTAAGAGTTCCCTGACTCAGCTCCAAATCTCCCTCACTGCCTGCTTTGCAAACATTTTAGCTGGACCCTTTAAAACTTTTTCCTTTGCCAGCAGAGGGCGCTGGAGAGACCTTCTTAGAGGAGGTGGGTCCTGGTTTGGGTTTTTTCAGGTGGATGGGGGAGCCTGGTGGGCTGCCCTCTATGGGGTCGCACAGAGTCAGACACGACTGAACCGGCTTAGCAGCAGCAGCAGCCAATTAAAGAGACAAAAGAGACAGGGGTTCAACCCCTGGGTTGGGAAGATACCCTGGAAGAAGACATGGCAACCCAATCCGGTGTTCCTTTCTAGAGAATCCCTTGGACTGAGGAGCCTGGCAGGCTACAGTCCACAGAGTCTCAGCAGGATCGTAAGGGGATGGCTCCTCTAGACCCAGCTCCCAGAGCACACACAGCTGCTGCAGTGCCCAGGGCCCAGAACACGTGTGGGAATCTCCCAGTTCCCAGCTCCTGCAGGGAGGGTGGTGTCCCCCGTGCTCGGCTTTTTGGGTTCTGCAGCACCAGCTCATTCAGGCTCCTTCCCCAGCATCCAGCTCCTTTTATGTGAACAGCTTCTGCTGCACAAGCCCCTGAAGCAGGCACAGCTGCTCCAATACCAGTGTGTCAGCAGCTCCTGGAAGGCCACAGCTTCTCTGAGAACCTCCTCAAGCACTTTGTCAGCAGACTGCCTCTGGTGAGACAACTCCCTATGAACCATCTCCTTTGGATCCCTGGAAGGTGGGTCCCAGGAAGTTCCAGGTAGAGGCCGGCCACAGGTGCACTGGTGTGGCCCCACAGGCTTCCTGACTGCCATTGGTCATACCCCTTAGCTTGGGAGCAGCGGTTCCTGATCTCAGCCCTGAGATTAGCAGCTAAATGCTGTTTACTTCTTCTGGTGGATCCCTCATTACTTCAATACTTTGTTATAATGAATAGCTCTCTGTCAGGTGGTGCTAGTGGTAAAGAACCCACCTGCCAATGCAGGAGACATAAGAGATGCGGTTCGATCCCTATGTTGGGAAGATCCCTTGGAGGAGGGTGTGGCAACCCACTCCAGTATTCTTGCCTGGACAATCCCATGGACAGAGGAGCCTGGTGGGCTACAGTCCATGGGGTCACAAAGAGTCAGACACGACTAAAGTGACTTAACCCGCCCACATACTGTCCCTTGCCAACAAAGGTCCGTCTAGTCAAGGCTATGGTTGTTTCAGTGGTCATGTATGGATGTATGGGCTCTAAAGAAAGCTGAGTGCTGAAGAACTGATGCTTTTGAACTGTGGTGTTGGAGAAGACTCTTGAGAGTCCCTTGGACTGCAAGAGGATTCAACCAGTCCATCCTAAAGGTGATCAGTCCTGGGTGTTCACTGGAAGGACTAATGTTTAAGCTGAAACTCCAATAATTTGGCCACCTGATGTGAAGAACAGATTCATTCGAAAAGACCTTGATGCTGGGAAAGATTGAAGGCGGGAGGAGAAGGGGACAACGGAGGATGAGATGGTTGGATCACCCGACTCAATAGACATAAGTTTGAGTAAACTCTGGGAGTTGGTGATGGACAGGGAGGTCTGGCGTGCTGCAGTCCACGGGGTCACAAAGAGCAACTGAAGCAACCGAACTGAACTGAATACTGTCCCTGTTCAAGTTACTTGTCTTGAGTTCTGTCTCATTATTAGACTTTGACTGAAATACTCTCTGCTTCCATTTCCTTCCCCTTATTAGGAACCATCCAGGGCCCTCAGCCTTCTTTTTCCTTCATACACTCCAAGTCTATTCTTTTTTGGGGGGCGGGCTATGCTGGGTCTTCGTTGCGGTGTGGGCTATTTTCTCTAGTTGTGGCAAGCAGAGGTTACTCTCTAGTCGCAATGCACAGTCTTCTCACTGTGGTGCCTTCCCTTGTCGCAGAACCCAGGTTCTAGGGCTTTCGGTCTTTGGTAGTTGAGGCACGTGGCTCAGCAGTTGCGGCTCCCAGGCTCTACAGAGCAGGCTCAGCAGCAGCAGTCGCACACGGGCTTAGTTGCTCTGCGGCATGTGGGATCTTCCTTGACCAGAGATTGAACCCTCGTCTCTTTCATTGGCAGGTGGACTGTACCACTGAGCCACCAGGGAAGCCCCACTCCAAGTCTTTTCTTGTCTTAAGATATCTTTTTCATTTTCCAGAATGTCCTGAAATCCCACCAAGCCTTTCCATGACTGGCTCCTTGGGCATGTCCTCTAAGTCACTTTCCAGGGTTTCTACCTGCAAGAGCCCTCAGTCACCATCTAGTACATGGTCCTGTTTCCTCTTCTTCACCACACTTATCACTGCATGAATTATCTTATTCTCTCCTCTGCCTCCTTCCCTAATTAAATCCAAGTTGTGACAGCAAAGACTGCACCTGGATTGTTTGCTGCAGGGGCTACAGGGAAGAGGGGTCAGATGTGGGAGCACTTGATAAATAGCTGTATAAAAGAGATGAGAAGGGAGAATAAGAAAGTTTTGTTTTGTTTTTAAAAAGGAGGAAGCTAGGTCCTAGTTGTAATGACCTTTACATTTAATTAATTACTTCTATCACCTGTTCTCCCAGTCACTGCTGCCTCAGATTCTGGAAGCACCAATATCGGTGACTTCCTACACTTGGTCACTAAGACCCACATATTTTTTTAGTTAAATTTGCCCTTTCTTCTACTGTCTCTTCTCCAGTTCCATCCTTCTCCACACATCAGTCCTGCCTCTATGAGCTCATGACTGTATTATCTTAATAACTTGCATGCTCAGTCGCTCAGTTGTGTCTGACTCTGAATCCATGAACTGTAGCCCACCAGGCTCCTCTATCCATGGGATTTTCCAGGCAAGAATACTGGAGCGGGTTGCCATTTCCTCCTTCAGGGAAACTTTCTGACCCATGTCTCCTGAATCTCTGGCACTGGCAGGCAGATTCTTTACCACTGAGCCACCTGGGAAGTCCAATAGCCTACTTACTGGCCTAATTCCAAGTTCTTTCTCCTTTTAAATCTATTCTGAATAGTGTTGCCAATGAATTTTCCTAAAACCCTGCTTTTCTTTGAGCCCTTCCTCTCTTCTTTACAGACCAGTTGTTACTTGTTTCCTCCAGCCTAAACATACTGTCTCCCTCCTAAGGCCCCCTATGTTTGCTCCATGCTGCCTAACAAGCTGTACTGTTCATCAAGGTGCGACAGCCCTTCTGCCTGTTCAGACTGGCTCTCCCCAGCCCCATGAGTGAGCCAGGCCACCCTCATCCCAGGGCCCACTCGTAGGGGTTCTCCTTCACCGAGATTCTGGTAGGGGACAGCTCAAACTTTCCACTCTACAAACACTGGCAACCATGGGATCACTGACACACTCCTCTGTCACCTCCAGAAAACAGCAGGAATCTTTTAGACATGTATGTTGTCTTTCCTCATATTATCTAAAGAAATGCCTAAGCTCCTTAGTTCTCTGTGGCTTCCAGTAAGGTATCGAATGAGTACTGGGCAAGGATGAATGAGGACAATTGACAGCCTTCTGGTTGAGGATCAATGTGAATTCTAGGGTCTGGAGAATCTGCCTTGGGGCAATCTAAGATCTTATTGTTCTGTTCTGTTCTGTTCAGTCACTAAGTCATGTCTGACTCTTCTCAACCCCATGAACTACCGCACACCAGGCTTTCCTGTCCTGCACTATCTCCCAGAGTTTGCTCAAATTCATGTCCATTGAGTCGGTGATGACGTCCAACCATCTCATCCTCTATCATCTCCTTCACCTCTTGTCCTCAGTCTTTCCCAGCGTCAGGGTCTTTTCAAATGAGGCAGCTCTTCACATCAGGTGTCCAAAGGACTGGAGCTTCAGCTTCAGCATCA
Organism: Bos javanicus; assembly: GCF_032452875.1. Taxonomy (NCBI): domain Eukaryota; kingdom Metazoa; phylum Chordata; class Mammalia; order Artiodactyla; family Bovidae; genus Bos; species Bos javanicus. The sequence goes on along the minus strand of NC_083895.1, from coordinate 6,213,267 downwards.
GTCCTTCCAATGAATATTCAGGACTGATTTCCTTTGGGATTGACTGGTTTGATCTCCTTGGAGTCCAAGGGAATCTCAAGAGCCTTCTCCAACACCACAGTTCAAAAGCATCAATGCTTTGGCTCTCAGCCTTCTTTATGGTCCAACTCTCACATCTGGACATGACTACTGGAAAAACCATAGCCTTGACTATACAGACCTTTATATAGTTGGCAAAGTGATGTCTCTGATTTTCAATATGCTGTCTAGGTTCCCCTAGAAGGCTCTAAGATAGTCATCTGACCAAAATCACAATCTTTCTCATTATTCCAATATTAAATCTAATATGACACACTTTACATGTGCCTTGTATAAAAAAACTTCTTTGGAAAAAATCAGAAATGAGAAGTTTCACAAATGTGTTTGTTCTGTTTAAAGGTCCTCCTCCTGTCTATTTTCATCTGGTGTATGTTTCATAGTTTTCTTCTTTTGAAATTGTTAAGAAAAAAGACTTTTTTTGGGGAAGAGCTACATCTTTCCTCATACTTCCACCCCTGGAAACAAGGACCCAAGGAAAGGACACAGGTGCCTATTAGTTAAATGGTGTTGGTCCTAACAGTTCAAAGGTTCAAGCCTCTTGAGCAAAGAGAAATTAATTTTTAAGTTTTCCATGTAAAAAAAATTGGAAAACAAAAAATGTCCTTCAATGAAATATGGTTAAGCAAATTGTAATATGTGTACTTATTGGAATGTTAATTACTCTGAAAATTGTGGTTATAATTGTCATGTGGTAACAGAGAAAAATATTTTTGACAAACCACCTGGTTGGAAAAAAAAACAGTATTTCCAAAATCAGTTTATACAATTAATTATAACTATTGTGAGTCCTGGCAGATCTTGGAGTGGCATACTCTAAGTATGAGAAGGAAAATAAAAATGTTAGCACAGAATGGGTCACAAACAGAGCTCTGCACAATTGAAATCTAAAGAGGATGCTGGCTTGCTGTTCTTTACGACTTGACCCCTTTCTGATTAAATGGACTGCTGGGTTTACAATACAAAGATGCTTAACGATTTGTGGGTTCTATGTCCTACTCTCGGGAAGGCCTACATTCACAAGTAATGCTATCAGATGCAAGACAGCATGTGCAGTACTGCACCTTTCATCTAAGAGAGGGTTGTGAAAATATATGGGTATGTTATTAAAAAGCAGTGGAAGGATAAGCCAAAATTGAATTAAGATGGGTTCCTATAAGAAAAAGTCAAGAAGAGGCTGAAGAGATGGAAAGACAGCTATACTTCTCTGATTGCACCTTGTTTTGTACATTTAACTTTGAAAATAAATTTTGTATTATATATTTCTAAAAGAAGCAACCACTAAAATAAAAGACAAAATGGTTAGCCTACTGTGCATTGAGCTAACTATGCACTGAGTTGATGGCTGAATGACACCAAGGGGAATTAATTAAAGTGATTTTGAAACTCTGTAATTTAACTCTGCATCCCTAGTGGGATATATGCTAAGAACAAAAAGAAATGCAAAGAAGTCTTAGGATGTTTTCAGTTATTATATTGTTAATTAAAATGTTTAGTATTATTCTGAAACCATACATAAAATGGTTATACCAAATATAATATAATATATATCTGTGTGAGCTGCATGCTCTGTCACTTCAGTCACGTCTAACTCTTTGTGACCCTGTGGACTGTAGCTGCTTCTTTGCCCATGGGATTGTCCAGGCAAGAACACTGGAGTTGGTTGCCATCCCTCCTCTAGGGGATCTTCCCAACCCAGGGATCAAACCCATGTCTCCTGCATCTTGTGCATTGCACATGGATTCATTACCACATGCAGTCAGCAGGGAAACCCCAATAGAACATATATCTATATATACATATAGATATACACACACATATATAATGCAATATACTGCATGAGAGTGAAGTGAAGTCACTCAGTCGTGTCCAACTCTTTGTGACCCCATGGACTGTAGCCTGCCAGGCTCTTCTGTCCATGGGATTTCCCAGGCAATAGTACTGGAATGGATTGCCATTTCCTTCTCAGGGGATCTTCCCAACCCAGGGATCTAACCCAGGTCTCTCGCATTGTAGACAGACGCTTTACCATCTGAGCCACCAGGGAAGTCCTAATGTACTGCCTACATATATTCAGATATACTTTATAACACAGATAAATGAAGACAGGTAGGTATACAAGTCTCTTAATGATATAAGGAATAAAATTTTTCAGCATAAGAGAAAAGAAATTCAAGTATAAAATCAAAGAAGTAAAACTATATAATCATAAATTGAACTGGAAATAACAGTGTAAATCTGTGATATAATTTCTTTGTCTGAAAGAAAAATCCTAGCTCTACTTAAAAGTTTAAAAATAACAAAAATCCAGTACCTGTTAGCACCCCCAGGGCCCAGATTGTGGTCTCTAAATATCATTTCCTACTAAGAGTAATAAGAGCACTTTGCAGAGAATACTGATTCTTGACTTGGGCCAGAAAATATTCAAGATGAGCCCAAAACATCTTGTTACATCAGAAAACAAGGAAGTACTTTGGTTGATGTGAAATTCAGGAGCCAATCTGAATGGGATCTCAGCCAATGATGGGAAAATTTGAAAAAGGATAATGTCTGCAAATAATTGAAACAACAAATATGTTAAACATCCATGGCTTCATAATGCTTTACACACATGTGTGTGCAAACAAACTTTTTTGTTGACCTTTAGGAATTCTAGAAAACCAATTATTATTCTGAAACTGGTGCATAAGAAAAAGAATCAAGCATTTCCTTTCTTAAACTATAAATCAGAACAATCAAATAGATATTGAAGGAAATTTTGCTTTTAAACTCTGAGACATTTACTACCTTCCTCGTATCACCAATCATAAATTATCTTTCTTCTCTTCAGGAAAACAGCACTATTTTTGTGGAGACATCCTGTGGAGAACTTTAGTCTCTGGTCATAGCGTTAAGAGCTGTTTTCACATACCCACAAACCCTCTTTGAAGTGACCCAAAGAAACTTCTTTTTTACTGAAGAATTTTACGTAAAAAAAAATAAATGACTGTGATGGAAATAGAATGTTATTTTGCAGTCCACTAATGAAATAATAAACCCAGTCAATAATCACCAATTACTTTTTTTAGGCAAAAAGCTGATGGAAAATTTGATACAGAATGCAGGGCTCCCAAAACTTGAACCCAACAACCAGTCTCAACACCACAGGAGATGAAAAACAGATAGTATTGTCTTCCTTATATAGAAAATCACAACACTATCAATGAAGCACTATAACAATAAAATCAAACCTCAATATACTCAAATCTATAGATTTAGCTACCAGTTTATGGGAAATACACGAGGAAAAAGAAACATGTTAATGACTACAAAGACACAAGTAGTCAAATTCTGCAGGATAAAAATACTGGTGACTTCAAAAACAAGCAAGTGAAGTAAAAAGGAATAGGAACCTATATGATAAATAAGACCTAAGACCCATTTCTTAATTTGAATAAGCCACATGTCAAAATAAAATTATGAGGCAATTTGGGAAAACTGGGTATCTGATGATATTAAAAAAGTCTTCTTAATGTTTTTAGGTGTGATAATGGTATTTTTAGGTGTGATAACAGTATATGAACTGAGAACTTCCAGATGTTCACTGGATTTAGAAAAGGAACCAGAGATCAAATTTAGAAGAGGAACCAAGATCAAATTGCCAACATCCGTTGGATCATAGAAAAAGCAAAAGAATTCCAGAAAAACATCTGCTTCTGCTGCATTGACTATGCTAAAGCCTTTGTGTGAATCACAACAAACTGTGGAAAATTCTTTAAGACATGGGAATACCAGACCACCTTACCTGTCTCCTGTGAAACATGTATGCAAGTCAAGAAGCAACAGTTAGAACCAGACATAGAACAATGGGCTGGTTCATAATTGGGAAAGGAGTATGTCAAGGCTGTATAATGTTACCCTGCTTATTTAACTTATATGCAGAGTACATCATGCGAAATGCCGGGCTGGATGAAACACAAGCTGGAATTATTGCTGGGAGAAATATCAATAACCTCAGATATGCAGATGACACCACCCTTATGGCAGAAAGCAAAGAGGAACTAAAGAGCCTCTTGATGAAAGTGAAAGAGGAGAGTGAAAAAGCTGGCTTAAAATTCAACATTCAAAAAATGAAGATCCTGGCATCTGGTCCCAACACTTCATGGCAAATAGATGAGGAAACAATAGAAACAGTGACAGACTTTATTTTCTTGAGCTCCAAAATCACTGCAGATGGTGACTGCAGCCATGAAATTAAAAGACTCTTGCTCCTTGGAAGAAAAGCTATGACAAACCTAGACAGCATATTAAAAAGCAGAGACGTCACTTTGCTGACAAAAGTTTGTATAGTCAAAGCTATGGTTTTTCCAGTAGTCATGTATGGATGTGAGAGTTGGGCCATAAAGAAGGCTGAGAGCCAAAGAATTGATGCTTTTGAACTGTGGTGTTGGAGAAGACTCTTGAGAGTCCCTTGGACTCCAAGATCAAACCAGTCAATCCTAAAGGAAATCAATCCTGAATATTCATTGCAGGGACTGATGCTGAGGCTGAAAATATTTTGGATACCTGATGGGAAGAGCTGACTCACTGGAAAAGACCCTGATGCTGGCAAAGATTGAAGGCAGGAGGAGAAGGGAATGACAGAGGACAAGATGGTTGGATGGTATAATCAACTCAATGGACATGAATTTGAGCCACCTCCAGGAGACAGTGAAGGACAGGAAAGCCTGGCACACTGCAGACCATGGGGTCGCAAAGAGTCAGACATGACTGAGTGACTGAACAACAACAATGGTATTACTGTTTGTTTTTTAAATGTTTATCTTTTTGCAGATGTGTACTGACATATTTAGGGCTTTCCAGGTGGTTCAGTGGTAAAGAATCCACCTGCCAGTGCAGCAGACACAGGAGACTTGGGTTCAGTCCTTGGGTTGGGAAGATCCCCTAGAGATGGAAATGGCAACCCACTCCAGTATTCTTGCCTGGGAAATCCCGTGAACAGAGAAGCCTGAGTGGGCTATGGTCTATGGGGTCGCTAAAAGTCAGACACGACATAGTAACTGAGTGCTGAGCACTGATATTTTTATGGGTTAAATAAAATGAGATTCCTTCAAAATACTCTTATAGGAGGCTGGGTGGTATCATTGGCTGAATAATGGCTCCCCAAAGGTGTTCAAGTCCTAAAGTTCAGGACTCATGAATGTTACCTTGTATGGCAAAGGGGAACTTTACAGACATAATTAAGTTAAGGATTTGGGGATGAGATTAGGTTTGGCTTTCTGGTCAGTCTAATGACATCATCTAGAGACTCTTGTAAGAGGCAGGCAGAGGATGATATGATGGCAGAAGCAGAGGTTGGAGTGATGTGCTCTGAAGATGGAGGAAGGGGTCACCAGTCAAGGACACAGGCGACCACTAGCAGCTGAAAAGGAGATGAAGCAGATCCTCCCCTGGGGCCTCCAGAAGAAACCAGCCCTGCCAACACCCTGACTGTAGCCCAGTGAGACCTACATCTGGGTTCCAGAACAGGAAGAGAGTCAATTTGGGTTGTTTCAAGTTGCTTAATTCACGGTTATGTGTTTCAGCAGCAGCAGGAAACTAGAACAGTGGTGAAGCGGAGGGGAGGACAGTTGAAATCAGCTCAGCCACGTACTGAAAATGGTTGGATTTGTGAGATGTGCGCATGGGGCTTCTTTATAATTTCCCTAGCTTTGCATATGTTTGAAAATTTCCACAATAGTTGGGATTTTTTAATAAAGTCTTACTAAGGAAATTTAAACCAAAAGGTTCATTTTTAAAGGGCTTTTATTTATTTATTTTTGGCTACGCTAGGTCTACGGCACTGCACGTGGGCTTTCTTGAATCGTGGTGCGCAGGTTTCTCGTTGCTGTGGCTTCTTGCTTCAAAGCACAAGCTCTGGGCGTGCAGGCCTTAGTGGCTGCAGCACAAAGCCTCAGTAGCTGTGGCTCCAGGCCTCAGAGCACAGGCTCAGTGGCACACGGGCTTAGTTGCCCCGTAGCATGTGGAATCTTCCCAGACCAGGGATCAAATCCATGCCCCCTGCATTGGCGGGCATATTCTTATCTTCTGGACCACCAGGGAAGTCAAAAAAAAAAAAAGTTCATTTTTAAGACACTGTTTCCGAGTTTCATACCTCTGTCCCATACCCAACTCCAGAAAGTTGTGCCAACATTAGCCTTGGAGAACGGAACTCTTAGGGGGTTTGAGACAGACAGATTACACAGCCATAGTGTACACCCTGAGGCATCTGAAGCAAGGCACTTGAGCTCTGCTAGCCTCAGGTCCCTATGTATTCAGATAATAACAGAGCCTGCAGCTCACCAGGTTGTTGGGAGGCTTCACTTAATCTATTTCAAGTGTTTCATGGATTACCTTCATACAGTATCTCTTATTAAAGGTCAGCCGTTAATATAGATCATCATTGCATGTCATTTCCAGCTTTCCAGAAAATATTTGAATAATTTCTCCAGACAGTCTCAATCATAATGCTTTCATTTGAATTAATGAATCCTCTAATATGTATTTGTGACACAAGTATTTAGGAGCTATTTAAATCACCAATATTTGGTTCTTAAAAACTATTGTGTCTGTTTGATTGTTTTCTTTTGATGGTCTCCTGTGATGATGAGCCATTCAAACTAAAGGTCCTGAGTGAAGCCCAACAGGGAAGCTATAAAGAAATAAGCCACGTCCTGGGAAAATGACTGGCTGGTCTCTCAAGCTCCAAATACCCTATGGTCCTTCTGTCCAGGAGGAGTGTCTGTGTCTTCTGGTTTAGTCTTTACCATGGAGCAGAGCATCACAACTCATCGTCCTATGTAAACTGAAGAGGGAACTTCCTTTTCCTGTCCCAAACTTCTCCTGCAGTAGCTGCAAGAAAGGTCAGACCAGTTCCTTCTTCATGAACAAATTTTCAGTACCTCTTCTGGGGTCAGCTCCTTCTCAAAAGCACACTCCTCTCTGCTAACTGGTAACAACAGGTGCTATTGTGGGTCAGAAAGCTGGAGTCCCTGCTGATGCCCCGAGGCTATGAAATAACCGGTAGTTTTAAAAACACCCCTCCCCCAACACTGTGCTGCCTCAACTTCATTTAGGGTTTGGAGTAACAAGCAGAGTTGGAGATGGGACTTGAAGGCTCATTTGCACCGAAATAGTTAGGACATTAGCCCTGAGACACACTAGAGTGAAGAGGACCACAGTGTCCCCTGCAGCCTAGCCTCCCTCCTGTTTTAGAAGCCACAAGACTTAAGAAGAATACGCAGTGAGCCAAGAAGGGCTCTTTAGACACTTAATAAATACACTAATGAGCAAGGCCTAAAATATCTTTCAAATGACTCTGTAGGCTTTGACATTTCTTGGAGAAAATTACTACTCCATAGGTTGCTATTATTGGTTCATTTTATTGTAATGCTAAACTAGATTTAAAAGAGTTAGCAGACCCCTGTGTTCACAGCTGCACTATTTACAACAACAGAAATGACCTAAAAGTCCATTGACAGATGACTGGATAAAGAAGATGGGGTACACATATACAGTGGAATATTACTCAGCCATAAACAGAATGAAGTAATGGCACTTGCAACAACCAGGATGGACCTAGAGGTTGTCATACTGAGCAAAGGAAGTCAGAGAGACAGGAACATCGCAGTGTACCACTTATATGTGGAATCTAAAATACAACAGAGGTGAAATTACTTATGAACAGAGACAAACTCACAGACATAAAGAACAGACTTGTGGTAGTCAAGGGGATCACTGAGGAGGAGAGGATTGGGAGCTTGACATTGGCAGATGTAAACTATTATATATAGGATGGATATACAACAAGGTCCTACTGTACAGCATGAGGCACTATATTCAATATCCTGTGATAAAACATAATAGAAAAGAATATATATACATAGGTGTAGTTGAATTACTTTGCTGTACAGCCAAAATTAACACAACATTGGAAATCAATGTTCAATAAAATTTTTATATACTTCAATAGTATTGCAGGGGAAAAAAAGTCACCACTAACTCAGAACCACAGAAACAGTCACGGGTTCACAGAAAGAGAGTGTTAGCTTGCAGTGGGAATAAGAAAAGTCCTTCACCTCTTAAGTAGCCTGTCACTGATTAAAATGCTGATTTTCGAGCTTTTGACCTCTTCTGTATGCAGGTCAGGAAGCAACAGTAAGAACTGGACATGGAACAACAAACTGGTTCCAAACCGGGAAAGGAGTACATCAAGGCTGTATATTGTCACCCTGCTTATTTACTTTTATGCAGAGTACATCATGAGAAATGCCGGGCTGGATTGAAGCACAAGCTGGAATCAAGATTGCTGGGAGAAATACCAATAACCTCAGATATGCAGATGATACCACCCTTATGGAAAGTGAAGAGGAACTAAAAAGCCTCTTGAAAGTGAAAGAGGAGAGTGAAAAAGTTGGCTGAAAACTAAGATCATGGTATCTGGTCCATCACTTCATGGCAAATAGATGGGAAAACAGTGGAAACAGTGTCAGACTTTATTTTGGGGGGCTCCAAAATCACTGCAGATGGTGACTGCAGCCATGAAATTAAAAGACATTTGCTCCTTGGAAGAAAAGTTATGACCAACCTAGACAGCATATTAAAAAGCAGAGACATTACTTTGCCAACAAAGGTCCATCTAGTCAAAGCTATAGTTTTTCCAGTAGTCATGTATGGATGTGAGAGTTGGACTATAAAGAAAGCTGAGCACTGAAGAATTGATGCTTTTGAACTGTGGTGTTGGAGAAGACTCTTGAGAGTCCCTTGGGCAGCAAGGAGATCCAACCAGTCCATCCTAAAGGAAGTCAGTCCTGAATATTCATTGGAAAGACTGATGTTGAAGCTGAAACTCCAATACTTTGGCCATCTGATGCAAAGAACTGATTCATTGGAAAAGACCCTATTGATGGGAAAGATTGAAGGCAGGAGGAGAAGGGGATGACAGAGGATGAGATGGTTGGATGGCATCACCAACTCAATGGACATGAGTTTGAATAAACTCCAGGAGTTGGTGATGGACAGGAAGGCCTGGTGTGCCGCAGTCCATGGGGTCGCAAAGAGTTGAACATGACTGAGCAACTGAACTGAACTGAACTGACTGACCTCTTCAGTCTTGAAAATACTGAGTACTGTCTATAGTGGCTCATTATTATTGTTACTAAAACAACTCTTTGTGTAAACAGATGCCTGGCTTCTAACCTGATTCTGAGTCTCCATTGGTAAGGCAATGTTAACTTCACTGTTAATTTCACCATTGAGCAGCTATTGAGCCAAGCCAGAGAGATGCCTGTTACTATACAGTTAACGCAGATCTGGGACTTCCCCGGTGGTCTAGTGGCCAAGACTCCATTTTCCCAATACAAGGGGCCTGGGTTCTATCCCTGGCCCGGGAAGTAGATCTCACATGCTGCAACTAAAGCTCCCACATTAAAAACAGAATTAAAACACATTAAAAAAAGAGAAGCAATGACAACAACAAAAACTCCACAGTTCTGAACTCAGGACTTTGAGTGGACGAGAAATCAACTGAGGCATTGAGGGGTTGTAGATAATGTTTATAAATCACATCCTTAGAGATGCCTGCTCCCGTGTGTGGGAACAAGATCCACAGTATATTCATGGCCCACATGATGTGGTGGGTTTGAAGCACCCTGATCGAAATTTTATCCTGAACCACAGTCCCCATCCCAGGAATTCTCGTTTCTACAACTTTGAATAAAGTTGTGGCCTTCTCTCAAGTGTTTACTTACTCTTCCTTAAAAGAGCAAGACGCTGACCTGGTAAGCCGCACATTCCCCAAAGTTATAATGGGTCAGGCTCCATCAGACAATGTGGGGCCAGACTGCTTAGGGTGTGTGTAGAAAAGGCACATGAGAAGGAGACAGAGTCCAAGCAACAGGCCTCACATGGAACTCTGTCCTGGAAATGAAATATGGTCGTTGCTCTCAGGAGTAGCGTATTAGCTTTTCCCTAAACCTTATAGCTGGTTTCATTCCTTCCTTTCTTACCCTTGAGTTCAGGTGACACTGATGCCTCAGCATAGACTGTGGTAGCAACAGGCTGATACCTACTTTCTTGATCCACCTCCATAATCCTCCTATCCCAAAGTATCGGGGCCATTATCAAGGGTCAGACCTGGACAGGGAAGCACAGTCTGAGGCCACGCTGCTGGCTGGTTTGCCTTCACGAGTCCCTCTCTCAGGATGTGAGTCTCCAGACACTGTCCCACTGATCTCAGAGGAGAGTCCTTCCTCCTGGATGGACTAACGTGCCTTGAGAAGTCAGGGCCCCATTATCACAGCTGCCACATAAGGGCCCATGTGCTGACAACCCAGGAAATAAAGGTGGGACCAAATTCATTCTGAAGTCATTCAGATACACTAGAGTGAATCCTTCTCACTGAAAGGACTTGTAGTCACTTACAGAGACACAGAATCAGATGAAACATTCCAGGTGAGACCCTGCCCCTCGGCAAGCAGGAGGTGAGACCACTTACACAAACGCATCCCCACTTCATGCTCCAGGAAGCCACCCAAGTGGGCACATGGGCACCAAAACAACACTGAGAACCATCTCCTCCCTATAACCACAGGGCAGGCAAGCCTCATCATCAAAACAAAAATAGCTTCCACTGAATGGCTATAAATCAAGAAAATTTAGAGACAAAGCGTCAGTGAAAAGAGACAGGTTTGAGTTCACTTACAGAGTGAAATGGTGTGGCACCATGACCAGCCTGCCCAGGTGGGACGTGCCTAGTGCAGAACCACAGCTCCTAACCGGGCCACCTCTCCTTGCTGCCCCAAACTCAGAATAACAGAGAAAACCACCCAGGCGGACTGCTTTGTGTAACTATCACAAGTCACCATCTTGGTGAGTCCCTTTGCACATTGTTCACTAAATAATTTTATGATTTCTTTGGGAAACTTTTATTTTAAGAAGCACAACTAACAGCTTGGGAGTTTGGGATTAGCAGATGCAAACTAGTATATATAGGATGGATAAACAACAAGGTCTTACTGTATAGTACAGGGAATTATATTCAATATCCTGTGATAAACCATAATGGAAAAGAAAATGAAAACTGAGTCACTTTGCTGAGTCACTTTAATACAGCAGAAATTAACACACTATCCTAAAGATGTACTTCATCTTCATCAACTGTACTTCAATAAAATTTAAAAAGCAAAAAAGAAGCATCATTAAAAGGCCTTGTTGGGTAATGAATGAGAGCTACAAAGTTATCTTTTTAGGCTTAGCATATAATACCGTCAGGGCCCTTCCCAGATGGTGCAGTGGTAAAGAATCCGCCTGCCAGTTCAGGAGATGCCAGAGATGTGAGTTCGATCCTAGGTCAAGAATATCCTCTGAAGGAGGACATGGCAACTCGCTCAGGTATTCTTGCTTGGGAAATCCCATGGACAGAGGAGCCTGACAGGCTACAGTCCATGGGGTCACAAAGAGTTGGACACAACTGAGCAACTGTACACACATACACGCGTATAGTATAATCACATACAATTCTTCCAGTTCAAGAAATGGCATCTTTATATCAACGTCACAGAAGGAGAAAGGCTGGTTCCCACCTGAGAAGGCTGTAATCAGGGATTTAGAACCCACCCTGGAGTGAACTCCCAGGTGGAAGGGGAGCAGGCCAGCACAGAGAGTGTCTGCAGCCTGCTCTGCAGCTAACGTTCATACAGCTGTTGTATGACTCAGGGATAGAGGAGTGAGGAGGAAAACACAAGCAAAAATGAGCCACAATGTATGTGTATTATTTTGTCTAACCTACCTTTGCCAAGGTTACTGCAGAACTGTCACCTCACTTCACGTGAGACAGGAGCACTGAGCATACTCTAAAAATGATTGCACGCTAAAAGTGAGTGTCGGAGAAATTCCAGGAGGAGCTTCACTTGTATTAATCATGCGTCTGAAGCTAACAGGTTCATACCACGTTAGCAAATTAAACTATCACATAATCTTGACAATGCTTCCTTGAATCATTAAAAGTCTTCTCGTTTTAATTAATGACAAATTGGATATCTACCTACTGGGGTTTCCATCGATATAGCAATTAATTTTTCTTTAAGATTTCTCAGCTCCCTGCCAAAATGCATCAGGAACACTCAAGCTATAATGGTTTCTCTTGAGCTTGTAGAAATCATCTGAGTTTGGACATCCCTATTGATTAATTGGAGTTTCAGCTTCAGCATCAGCCCTTCCAGTGAACACCCAGGACTGATCTCCTTTAGGATGGACTGGTTGGATCTCCTTGCAGTCCAAGGGACTCTCAAGAGTCTTCTCCAACATCACAGTTCAAAAGCATCAATTCTTTGGCGCTCAGCTTTCTTATTATAATCAACTTTTAAAGAATGTGACAGGCCCCTTGAAATAGGCACAGAGTGGAGCACACTGGTGTATCCAGGGTCAAGGTACAGGGGCCCACAGAGCACAATGAACATAACATCTGCCCACTCCTGCCTGAAGTTCAGGCTCACATGGTGATCGCCACGGAATGGCTTGGTGCCACTGAAACTGAACAGAGTAAAGAAAGAGGATTCACCGGGCATCATGCCAAGCCTCAGGCCTCCTTAAATATTGACTGATTCCTTAATTGATCTCAATGGGCAGAGTGATCGTATCCCTGATTTAAAACACACACTTTGGGTTGAACAGCACAAGCCACAGTGGAGTCTGTGAGCAGAGCCTTCTGTTTTAAGTAATAGTCAATCTCCTGTCCATTTCCTATTACACAAAATCACAGTCATCTTTTTTTCATTTTCCAGGCCACCTTTTCAGAATAGTGTTCAATGAAGGGCTAAAATATCAGGGGCAGAAAATGGTGACAGGTGACCAAGATCTTTGGTCTACACTTTTAATTCTGACGCTGCAGGCAAAGATCTGTCTTCTCATATATAAATGACCGATAGGCACATAAAGAGATGGTCAATATCACTAATCATTAGAGAAATGCAAATCAAAACCACAATGGTCAGAAAGTCTACAAATAATAAATGTTAGAGAGGGCATGGAGAAAACCCTCCTACACTGTTGGTGGGAATGTAAATTGGTGTAGCCACTATGGATAACTGTATGGAGGTTTCTTACAAAACTAAAAATAGAACTAAAAATATTCCAATAATCTAACTCTTGGGCATATATCTGGACAAAGTGAAGTCACTCAGTTGTGTCCAACTCTTTGCAACCCCATGGACTACAGCCTACCAGGCTCCTCCGTCCATGGAATTTTTCAGGCAAGAATACTGGAGTGGGTTGCCATTTCCTTCTCCAGGGGATCTTCTGACCCAGGGATCAAATACAGGTCTTCTGCACTGCAGCAGATTCATTACCATCTGTGCCACCAGAGAAGCTCTTCATCTGGACAAGACTATAAATCAAAAAGATACACATACCCCAGTGTTCATAGTAGCACTAGTTACAATAGCCAAGACAGGAAAGCAACCTCAATGTCCATCAACAGAGGAATGGATAAAGAAGATGTGGTACATATTTACAATGGAATACTGCTGCTGCTAAGTCGCTTCAGTCGTGTCCGACTCTGTGCGACCCCATAGATGGTGGCCCACCAGGCTCCCCCGTCCCTGGGATTCTCCAGGCAAGAACACTGGAGTGGGTTGCCATTTCCTTCTCCAATGCATGAAAGGGAAAAGTGAAAGGGAAGTCGCTCAGTCGTGTCCGACTCTTTGTGACCCCATGGTCTGCAGCCTGCCAGGCTCCTCTGTCCATGGGATTTTCCAGGCAAGAGTACTGGAGTGGGGTGCCACACTGCTGCTGCTGCTGCTGCTAAGTCGCTTCAGTCGTGTCCGACTCTGTGCGACCCCATAGACAGCAGCCCACCAGGCTCTGCCGTCCCTGGGATTCTCCAGGCAAGAACACTGGAGTGGGTTGCCATTGCCTTCTCCATTGTGTGAAAGTGAAAAGTGAAAATGAAGTCGCTCAGTCATGTCTGACTCGTAGCGACCCCATGGACTGCAGCCTACCAGGCTCCTCCATCCATGGGATTTTCTAGGCAAGAGTATTGGAGTGGCTTGCCATTGCCTTCTCCGGGGTGCCAACTACTTAGCCATAAAAATGAATGAAATAATGCTATTTGCAGCAACATGTATGGGCCTAGAGATTATCATACTAAATGAAGTAAGTCAGATGGAGAAAGACAAATATGATATCACTTGTTTGTAGAATCTAAAAAAGGGATACAAATAAACTTATTTATGAAACAGAAACAGATTCACAGAAATATATAACAAACTTATGGTTACCAAAAGGGGAAAGGATAAATTGGGAATTTGGGGTTAACAGATATACACTACTATATATAGAATAGATAAACAACAAGGTCCTACTGTATAGCAAAGGGAACTATTTCAATATCGTGTAATAACCTATAATGAAAAAAAAAATCTGAAAAAGGATATATATGTGTGTGTGTGTGTGTGTGTATGTGTGTGAGAGAGAGAGAGAAACCTGTGTGCAAGTCAAGAAGCAACAGTTAGAATCAGACATGGAACAATAGATTTGTTCAAAATTGGGAAAAAAAGGATATCAAGGCTGTATAGTTTCACCCTGCTTATATAACTTATATGCAGAGTACATCATGCAAAATGCCAAGCTGAATGAATCACAAGCTCGAATCAAGTTTGCGTAGAGAAATATCAACAACTTTAGATACACAGATGATACCACCCTAATGGCAGAAAGTAAAGAGTAGTTCCTTGATGCGAAAGATCAATGGTTACATGTTAAAGATTATACAGACCTTTGTAGAATTAAGTGCTTTAAGATGTCTTATCAGTTTGAATCTCAAAATAGTAAGGTATTTTATTTAATTTTTTCTAATATTTATTTATTTAGCTGCCTTGGGTCTTGGTTGCAGCACACAGGACCTTTCTTTTGTTGCAGCACAGATGCGCAATATAGATGTTGCATTTGGGTTTAGCTGTTTCTCAACACGTGGGATCTCAGTTCCCCAACCTGGGATCAAACCCATGTCCTCTGCACTGCAAGGTGGATTTTTTAACCACTAGCAAAGTCCCCTCAAAATAGTAAGATATTCTAGATCCTTGTCTCCCCTGGAAAATTAGATAGTATAACCAAATTGTTTCAATATTCAAAAGTGGGCAAATCTAACAACGAATATTTCCATGAAGGCTTTAGTGTCTATGATGTGTCAGATCAACCCATCTGGTTTTAGAAGGAAACATGGACTTGCTAAAGTATCTCTGTCCACAGTGGATGAAGTCACAGCATCTTCTGGGTGGACAGACAGAGCCCCAAGCGGGCAACTGATGTGAGAAGGCAGAACATGGACACAAAAAGGAAGTTCATGTCCCAAGACAGTGCAGTTGAAGGACAGGCAAGAAATAGACAGGAGACAAGACAGGAGCCAGAGGATGGAAACACTGTGGGCAGCACCTCCTTAATACAGTCTGGAATGGATAGACAGGAGTCAATGCAGGAGAGAGATGGCACAACAGGCAGGAATGAAAGGGGTGATATCTTTACTTCCTAGCCTCTGCACACTATACGTCTCCTTCTGCTAGTAAGGAGGCAGAGGCAGAGAGAGATAGGGAGAGGCAGAGAGAGACAGAGTGACAAAGAGACACAGAGAGATAAAGCGACAGAGATAGAGAGACAGAGAAACAGAGAGAGATAGAAACTAAGATCAAGTGTAGTATGGGAGCTTCCCAGGTGGCACAGTGGTAAAGAAGCTGCCTGACAAGGCAGGAGATGCAGGTTCAATTCCTAAGTTGGCTAGATCTCCTGGAGGAGGAGATGACAACCCACTCCAGTGTTCTTGCCTGGAGAATTCCATGGACAGAGGAGCCTGGTGGGCTACAGTCCATGGGGTTGCAAAGGGTCAGACATGACTGAGTAACTGAGCACAACACAGAAGGAAGCAGAGAAAGAAACAGAGTGATAGAGAGACAGAGCATGAAGAGACAAAGGAACAGAGAGAGACAGAGGAAAGCAGAGAGAGACAGAGAGACACACAGAGAGACAAAGAGACAAAGACCGAGAGATGGACGAAGACAGACAAAGAGGAAAGAAATCCAGCTGACGCAAACACAAACAGCTCCCAGCTGAGGCCGGAGGTGAACACAGGAGGGACACGGCAAACCGAGGCGGGAAAAGAGAGAAGCTGAGACCCTGCCTTCCCGAGACGGAGGAGGAACAAACAGCACGAGGCCGTGGAGAAGCAGTGAGGTCTGAGGAGAGAGGAGCATGTCTGACTTGTGCCTGTCAAGAAGGGGAGGAGGAAGGCCAAGGTCAGAAGCAAAACAATAAAACCAAAGTGCAAAATGCAGACGGGGGCATTCAGCTCTCTCTCTCTTTGCACCTGGGGGGCAGGGGTTCCCATGGCAGCCGGTCGCCTGTCTGCTGGCTGCCACTTCTTACAGTCACTTCCCTCAACAGCCTTTGAAATAAGGTCAATGTGGGTTGAAAATGGATTGTTCCAGGTGCACAGAAACGTCAAAATCGCCTTGCATAATTCAGAATAAAGAACATTCTATGTGGAACCCCAAAGAATTCTGTTCATTGTTAAACTCCTGTTGGGAAGCAAGTGACGCTCAGTCAAGTGTGGACCACACTCCCCGGATAAGCGGCCGCCTGGGCCGTCAGCTATTATGCTCTTGAGGACCACACACCTGAACAAGGCTCCTGAATTCCTGCCTGAGTTAACAACAGCTCCACATTTTAAATCCCTCTCTCATGCTGTTTGTAATCCTGCCCTTTCTGTCTGCATGCCTCTGCCTGTTTCATCTTCTTTTTTTTTTTTATTTTATTTTATTTTTAAACTTTACAATATTGTATTAGTTTTGCCAAATATCGAAATGGATCCGCCACAGGTATACATGTGTTCCCCATCCTGAACCCTCCTCCCTCCTCCCTCCCCATACCTCTTTCATCTTCTTTGTGTCATCTGAGAGTTGGCTCTACTCTTACAGAATTAACTCCTTTTTTCCTCTGCGGATGTGAAGACAAAGAGGGTTGCTGCATAGCATGGTCATATACTGAATGTGACATCGGACTCAGTTTTGGAAAATAAGTGAACACTAATTCAGCACTGTCTCTGATTTTTTTTTTTTTTATGCAGGCACTCATCAGTGAGAAAATGACAAATATGCACTCGCACATTTAATAAATTGTATGCAGGCACCGCTATACACTGAAGCGCCAATACACTGGCCAACGGATGCGACGAGCGGACTCATTGGAAAAGACCCTGATGCTGGGAAAGATTAAAGGTAAAAGAAGAAGAGGGCGGCAGAGGATGAGATGGTTAGATAGCATCACCGACTCAATGGACATGAATTTGAGCAAACTCCAGGAGATAGTGAAAGACAGGGAAGCCTGGCGTGCTGCAGTCCATGGGGTTGCAAAGAGTCAGATACGACTGAGCAACTTAAAAACAACAACAACCACTACACATATAAAACATGTTCAAAGACAAAACTTAAATGAGTGAAATGAAAAAGTGAAACATAAGTGCGAACGTGTTCTCCCCACATCCTAGGGGACTGTCTCATATGCAGCTGTCATGGAAACAAGTGTTCTAGAGACCCCATCTTCAGCCCTAATTCCCATCTTCCTGAGACGGTGGGCACCTGGTCACCAACACTTGCTTTTAGCCTTGACTGATGGGTTCCTGGAGCCTCAGGTGAGGAAGCACACTTTAAACCCTGAGGTGCATGTGGACAGTGCTGCTCCCCCTCCAGATGGCACGCCCTGTGGGCACAGAAATGATGCCTTAGTCTCCTGATGTCCTCCACATGGTACACTGTGTTGGCTTAGAACACAGGACAGCTTTGCCCACAAATGACTGGGCTGAAGGCAGAGCTGTCCAGACAGACAAGCTAGGAAGGTGGTAGGGTCCAGGCTGGAGCCACTACAGAGCTCCTCTCCCTGCTAGCCACCAGGCAGAGTGAATTCCCTGAGCTACCACTTCCCTGTAGGCTGAATATATTGAAATTGCAAGATAAACAGAAAGTAAACATTAATTTTAAAAAAAGAACCAAACCACCTTTGGAAAAATATATCAGTCTCTAAGTAAATAAGATCAAGGAGTTTTTGATTGTCCCTCTCATGCTAAGAAGGCCTATAAAAAAAAAGTATCTAATTACTGCCATATTCGAAACAGACTTTAATGATTTTTCTGCTTTCTTCTCTGATTGTGAAAGTATGCATATTCAAAAAAAAAACCTACTTGAGAAACGCAGAACAGTACAAGGAAACAACCTATAATCCACTAAGCTGCACCTATATTTTGTGGCAGCTTTTAACGTCTAACTTTGGGGGGGAAATGTAGAAAAAGGAGAAATTTTACTATCAGGAATGTATACAAGAGATTCCACAAGTCTAAGCAGAGCCTTAGGGTGGAGGGCTTGGTGCCCACGAGCCACAAAGGTGAGCTGACCATTGGACAATGATAAATTACTTCCATACATGTTTAGATACAAGATAAAAGTTGGGAGAAATATCAATAACCTCACATACACAGACGACACCACCCTTATGGCAGAAAGCGAAGAAGAACTAAAGAGCTTCTCCATGGAAGTGAAAAGGAAGAGTGAAAAAGCTGGCTTAAAACTCAACCTTCAAAAAACAAAGGTCACGGCATCCGGTCCCATCACTTCATGGGAAATAGATGGGGAAACAATAAAAACAGTGACAGACTTTATTTTCTTGGGCTCCAAAATCACTGCAGATGGTGACTAAAGCCATGAAATTAAAAGACACTTGCTCCTTGGAAGGAAAGTTATGACCAACCTAGACAGCATATTAAAAAGCAGAGACATTACTTTGCCAACAAAGGTCCATCTAGTCAAACCTATTGTTTTTCCAGTAGTCATGTATGGATGTGAGAGTTGGACTACTAAGAAAACTGAGCACCAAAGAATTGATGCTTTTGAACTGTGGTGTTGGAGAAGACTCTTGAGAGTCCCTTGGACTGCAAGGAGATCCAACCAGTCAATCCTAAAGGAAATCAGTCCTGAATATTCATTGGAAGGACTGATGCTGAAGCTGAAGCTCCAATACTTTGGCCACCTGATGTGAAGAACTGACTCACTGGAAAAGAACCTGATGCTGGGAAAGATTGAAGATTGGGAAAGAAGAAGGGGTCGACAGAGGATGAGATGGTTGGATGGCATCACCAACTCAATGGACATGAGTTTGAGCAAACTCCGGAAGTTGGTGACAGACAGGAAAGCCTGGCGTGCTGTAGTGCATGGGGTCACCAAGAGTCGGACGTGACTGAGTGGCTGAACTGAACTGAAAACATAGAATCAATGAAAATGAAACTCATCTACAAGACCTCTGAACATTCCTTTTGCCTCTTTGAGAAAGACAGTTAAGAGAGAATATGTGATATTTGAGAAAACAGATACCACATCTTCTATATACAATAGAATATTACTCAGCCATTAAAAAAGAATGAAATTTGGCCATTTGCAACATGTATGGAGCATGCCGGGCGGAGGTTGGGTTGGTATTATGCTTAGTGAAATAGGTCAGATGGAAAAAGATAAATTCTGTATGCTTTCACTTTTATGTGGAATCTAAAAAATAAAACAAATGAACAAATATAACCCCCAAATAATAATAATTGAGAAAACAGAAATTCAAGCAAGGTTCAGCTGTAAGTGAAAATGAGTGAAGCCAAAATATCATGCTTAATTACTACAATACCTCTGGAAACAATAACCTAAGGAGTAAGAAGAAGTGGAGAAGACTTGTTAAGAGTAGATTTTTCCCCGAGGACCTAAAAAGCCTCTTGATGAAAGTGAAAGTGGAGAGTGAAAAAGTTGGCTTAAAGTTCAACATTCAGAAAACGAAGATCATGGCATCCGGTCTCATCACTTCATGGGAAATAGATGGGGAAACAGTGGAAACAGTGTCAGACTTTATTCTTTTGGGGCTCCAAAATGACTGCGGCCATGAAATTAAAAGACACTTACTCCTTGGAAGGAAAGTTATGACCAACCTAGATAGCATATTCAAAAGCAGAGACATTACTTTGCCAACAAAGGTCCGTCTAGTCAGGGCTATGGTTTTTCCTGTGGTCATGTATGGATGTGAGAGTTGGACTGTGAAGAAGGCTGAGCGCTGAAGAATTGATGCTTTTGAACTGTGGTGTTGGAGAAGACTCTTGAGAGTCCCTTGGACTGCAAGGAGATCCAACCAGTCCATTCTGAAGGAGATCAGCCCTGGGATTTCTTTGGAAGGAGTGATGCTAAAGCTGAAACTCCAGTACTTTGGCCACCTCATGTGAAGAGTTGACTCATTGGAAAAGACCCTGATGCTGGGAGGGATTGGGGGCAGGAGGAGAAGGGGACGACAGAGGATGAGATGGCTGGATGGCATCACTGACTCGATGGACGTGAGTCTGAGTGAACTCTGGGAGATGGTGATGGATAGGGAGGCCTGGCGTGCTGCGATTCATGGGGTCAAAAAGAGTCGGACACGACTGAGTGACTGAACTGAACTGAAGATTTTATGGCAAGACAAATGGATTTATGGAGCATTGCATCTTCTTAGGCTGCCTTAATTTTTTGAATCGAATAGTTGAAAATAACATTTTAAGATACAATAGCTATTTATCTATCCACTCTTGCGTTCTTAATTTTATTGAATATTTACCCCATGCCAAACAGCATGCCAGCCATTTGGAACACAAAGCAAGCTTGGCCTGGAACCCATTCATTCTCAAGGAGCTCACAGTCCAAGAGAATAAAACAGAAGTCAATGCAACAGATTGCTATAAGTGACTCCCATTGTGGGAAGCAAGAAGGAAGCAAGAAGAGGCCAGAGAGGCCCTGGAGAGAAGAGGTATTGTACTGAGTCTGGGGGTGAGTGTGCACCCAGAAGCCGGCATGGGAGGACTTCCCAAAAATGCTGCTGGGGGTGAATTGGGGAACTGAGAGCACAGGTTCCTCTGGAGCACTGAGCACCCAGTGAGGGTGGGGATCACAGTGACAAGGTGGACAGCAGGCTGAAGTCCCCTCGTGGGGAGCCCTGGGAGCCTGGATGGGGATTGTGGGATTTATGCCAGATGCAAAAGAGCCTAGAAGGATTGTAAGCAGAGCAGTAACAAAGTCACTTTGGCTGCTGAGGCAGAGTGTACTGAATCAGGGCGTAGGGGGACAGGAGGAAGGAGGTATTACATGCTTTAATGAGCAGCAGCAGTGGGAACGGAGGGGAAATCCCAGAGGGAGTGGGTCTGTGAAATGACCATGATCCCTGTAACTGACAGCAGCCACCCTCCTGGTTCCTTGGCTGTAGAGAAGGTGGAGGTGGGACACCTCTGAAACAGGTGAGGGAAAATCCACAAATCCCATCTCCTTTGTAGAACAGGGAGCAGCAACATACATGCACCTAACTTAGAACTCAGATTTTTTGTCATCAGTTCATTTTCTTCTTGAGAACAGGTGTATTTGCCAGAGGTTTGTAGTTTCTCTGCCTTTCACTGATAGAGAAATAATAAGCCAGATTCTCCCCAGCCTCCAAATAACCCCTATCATAAGGTTGGATGTAAAGCAAAGAATATCACCTGCTTCTTATCCATGAGTTTTCATTCAGTGCCATGTTACTAAAAGGGAATTTTCCAAATAAATATAATAACTATGAAATGTTTATTCTTCAAATGCAAGATTGTATGTTTGTGTATGTGTATATAAACCCACATATGTGTATATATCCCTGGAGGAGGAAATGGCAACCCACTCCAATATTGTTGCCTGAAAAATCCCATTGACAGAGGAGCCTGGCAGGCTACAGTCCATGGGGTCGCTAAGAGTTGGACAGGACTGAGAACGCATGTTAGTTTCATGTATGTTACATGAAATAAAGAGTTTATGGGTGTAATTTACAAATAATGATTTTACTATTGACCTATTTACAACTATACTTGATGGAATAGACATTCAGAGCATATGAAATAACATAATTGAGATAATTTTAGGTGCATCAAATATTTGGCAGCGTTAACACTGACAGCAAATAAAATCACGGTTTTAAAAACCAGGTTTTTAAAAAATCTTAATGCTTTTATGAGCATTCAAATTTAGAGGGAAATTCCCTTTTTTATGTAACTCAGATTATCAAAAGGCAAATTATTCGTTTACTATATACTGCTGCTGCTACTGCTGCTAAGTCGCTTCAGTCGTGTCCAACTCCATGCGACCCCATAGACGGCAGCCCATCAGGCTCCCCTGTCCCTGGGATTCTCCAGGCAAGAACACTGGAGTGGGTTGCCATTTCCTTCTCCAATGCATGAAAGTGAAAAGTGAAAGTGAAGTCGCTCAGTCGTGTCTGACTCTTAGCGACCCCACGGACGGCAGCCCACCAGGCTCCTCCATCCATGGGATTTTCCAGGCAAGAGTACTGGAGTGGGGTGCCATTGCCTTCGTTCTGTACTGTGAGGAGATCCCTTTGGGCTGCTGACAGCGTCAGTTATTTCCTAATTTCTGATTCATTTGACTTTCTTGATAGAGAGAAGGACATTGAACCCACCCCAGTTTGTCTCAGTACCTGAGTGACCAGGTCTCACCAAAGATGTTGTTGTCATTTAGGTGTGTCTCCAAAATCATGACTGTGGTAGTTTAGTCGCCAAGTCGTGTCCAACTCTTGCAACCCCTATAGACTGCAGCCGGCCAGGCTCCTTTGTTCATGGGATTCTCCAGGCAAGAATACTGGAGTGGGTTGCCATTTCCTTCTCCAGGGAATCTTCCTGCCTCAGGGATCAAATCCAGGTCTCCTGCACTGCAGGCAGATTCTTTACCAACTGGGCCACTAGGGAAGCCCTAAAATCATGACTGGCCAGATCCAAATCTCGTGGTGACACTGATGATAAAGTGTGTCCTCAACAACTTTCTAACGGGAAATGAGCAGTTCATTCATTCATCAGCGACTGTCCTTCTAAACCCCTGTAAGTTCAAGAGACACTACAAACACTGCAAATAAAAAACAAAGATTTTCATCAGCATCTATCACCTTGCTTTTGTTAACATCTTGCAATATTAATTGAGTAGCCACCATGATGCAAACCATGCTATGCTATGCTAAGTCACTTCAGTTGTGTCCGACTCTGTGCGACCCCATAGATGGCAGCCCACCAGGCTTCCCCGTCCCTGGGATTCTCCAGGCAAGACCACTGGAGTGGGTTGCCATTTCCTTCTCCAATGCAAGGGCTAAAAACTGCTTTTGTGCTTTAAAACATTGATTCTCTTAGAAAGAACTGACTGTAGCAGGATTGTGCCAACTATCACTCATCAAGCCTGGTAGGGAGGGTGGTTCTGTGTTGGGAGGGAGAGGCCAACCATGACCACACTTCTGTGGCCCCCAGACTGGCCTCCTGCTTTGAGGCAGCAGTAATTCGCCAGCATGCCCCTGGGAGCACACCAGTTCCCAGCCTCTGTCTGCTCCTTTGTCCACTGCTTAGAGATCACAGACCCCACTGCCTTTTCTCCTGTCTCTTCATGTGTTTCCACCACAACAGTTCAAAAAAATGTGGGCCAGACCTCCTCAAACTTGAAACAGTCATGGAAAGAACCCTCAGGAAGTAGGCTGGAAGATGGCCAGCCACCATCCTGGTCCCTGGAGATGGCTGACGGATCCCAAGTCACAAACATCTGTCTTTCATGCATTCACAAGGCTGGAGAGGTGACAGATATGACACCGAGGTGTCTACAGATTGGCAGCATTCATTCGTCTATTCAATTATTCATTCAGCAAATATCGTTTGCCACTCTAAACTGTTCTAACCTATCAAATCACTGAGGATACATTCAGAACAATACATGTAATCTTCCATACCTGACATTAAGCACTTTGAAAATGAGAATAATTCAGTGCAAGCATATGACTTGGTCCTGGGGAGTTATGGAGGGCTTCAAAGAGAAGATGTCTAAAACATGAAGGATGAACAAGGCTTATACAGATGGAGGGCTGGTAGGTTGGAGATAAGAGAGCCCCCTGGAGCATATGCCAAGGAGGAGGTGAGAGTTCTCATGTCCACACGTGGGCTGGTGCGTCATGGGGAAGCAGACTGGCCAGTCTCAGGCCGTAGCATCTGACCTATTGCAGATGATTCCAGATCACTAGATACTTGGTTGAACCATAAGAAATTGTCATTTTCTAGGTCAAAATGGTCTAATATCAGTAATTTCACGTGGTTCAACCGAATTCTTCCCTGAACAATGTCCCTTGACCATTTTCCATTCTGAATTACGTTCTCTCTAGAAAAACACCACAGTGGCATTGAGGAATATAAGGGAATCAGCAGGCATGGAGTAGGCTGGCGACCAGTGATGATGGCTGATACTAAACGACCTCCACAGAGGCCGTCCCACCGTTCTTCCCACGGAAGAATGGCAGAAGCCACGGTGGGACATGTAACTTTTATCCTTAGGAGGATGGGGATACATAAGGACCAGATTTGTATTTTAAGATGCTCCCTCAAGATTAGACGGAGAATGGGGTAGAAAGGGCAACATTGGACACAGAAAAAAATGTAAAAAGTAGCTGTGAGTGTCATTCAGGGAGATCCACACTAGTGCGGTGAATGCAGGCAGGCAGGAGGATCCTACACGGGCTGACGTGGCAGGACTACTGACTGACTCCAAGGAGCAGAGGAGGGAAGGGGTAGTGAATGGAGGTCCTGGTTCCACACAGGTGTTAGGTGGGACGGCCCGAGCAGCTGGGTGAAAGGCCGTTCCCTGACTGCATACGCAGCAGAGGGGCCCGGCTTGGAGGGGAAAGGATGCATGCTGTGCATGGCTGTTCAGCCGGTCTGATGATTAGGGCAAGGAAGGTCTGAAAGTAGCAGGAGGCAAAGGAACGAACCTTTGTTGGCAGTTGACCATAAGAGTGCTTTATATACAGTGAACAATAAAATGCACACACCCATCCATCAGTTTTATAGATAAAGAAACTGAAGGTAGGTGAGTGCTTACCTGAGGTTAGGCAGCTGGTAAGTGATAGAGTTGCAATTTTTAAAGGTGTGCTTTGCAGTATTGTTTACAATAGCCAGGACATGGAAGCAACCCAGATATCCATCAACAGATGAATGGATAAAGAAGATGTGCTACATATGTATAATGGAATATTACTCAGTCATAAAAAGAAATGAATTTGAATCAGTTGTAGTGAGGTGGATGAACCTAGACCCTGTTTCAGAGAATGAAGTAAGTCAGAAAAACAAATACAGTATATTAACACATACATATGGAATCCAGAAAACCAGTACTGATGGACCTATTTGCAGAAAAGGAATTGAGGTGCAGATACAGAGAATGGATGTTGGATACAGTAGCGGAAGGAGAGGACAGGGCATGTTGAGAGAGTGGAACTGACATATACTAGCGTGTGTAAAATAGATAACTAGTGGGAAACTGTTAAAGAACAGGAAGGTGAGGTTGGCGTTCTGTGATGACCAAGGGGGTGGTATGCGGGGAGGGAGACTCAAGAAGGCGGGAATACGTATAATTATGACTGATTCACGGTGTTGTATGGCAGAAACCAACACAACATTGTAAAGCAATTATCCTCCAATAAAAGAACAATAAATGGGCACCCTCTACCCATACCCACATCTTACAACCCCAACCTACCGTCCAGTCACCTAACAGAACACTTGGTGTGTGTGTGTTGTTTATGGCTAAAGCATGATAACTAGAGTTAAGATCAAAAGGGATGTGCAGAAACCTTCCCCAGCAGAACATGTGGGAGAGCAGGTGCCAGCCAGGGCAGCACACCTGAGCCAGGGGAGCACCTCCTTTCTAAGAAGGAGAGACCTCTTCTCAGAGGATGCCTCCTACCTGCACGCTCTCTCACCCCATACACACTACTGACTACCTTTGTCGTGGTTCCTCCGCACCTCTGGGGCTGGAAGAACCTGCTTTCCACGCATTAGAATTCACCCTGCAGAGCGGAGCTCAGCAAGGCAGCTCCTCTTAACATCTTAAGGGAGAAGCAGTATTTTAGCCAACGGCATTACCCTGGCAGACAAAGGTTTAAGGCATAGCCTATTTAAAGAGTTATTTAACAATTTCCAAAATAGTAGCAAAACATTTTCCATAAAGCTAAATGAGTCCCAGGGAAGAAAGCACGTATTACATTTTTGTACGTGTTTCCTTAATTAGGAACAGAGCCTGGTGGCTGGGATTTATTTTCATGAGTGCACATCCATAAAATCCAGAAGCATCTTGACATGCTGCAGCATCCCTAATGTGTCTCAAATCTGAATGCCTAATTGAGTTAAGAAAAAAAGGCACAAGAATTTTCATGCTGGTTTTGATTCAAGATTCAAAACAGAACTTAAGATGTGCATTTTTCTATGGTTCCAAAACATATATAAGCCGGGTCAACATCCATAACACCCACTTCAGACATTTAAAAGAACAGGAAGACAGACCAAGGCATACATTCTGAATTGAACATACCAAGGAAGATTCTTCTTCTTCTTCTGAAACATGAAAACTCTCTTGTGATCTCCCTCAGACACTTTTCAACTTCTTAATCTACTTACATTTTATAAAAAGAAAAACGTGCTGGGAGATGTTTGTATGACACCTGATTCTTCTGTTATGGGGTTCAAAGAACTCCTTTTTGTGTGTGTTTTACTTTGCTAATTTATGACAGAATTGGCTAGCCTTTTTCCTTGCTTTCACTAAATTTTGTTACAATGAAGAATCCAGACATACCATTGAGTCTGCGATGAAGAAATTACCATCCTTACCTGTGCAGTTTCTCCTCAAGCATTTCCATGTACTTCATAGTATTCACCTTCACACTGGTTTCTGCAAAACAAAAATCCAAAATGAATGCAACTGGAGTCAAAGACTGAACAAAACCCAGAACTGCTCAACTAAAAGCCAAAACTCAAAGGATCACAGTCAAGGTGCCAGTGATAACATCCTATGTTTGGAAAACACCCGAAGCCACTGGAGGGGCTGTCTGGAGGGATGAGTTGGAAAGGGTCTGAGGCCTCCAGGTGCTACTGGAGCTGGAGTCAGGAGAAAAGGTGTGGGGCCTTTCACCACGAGCTTTCAAAGGCAGCTCTTTACATGTCTGGCGTGGATCCCATTGTACTCTGTGCCCCTCCCACTGCCCACTTGGTAGCTAAGTGCTTGGTGTAGAGTTTGGGAAAGAGCATAAAAGTGAGAAGAACAACCCATCTCAGCAATGAATCAGATAACTTCACCAGTGGTAGCTGAAGATTACAGACCCTTTCATTAAAACTCAAATAGAAATCCGATCCAGCCAATAAGTTGGCATTAACTGCTCAGCTCCCAAGCTGTGAGGTCAGCTTCTCCTAGAGATAAACTCAGTGCCTCATTACACCAAATGCTGAAGGAATAGATTACTCTTAAAGCTTCCCTGGTGGCTCACACAGTAAAGAATCTGCCTGCAATGCAGGAGACCCAGGTCTAATCCTTGGGTGAGGAAGATCCCCTGGAGAAGGAAATGACAACCTACTCCAGTATTCTTGTCTAGGAAATCTCATGGACGGAGGAGCCTGGTAGGCTACAGTCCATGGGTTCACAAAGAGTCAAACACCACCGAGAAACTATCACCCACACAAAGTTCAATGGGCCAAAGAAGCACTTTACTAATGTAAAGGAGATATGGTACATTGGGGGAAAGCTCTGATATAGACTGAGGTACAGGGGCTGTACTGGAAACTGGAAAAAGTAACTTAAAATTCCTCATCAAGAAAGCAAATATTTAGATGGGAATACAACAAAAGTTCTGGTTCATTAGTTGTTAATAGCTAATAGCTAAAACAGAAACACACAGAGTGAAATATATATTGTTTAAGTTGGCCTCTTATTTTATTGACTTGTGCTGCACCAACCTACAAGTTCAGTCAGTTCAGTTCAGTTGGTCAGTCATTTCTGACTCTTTGCCACCCCATGGACTGTAGCACGTCAGGCCTCCCTGTCCATCACCAACTCCTAGAGTTTACTCAAATTCACATCCATTGAGTCAGTGATGCCATCCAACCATCCCATCCTCTGTCATCCCCTTCTCCTCCCACCTTCAATCTTTCCCATCATCAGGGTCTTTTCCAATGAGTCAGTTCTTCACACCCGGTGGCCAAAATATTGTAGTTTCGGCTTCAACATCAGTCCTTCCAATGAATATTCAGGACTGATTTCCTTTAGGATGGACTGGTTGGATCTCCTTGCAGTCCAGGGGACTCTCAAGAGTCTTCTCCAACACCACAGTTCAAAAGCATCAATTCTTCGGCGCTCAGCTTTCTTAATAGTCCAACTCTCATATCCATACACGACCGCTGGAAAAATCATAGCTTTGACTAGATGGACCTTTGCTGCCAAAGTAATATGCTTTTTAATATGCTGTCTAGGCTGGTCATAACTTTTCTTCCAAGGAGTGTCTTTTAATTTTAATGGCTGCAGTCACCATCTTCAGTGATTTTGGAGCCCCCAAAAATAAAGTCTATCATTGTTTCCACTGTTTTCCCATCTATTTTCCATGAAATGATGGGAATGGATGCCATGATCTTAGTTTTCTGAATGTTGAGCTTAAACCAACTTTTTTACTCTCCTCTTTCATTTTCATCAAGAGGCTCTTTAGTTCTCCTTTGCTTTTTGCCATAAGGGTGGTTTCATCTGCATATCTGAGGTTATTGATATCTCTCCTGGCAATATTGATTCCAGCTTGTGCTTCATCCAGCCCAGCGTTTCTCATGATGTATTCTGCATATAAGTTAAATAAGCAGAGTGACAATATACAGTCTTGACGTACTCCTTTCCCGATTTGGAACCAGTCTGTTGTTCCATGTCCAGTTCTAACTGTTGCTTCCTGACCTGCATACAGATTTCTCAAAAGGCAGGTCAGGTGGTCTGGTATTCCCATGTATTTAAGGATTTCCCACAGTTTGTGGTGATCCACACAAAGGCTTTGGCATAGCCAATAAAGCAGAAATAGATGTTTTTCTGGAACTCTCTCTGCTTTTTCGATAATCCAGTGGATGTTGGCAATTTGATCTCTGGTTCCTCTGCCTTTTCTAAAACCAGCTTGAACATCAGGAAGTTCACGGTTCACGTATTGCTGAAGCCTGGCTTGGAGAATTTTGAGCATTACTTTACTAGCATGTGAGATGAGTGCAATTGTGCAGTAGTCTGAGCATTCTTTGGCATTGCCTTTCTTTGGGATTGGAATGAAAACTGACCTTTTCCAGTTGTGTGGCCACTGCTGAGTTTTCCAAATTTGCTGGCATACTGAGTGCAGCACTTTCACAGCATCATCTTTTAGGATTTGAAATAGCTCAACTGGAATTCCATCACCTCCACTAGCTTTGTTCATAGTGATGCTTCCTAAGGCCCAATTGACTCTGTATTCCAGGATGTCTGGCTCTAGGCAAGTGATCATAACATTGTGATTATCTGGGTCGTGAAGATCTTTTT
The DNA here is from genome assembly GCF_032452875.1 of Bos javanicus. NCBI lineage: Eukaryota > Metazoa > Chordata > Mammalia > Artiodactyla > Bovidae > Bos > Bos javanicus. The sequence continues at coordinate 6,183,724 of NC_083895.1, read as the reverse complement.
TGTACAGTTCTTCTGTGTATTCTTGCCACCTCTTCTTAATATCTTCTGCTTCTGTTAGGTCAATATCATTTATGTCCTTATTGAGCCCATCTCTGCATGAAATGTTCCCTGATATCTCTAGTTTTCTTGAAGATATCTTTAGTCTTTCCTTCTATTATTTTCCTCTATTTCTTTGCACTGATAAATGGCTGTCTGAGGAGGCCTTACAAATAGCTGTGAAAAGAAGAGAAGAGAAAAGCAAAGGAGAAAGGGAAAGATACACCCATCTAAATGCAGAGTTCCAAAGAATAGCAAGGAGAGATAAGAAAGCCTTCCTCAGTGATCAGTGCAAAGAAATAGAAGAAAACCTACAAGTTAAGTTGTGCTAAATTTTTCTCCAAATAAATTAGTTAAACATTTGTTTTCAGTTTCTACTATGTGTCAGATTGTGTGCCAACCTGAGGATTCAGTTCTGGCTGATATGGTTCCTCAGAGCAGAGATCTCACTGGTTTATTAGGAATAAGTACCACAAATTCAGAATATTCCAACCAGAAACGCTCTGTTTCACATCTTTTATGTCTTTATGTGCCACACACTGTTATGTAAGCCCTGAGTATAAACCAGTGAACAGGATCAGTAAAGATGCCTGGGTCTTTCATTCTAGAGGGTAATAATAAGTATATAACATTCCATAGATGACTAGGGAGTGGTCAGTATTATAAAGCAAGAGAAGGAGATCAGAATGTGGCTACAAGATGGTCAGGGTAGGCTCTGCTGAGCAGCTGACATTCGAATAAAAGCATGAAGATGGTGGGGGGAGTACATGAGCCGGCAAGCTGAGGAGGGCAAAGCTGCAGAGGGCCAGCCAAGGCAGGAGTCTGCCTGAGTGCCCCAGCCACACATGGCCTGAGCAGCAGGTCCCCCAGGGTAAAGCAATGCAGACAGAGAAAGAGCCCAGGTCCAATCACAGGCTACTGAGGCAGACTCTACTTCCAAACACAGCCACAGTTGTCTTTCTGGCCCCCCACATGCTTCTAGAGCTTGGCCACTCTCCATTAAGCAGGAAAATCTATTTCCTTTCCCTTGAATGGAACAGGCTAAGACTGTTCCCACCGTTGAGTGTAACAGGAAGGATGCTATATAGCTTCTGAGGTTAGGGGCCCAATCTGGGTTTTTCCTCCTTCTAGGAACCTAACCACCATGCTGTGAGGAAGCCCAAGCCACACTGAGAAGCCATGCAGAGTTGTTCAGGCCGGAAGCCAGGCGAAGATCTCAGCCTACAGCCTGCATCACTCACCAGATGTGCGAATGAGTGAGCTTTCAGATGATCTGGGCCTTTCAGTCTCAGGGAGCACCCAGACTTCATGCAACAGAGACAAGCCATCTCCACTGCTCCCTGTCTAAAGTCCTCACTCACAGAATTTGCGCATGTAAGACATAGTTGGTAGTCATTAAGTTGGTGGAAAATTTGTTCCATAGCTCTAGTAACTGGAAAGCGTATGTCAGGATTTGGGGTCTTCTGAGAGAAATGGCAAAGCACTGCAAAAGAATGGCAATAAATTGGCTCCTGGTTGCTGTGCCAAGAACAGATCCTGGCAGCAAGTGAGAGAATCAGAGCGACACAGGGAGGTCAGCTGATGGGAACTGAGACAAGGGCATCAGCAGGAGGTGGTGCTAAGGGGCAGATTTTAGGTATACTTTAGAGACAATGGGAGTTCTTGATGGACTGGATTTGCATGTGTAAAAAACCAACACGTCAAGAATGACTGTAGTACAAGATTTTTGCCCTGAGCTCCTGAAATAAAAACAGGGTTACCATCAACCAAGATGGGAAGATCTCAGGTGAAACCAATCTGAGGAGACAAGCAAGAGTTAATTGTGGATTGAAATTTGCTAAGAAAGTAGAACTTAAGTGTTCTCATCAAAGAAAAAAAAAGGTAAACATATGAGGTTATGTTTAAACATATGTGTTAATTAAACATATGTGTTAATTAACTCGATGAGGGGAAATTCTTACACAATGTGTATCAGACACCATATTGTACACTTTAAATATCTCATGTTGTCAATTACACCTCAGTAAAGCTGGAAAAAAATCAAAGCAATTGAAAAACTTTAAAAAAGAGTTCAATTTTGAATATGATAAATTTAGGTTTATTAGATATCCAGCCGGGCTGTCAAGTATGAAGTTGGATATATGAGCCTTGGAGAAGGTCTGAACTACAGATGGACACTTGGAAGACCCTGGCAACTGAAGCAAGGAGGAAAGATGTCATCACACTGGGAGTGAGAGTAACTTAAGAAAACCTTGATGATTCCATATAACTATGATTATACTGTGATAGCACCTTTTATCCAAGGGACAAAAATTCATAGCACCTCCCTTGAGGACAAGAAAGCCATATTCTCAAGTTCAAAATAATCCAGAGGTACACCCTATAAATGATTTTGTTAAGAAATCAGGCAGTAAATACTTGAGTCATCTCAGCACTTGAAGCTCTAGTTAGTGACCTGCTGGACCCACAGGAACATCTTGTCCACTTGCCCAGAGGCTGCCATCTGCAGAGGATGTTGTGTTGATTGCTTTTGCTGGATCCTGGACTCATCACCCAGGCCAGCCTTGCTCACTCATTCCTGGGTTGAGTCATCACCTTCCCAGAGAGGCCCAGATTGCAGATGGGGAGTTTAGGTTTTTAACTTCCTAAAAGATGCCTGCAGACACACTGGGAACAGAGCTCGTCTTTTCTTCTCACTCTCCCTCTTCCTCCTTCCTTTCCCCAGCATCTTAGAGCAGGGACACGGAGAACAGTAATGGTGGTGAGACAAGGTCCCAAGAACCAAAGATGATGCTGAAACAGGAAGGAAGGGAGCAGGGCACTTCTGAAAGAATGATACAGCCCAAGCACACAACATAAGCCAATTAGAATCAAATGGATCCAAAATGGCAGACAAGTCATCCTCAATCAGCAAGCTGAACGACACACCCAGAGGCACCAGGACGATTCCAAGGTACTATCAGAAGACCAAAAAGTGGGCATGGCCCAGTTCCTGGAAATCTCCACCCCTTCCCCAAAACAGTTGGGATAATCCTCCGACTCATTAGCCTATGATATTACCCAGCCCCTAAAGACTAACCACACCACATTTCAGGGTCACCACACTCACCCTCTGCAACGGCCTGCACAGTGTCTGTGGAGTGTGTTTTTCTCTGAATAAATCCACGTCTTACTATCACTTTGTCTCACTGAATTCTTCTGTGATGAGACATAAAGAACCTGAGCTTCATTAGATCCTGAAACCAGGTCTGTGATCTCAGAAGACCCTGGGTTTTGACTGGGTTTGAATCCTGCCACATGGGTTCAAGTGCCAACCTGAGGTAAATGGTTTCAGCACCAAGGGAAGCTGAGTACCAAAGGAAAAAGGAGACCAGGGGTCACCAGGCATCCTGATGGGGAAGAGACAGGAACACTTCCTCCTCCCCACATGCTAAGGGAATCTGAAATCCAGAATCAGGCCAAAATATCAGAATGAAATAGTTTTATGAATCCAATTAAATAAGAACCAATTGATCATTAAACACAGAAAATCTGCAAAAACATTTATCAGAGTGCATGACACAAACACAAATCAATGTTACAGGAATGGAATTTGGGTCCTACTTCATGCAATACACTAGCCTAGGCACTGTTTAAGTATAAAAGAGACATGGCCTTGAGGGGCCCAGGGAGCAAGGTGGAGTCAGATGCTAACATTGACAACTCCCTGGAGGGCATAGCAACATTTTCTGTAAATCTTCATCATAACTGATGATTCAAAAATATCCCTACAAGTCTAATGAAAAAAATTACCAAGCTACCAGCAATGTCCTTTTCAGGATAAGATAGGAGAATGCCAAGTGGAAAAAGGTCTAACTGAGTTTCATTGTATTAGATCTTTTGTTTGTGTAATAGAAGGACAGGAGGATTTGTCATGGGAAATGAGTAACACCTGCCATGAGACTGAATGACGCAGTGGTTCCAAAGAGCTTCAGCCCCACCACCTCAGTTAATAAGGACAGCATCATGAGATGAGTACAATATAACCTCAAAGTTGAAAATGGAAGCAAAGGGACCTCATCAGCTTAGCGTCAATCACAAATTTTCTCTAACATTACCCATTTTATTGACGTTTTCTAAAATAAGTAACAAGTGAGGTAGGACCTCATTTTACAAAAATAAATCATCAGATTTCAAAGATCATCATTCAAGGACAAATTTAGATAAGATGAACTCTCATTAGTGAAATCTTCCAGAAGGAAGATGTGAAAGAGGAAGAATTTCAGAATTCTGAGAAACTTCTGACCACCTGAAGCGCCATTCTCCCGCATGAGCTAACGGAAGCACTTCTGTTTACTTGGGTAATTAAGCCAGACACGGAGATGAAATAGTGAAGTAGCATCAACCAAAATCCAGGGAGGGAACAACAGGAAAAAACGGACGTGCAGTTGGACTGAAGTGACTTAGCAGCAGCAGCAGCAGCAGCAGCAGCCATTATTATCCTCATTTTGGGCGTAGAGAAACAAAGGGACCAAAGTCACACAGCTAGTGAAGGACAGTTCCAGAGCCCACTGTTACAAATCACAACCTCAATTTTAAATAACGCAATAGGAGTAAGGAAATGCACACTGAATAAATGCATGTGAAATTTCGGCTGCCAACAAAATGAAGTCGGTGTTCAAACATGTTAAATTCAGGACAGGCCAAAGACTGCTGTAAAAAGTCAGAGTTACAAAGAGCACTAGCAATTACAAAACACAGCCATCAAAAGATGGAAACCTAATTGTACATCAACTGTGGGGAAGAATACTGCTAATATATCAGAATAAAATACATTACCATTGTGTGTCTTATATATATACACATATCACATATATACATGTATATGCGATATATATGCATGTGTGTATATTATATATATGTGTGTGTGTGTGTGTGTGTGTGTGTGTGTAGTATAGGCCAAGGAGTATAGACAAAGTAATTGTCCGTGGTGGTGCAGTCACCAAATCATGTCCAACTTTTACAACCCCATGGACTGTAGCCCTCCAGGTTCCTCTGTCCATGGGATTTCTCAGGCAAGAATACTGGAGTGAGTAGTCCAGGGGATCTTCTCCAGGGGATCATCCCAACCCGGGGTTTGAACCTGGATGTCCATTGCAGATGGGTTCTTTACCAACTGAGCCACAAGGGAAGCCCTCTAAGTAGTTTGCAATGAGAAAATGATTAATGAATGATTACTTAATTTTCCAAGTCTTATATTCAGGTTGAGTCACTCCTCCCACAATGTCATATTCATGCGGTTTTACAAGAAGATTTTATTTGCCTCTATAGATTTTTTTTTTACTGCATTTTCCTGCCATCACTGTATGTGGTGGTCATTCACATAGAACTCTCAAGAGAGAGATCCCAAGTTAAATAGGCTATAATCCTTCCTAGACTTCAGACTGGTCTATCAGTTTTCAGAACCGGAGCATCGTAATATGATTCAGTCATCCATGAAGAGTAAAAGCAGTTATTCTGAGTTCTGTTGATGTGAACATCCTCTAGGATTGGAACTAAAGAAACACCATCACTAACTTAGCAATGGACTCACTTCTCATCAGCAGGACATCATTCAGTGTGCTGTTGTTAATTTTCTCTGATGTTGATACGATTTCCAGAGAGGAGAAAAGTGATCAGATGCGGGTCCCACCAAATTAACAGATGCTAACAAAGAGCAGACCTCTCTTTGGGGTTCCGTCTGACTCTCATTCTTACACCCATCTAACATTTCTGAAGTGCCCACTGCATGCTGGGTTGTGCGTTAGCCACTGCGGCTACAGACTTGAATGTGGCACTGCTCTCAGCCCAGAGAAAACCAGGTTTGGAGATAAAGACAGACAAACAGATAGCTAATAAAAGCAACGAATTCGGTCCAATGATGGAAAGGTAAAGCATCTGTCACTCTGGGAGCACCGTGGAAGGAGATTCAGCCCAGCCTGAAGGGGTAAACATGACTTCGGGTGGAACCGACTGAGTAGAGATCTTAAAGGATTTTCCACACTGGCTGAAGCCGGAGGAGGCGTGCATAATCCAAAGCATCAGGTGCACATAAAATAAGATTTGTGTTTTAGAATATAGGCATTTAACGCCACATTGCTTTATCTTCCCAATAATTTCTGAATCACTCTTCCCTGAGCTTACATGTAGATCACTCAGTGTAGCGCACGAGCTGGCTACAGGAGATAGGCAGGTCCGAAGGTCCGAAAGCACAGGTTCTGAGCCTCCGTCACCTGTCTTGGCCACTCCCAGCAGTGAATGTAAAGATTAACTGCTTCATCCAGATTTTCTCCTTTGGGTGATATGAGTCAAGCTATTACGGTAACTTCAAAGGCAGAGGGTAGGAAAGCCTTTTCAGAACTGGAGCATCATAATGTGATTCAGTTGTCCGTGAAGAAAGTAAAAGCAGTTCCTCTGAGCTGTGTTGATGTGTATGCTTCCGCCTCCACAGTCCCACGCTGTGTGATGCCCCAGGAGAAGCCCTGTCACCCTTGAACCCAGAGCGCATCTCAGGGACTCAGTCCAGATACTCATGTCAGTAGAAACGGTGACTGCTTAGATGGGAAGGGATCCTGGGCAGGAGGAAAGGGGACAGAATGAGTAGGGAAGCTCCCCCAGGTTTAAAAACAGTTAACTATACAGCAAGCACTCACTCTACATAACAGATAAAGCCCCGGTTCCAATTTCACCTGCTGGGCTTGTCACCAGTTAATTGGGTATCATCTGATACAGTAATTCTCACTTTCCCTGTTCAGACTTGCTCCTACATGCAATCTCTCCATGCCCTTGAAGCACACGGCCTAATAAATCAGCACTATTCAGTGACAAAAAGAAAACCAAGCACTCCCGGTATGGAAAGCAAGAGAGAAAAATGCGAACTCTGTCAGTTCTGCCCGCTTTAGCCACCCCCACTCACATACCCCTGACAATCAAGCCCTCCCACCGACTCCCCAGCTCTCCCTGCTGACAGAAGGGCTTGGGTTTGCTTTCTTCCTTCCTAGTGCGTATCCTTGGAAGAGCTGTGGTCTGGACATCCATTGACAATATTGTGTAAGTTGCTTAAAAAGTCTATTTACTAGTTTTGCCTGGGACTCTCCACTTGAGACTATACCCTCAAGTCTGATTCTTTCTCCTTTCTTCCCTCAAACATGGCACACACCCCACCGACGCCCACAGGATTTAGTTCTCTTCATTCTTTTCTAAAGGCAGACAAGCAATAGAATTGGGGACTTTGTTTTTAAAGTGGAACACTATATTCTTAAACATTCGTGTTAAAAAATTTTAAGTCCAAATCCACACTTGATCTTCTTGATTTTATTTTTTTATTTTATATTGGAACATAGTTGATTTACAATATTGCATTCGTTTCAGGTATGCAGCAAAGTGATTCAGTTATGCGCACTAAGTCACTTCAGTTTATGAACTATAGCCCGCTAGGCTCCTCTGTCCATGGGATTCTCCAGGCAAGAACTACTGGAGTGGGATGCCGTGCCCTCCTCCAGAGGATCTTCCTGACCCAGGGATCAAACCCATGTCTCCTGTGGTTCCCACATTGTAGGTGGATTCTTTACCACTGAGCCACCAGGGAAGCCCGATTCAGTTACATATATATATTCTTTCTCAGATTATTTTCCCATTTAGGTTACAGAATACTGAGTCAAGTTCCCTGTGCTATACAGTAGGTCCTTGTTGGTTATCTATTTTATATATAGTAGTGTGTATATATGTTAATCCCAGACTCCCAATCTATTACCTTGATCTTCTTAAGCTAAGGAGAGTGAGCTCACACTAGATGCTGGTGTGGGGCTTCACTTTGTGCATTACCGCCTTTAATTTTCACAGTAACTCTCTAAATCCCTTATGAGGGTAAGGAGACTGAGCCTGAAGAAAATACATTAAACATAAATAAAAATAATTCATTCGGCTTAATTCCAGAGTCTACGTTTTTTTCAAATACACAATACTGCTGCTCATTTATTATGGAACATAACTTATGAACTTCACTTAAGGACTTCTGTATTTCACAGAAAGTATTTACTTTTCCCTCTAGAGCTGAGGCTTAATATCTATTAAAAGTTTGAAACTGGACTCTCTCTATTTGACCACAGAAGCATCCTAGGACTGAGGGTCTGTCTGAGCTATAGCCCTTGGAAAAGAGACCCCAGAATTCTGGCTGGAAAACTCAGAACATGCTCCAGGGCAAGGACTGGCCCGTGTGAAGCTGATAAGATCCCCAGCTACACGGTGTCTCTGTGTTGGAGGTATCCCACTGCACCGTCTTGGGAAGTAACTTGCACCCAGATTTTGGCAGTGTGGTGATAGGGAGGGGGAGGGCAAGATTTTAACATCAACTCCTGTGCTTACAGCCTCATGGAATATCACACCCATGACCACCTCCTCGGGGAGAGGGTCTCCCTGCACCACACCTTTCTCTTTGAACTTGAATAATCATCAAGCTTCCCTGGTGGCTCAGATGGCAAAGAATCCACCTGCAATGCAGGAGACCCTGGGTCAGGAAGACCCCCCAGGAGGAGGAAATGGCAACACACTCCAGTAGTCTTGCCTGGAGAATGCCATGGACAGAGGAGCCTGGTGGGCTACAGTCCATGGAGTCTCAAAGAGTCGGACACAGCTGAGTGACTAACGCTTTCATCACTAATACCTTCATCAGTTTCATCATCAACCTAGCCCCTGCCAGCAGGTCCTAGCCCCCACCACTCTCTCAGCAGAGTCTGCCCTCTACTGAGGGGCCATCAGGCTCATACCCCAGCGTTTCCAAACCGTGTTAAGTGAAGAGGCCCTTGCCCCCCTTGGCTGACGCTGAAGAATGAGGGCTGCAGCCACCGCGGCCAGGCTTCAGTCACGGCAGGCGGGTGCAAGTGACACTCAGAGGTCAGCAGAGGGGGGAGGGAGTCCTCACAGCTCCCGAGGCCCCACCCCTTGCCTCGCCGCCTCCAGGGGACCAATCTGGGCCAGTATAGACTCTCCTGCTGTCCCCTTTGCCTGGAATACCCTCCCCAAATGTTTCTGCTCTCTGCCCACCAAGGGCGTCCTTGCTCTCTTGCCTTGCAGCCCCTCTTCCCACATGCTCTCCTCCTCTCTGGGGTCCTGCAGTCCTTTACAACCATCCTAGAGACACTGAGGTCACTTTGGCCATGCCCAGCTCTCTGCTAGAGCCATGGATGCTACGTCCTTTGAACCCTTAGAGCCCGGTACAGTCCTGGGCTCAGAAAAGGTGCCTAGTACCTCATGCCTCTCCCCCCGGGGGCAATGCTGTGCTGGTTGCAGGGGAAGCCACCACGAGGAAGACACGTGAATAATATCAAGGAATCAACAGCCTGATAAAAAGAGAAGTCAGAACAGATTCTCAGGATGCTGAGCAACTGAGGTCCTCGAAGAGTGAATTACTGGAGCGTGGTGCACGCATGCGTGCTCGTTTGTGGGGTAGAGACACAGACCTGGGCGTGTGCACCCTGAGCGTGTGTGTTAGGGGTGGAATCTCAGAGCCAGCTGAAGGCACACTTCTTCTGTAAAAGGCTTGAGAAAATAAGGCAGTGAAAAAACACTAGAGTTTTTCCAAAGTGCATGTATTAATAGAAGATTAAAAAAGAAATGAAAGTGTTAGTCGCTCAGTCGTGTCCCACCCTTTGCGACCCCATGGACTGTAGCTTCTCTGTCCATGGGATTCTCCCGGCAAGGATACTGGAGTGAGTTGCCATGCCCTCCTCCAGGGGATCTTCCCGACCCAGGGATCAAATCTGCATCTCCTGTGTCTCCTGCATTGGCAGGCAGATTCTTTAGCACTGCCACCTAGGAAGCCTGACTGGAGGGTGGAGGACACACAAATGCAGCCCAGCCTGAGAAGGAGAGAGGGGGCCATGCAGGCTACCTGGAGCTGAGAAGGATGTGAACATGGGGCATACTTCCATCTCTAAATCAAAGCAAAACATATGGAAGAAGACACAGGGTTGTGACAGGAATGAAATAAAGAGGGATGATTTCAAAGCCCCTCAAGATTGCCGGGAGAAATATCAATAACTTCAGATATGCAGATGACACCACCCTCATGGCAGAAAGTGAAGAGGAACTCAAAAGCCTCTTGATGAAAGTGAAAGTGGAGAGTGAAAAAGTTGGCTTAAAGCTCAACATTCAGAAAACGAAGATCATGGCATCCGGTCCCACCAGTTCATGGGAAATAGATGGGGAAACAGGGGAAACAGTGTCAGACTTTATTTTTGGGGGCTCCAAAATCACTACAGATGGTGACTGCAGCCATGAAACTAAAAGACGTTTACTCCTTGGAAGGAAAGTTATGACCAACCTAGATAGCATATTCAAAAGCAGAGACATTACTTTGCCAACAAAGGTCCATCTAGTTAAGGCTATGGTTTTTCCTCTGGTCGTGTATGGATGTGAGAGTTGGACTGTGAAGAAAGCTGAGTGTGGAAGAATTGATGCTTTTGAACTGTGGTGTTGGAGAAGACTCTTGAGAGTCCCTTGGACTGCAAGGAGATCCAACGAGTCCATTCTGAAGGAGACCAGCCCTGGGATTTCTTTGGAAGGAATGATGCTGAGGCTGAAACTCCAGTACTTTGGCCACCTCATGAGAAGAGTTGACTTATTGGCAGAGACTCTGATGCTGGGAGGGATTGGGGGCAGGAGGAGATGGGGACGACAGAGGATGAGATGGCTGGATGGCATCACTGACTCGATGGACGTGAGCCTGAGTGAACTCTGGGAGTTGGTGATGGACAGCGAGGCCTGGTGTGCTGCGATTCATGGGGTCTCAAAGAGTGGGACACGACTGAGCGACTGATCTGATCTGATCTGATCTTAGGCACTAATCCATCCACAAGGCCACCCACATCACAGACCATTGGCATCCCACCCATCTCTGCTCTGGATGCTAGCCAGTGCAAACCCAGCCTTTCGTGCGGGCCACACAGATGTTCCCAAACTCTTACAGGCTGTGTGTGTGTGTGCACGTGTTAGGTCAGTCGTGTCTGACTCTTTGCAACCCTATGGACTGTAGCCTACCAGGCTCCTCTGTCCATGGGATTCTCCAGGTAAGAATACTGGAGTGGGTCGCCAAGCACTTTTCCAGGGGATCTTCCCCACCCAGGGATCTAACCCACATCTCTTACGTCTCCTGCATTGGCAGGAGGGTTCTTTACCACTAGCACCACCTGGGAAGCTGTTACAGGCTGTGACAAAGTCCACAAGTGAACTGGATTTTTACTTCCTAAATAAAGGCCAGATAGGGACCAGCAGTACACCCCAAGTGGGAAACCTGGAGTCTGGTTCCACACGAGGTTCTGGGCGAGGAGCGTGCCTGTCCAATCCGTGCATGTCACTCACCGCCCAGGCATGAGCACAGCCAACTCAGCCCCAGGACCCAGCTCACAGTACCCCGCCTCTCCCCATGAGATCAGACACCTCAACAAGACACCCCTGAGAAGACCAGATGGAAACTGTACGTCATGGTGGAATGCAATGATTATCCCGGTAAATCTTCTATTAATACATCACTTTGGAAAAACACTACAGTTTTTTCATGGCCTTATTTTCTCAAGCCTTTTACAGAAGTGGGTTTTCAGTTGGCTCTGAGGTTCCACCCTGAACACACACAGGGTGCCCACATCCAGGTCCGTGGGTCAAAATCACGCGGCCCCACAACCAGTCCACACCCGCTGGGCACTTCTTGCTTATGGACCAAATCTTGTCAGAAGCCGAACGCCAAACAAACATGCCTGTCCCTTCCTTCAACGCTCAGACGATGCATGGGTGATAAAATAGTTTTACAAAATTAACAGGGGAAAAGTATGAACGTTTGCATATCTGCTTCATCAGGACAAACGCAAGCCAGGTGTGGAGGGACCGAGCATTATAATAATAATACCAATAAATCTCATACTATAATATATATTATATTCCTGTAATATAAAATCTTACAGGAAAACAGCCTGGATGGAATCCCTTGCTTCTGCCCTGAAGCAACTCATCCTCCAAAGTTCTTGAATCCAAGATTGCATTACGACGAGTACAAGAAAGCCCTGTGCCCACAGTATGCCCAGAGTCCAGAGGAAACCCCCTCTCCTTCCAGAAAGGGGCCTCAGGCCACACAGAGGAGTGGCCAGAGCTAGGACATGCAAGCTGGCTGTCCAACACTCGTATGGGAGGTGCTTGTGGTGACAGATGATAGAGACGGGCAAGGATGGGGAGGCCAGGGGCTGTGGCAACTCTCTCCCTCCCCTCTACTTTCCAGCACAGAATACAAGGGATCCAAGAATTCTAAATCCCGGTCTCCCACCCGTTAAAGAGTTAAATTTGTCGAGGGCATTCATCATATTTTTTATTTTCTTTACTTGAGGATGCTTTGCCGTTGGGGTCTTCCTGATCCTAGAAGGCCTGCCCCTCCCACGTCCATGTGTGTGGGTGCTTCAGTCATGTCCACCTCTTTGCGAGCCCATGGACTGCAGCCCTCCAGGCTATTCTGTTCATGGAATTTTCCAGGCAAGAATACTGGAGTAGGTTGCCATTTCCTTCTTCCAGGGGATCTTTCCAACCCAGGGATCAAAACCACATCTCTCCTACCTGGTCCCCTAGCCATTAAAGAGTTATATTTGTCAGGGCTATTAATCACATTTTCTACTTTCTTTATTTTACGATGCTTTGACATCTGGTTCTTCTTGATCCTGGAAGAACTTCCCTTCCCAGGGCTGGCCAGTTCCTAGAGAGGGAAAATACCTCACCTGAGGGCAAGCCTTTCACAGCAAAGCAACCGTCTCACAGCCCGCACCCAACCACCTCCTCTGTAGGCTCTCTCCACCCCGTACTAACCCTGATCACCCAGGGCCAGCTACCAGACAGCCAGGGACAGCCCCTACACCCCAGAGCCTTGAATTGATTCAGACTGGCCCGTCCTGCTCTACTGACCCTGCCTCACCTGTTCCTTCCCCCACAAACCTCAGTAAAGCCCCCTTGCCCAAGTTCCCCCTCTCTCTGCCCCCTCCTGACCATGCTGGTGCTTCTCCTAGGACTCTGCATAGCTTGACTGTCCCTCTTCTTGGGAGCCGTGAGTAACAAACTCTCTTTTCAATGGCATTGATCTGAGCTACTGGCCTTACCACATGTGAGTAATAACAAAACCTACACTTTAAAGCTCAGCTTAAGACAATAGAACATGCTGTATTTAGCCACTGACTAGACTGATTCACAACTTTAAATATCCAGATCTACAGTCTGCACGCCGCGTGCTGTATCTCTGCCCCCAGCCCCGTGTGTATTAGTGATGAGCCTGCTCTCACCAACATTTGCAGTTAATTCTATAATGGACAAGGGGGAAGAAAGAGACAGGCCTTATCAGCTAGGAACACGACATTGTGAAAGAGGTAGATTTCAGCCTTATCAAGACAGCCGACAGGGAACATAATCCTTGATCTATCAGAGCCCAGCAAGAACGTGTTATGAGACATCCAGCTGGTACCTTCCTGGAGGCAGCATCCGGGAATCAGGAAGGCAGTGTTGGGGGCTCAGCACAGGGGTAGTGAGCTGGGGGCTGGGAATGCCCACCCTGGCTGGGCTTCTGTGGCCCCCAACACGACACCCTGAACCAAGGTTTGTCACATCTGGCTACTGCATTTTCCATTTCCTCCCAGCAGCAGAGCTGAGAGGCGGAGACGGCTGAGTGCAGAGCTCAGATGGAGACCACGAGTTCTCCTTCCTCCAGGCCATTTTGCTGAGCCCCGACTCCCCCTCCTCACACGGGTCCTTCTCATTGGAGAGAGAGCCCACAAAAAAACTGCTTAACACCCTGCATTGGTTTCCCTTTGACCTTGGAACAATACCCAGACCCTCCATGATGCCTGCAGGTCTCCCCTTCCGCATCTCGTCCACCCTTCCCCTCTACCCACGTCTGGCCTCACTGACACACCGGGTTCTTCCCCATCCGTGCCCCGCAGGCTCCTCTCTGTACCCCCTGCAGGGGTGGTTTTCTTATCCTTTAAGCTTCAGCTTCAATGTCACCTCCTTAGACGGCACTTCCCCTGGAGCCACTGACTGTTTGTCACTCAGCTATTTACTGTCTGATCCCTGACTGTCGACTCTGCAGGTCTTTAGAGCATCCTGTAATTATTTTATTTATGGGTTCATTTACACGGGCTTCCCAGATTGACTCATCTGTCAATGCAGGAGATGTAAGAGACATGGGTTCAATCCCTGGGTCAGGAAGATCCCCTGGAGGAGAGCATGGCAACCCACTGCAGTATTCTTGCCTGGAAGATCCCACGGACAGAGGAGCCTGGTGGGCCACATACAGTCCATGGGGTCACAAAGAGTCAGACAGAACTGAGGCGACTCAGCATGCATGTTGTTTGCTACTTTTACTTCTCTGCTCCTCCCATTAGAATTCAAGTTTCAGGAGGCCAGCCCCCATAGTGGTTCTCAGTGCGTGTCCATTAGTTAGCTTGTGTAGCCGCTCTGTTACAAAGTGTGTCTGATTTCATGGTCCTTTCCTGCTCGGTGCTGAGCCCCACTCCTGCTCTATAAAGCACGGGTGAAAACAGCCTAGTCATGAGCACAGGCACTGGGCATTCGGCATCCCTGGAAAGCTGGTTGTGTTACCAGCTTTAGGAGACACTGGTGCCTTACACAGTCAACTTCAGTGTCAACACGCAGCTCCACCCACCTGCGAGAAGCCTCAAACTCACACCCAGATGAGCAGAGCACCTCCAGGTAGAAACTGATGTGAAATCAGAAGGTTTGGCACCAACTCCTAATCCGAGAGCAGGGGCTCAGGACTGTGGGTGAGGAGAACCACCTCCATCTGTTTACAGAGACGGCTATGAGAGCATTGTTTGAAAGTGGGTGGCTGGCAGCCCCTGCGAACACCCGCATCTTCATCTGCTCCCATCCTCTGTCTGCAGGGGGCACAGGACAGACGGGGACATGTGGGCTTGTAAGCAGAAGACAGAAGGTCAGTACTCACTCCCCAAGAAGTGAGGGCAAGCTGGCCACAGCCCCTTGTCACAGTGGAGAACAAAAGTACAGCACGTGTTGAGGCTGGCTCTGATTTTCAGGCTTTGACTCCGGACATTGTATTTAAGGTAATGCTAGTGTGAAAATCGAAGGTATTACAACAGAGTGCAGCAACACCTCCAGCAGCTTCCGGTGCCCTGTCTCTGCTCCCTCTCCCACACCCTGATGAGCACAGGATCCGTGAGAATTTAAAAATAGCCTAACATGGGTTTCAAGTAGAGTAAACTAAATGAGTCCAATTTTCTACGCCTTTCATTTTAAATTATGCGCTGACTGTCTAGCAGCAGAAAATTCGAGTGAGGAGGATGGGACATTTAAAATCTAATTTTCAAAAATTGGGTCCTAAGGCAGAACAGAGAAAATGCATTTACACATATAATTGCGCTTGTAAATCAATCCTGGCAGAACAAGTGGCCCTTTGGCTGGCGAGAGCGCCTGGCCTGCGCTCACCTGGCCCCAAGAAGCCAAGTCACAGGCTCACGGGTACTTTCTGAGTCCCTGCTAGGTGCCAGCTGGGGTGCGAGGTGCTGAAGGAGACCCCGCTCACCAGCCCAGTGCCTCAAGAACCTTGTGAACTCATGAGGATATCACCCATGTAAAGGGGTTTTTACAGCATGCTGGCAGAGGCCAGGATGGGCTAGCCGGTGAGAAGAAGGTAGGCACTTCCCGTGGTGGAGATGGATGGAGGCCACAGAGGCGTCACGGGGAGGGGAACAGCCAGGGAGAAACAGGAGGGATGAGCAGGGAGCAAGGCAGGTAGCAAGAGGGAAGGGAACAAGAAGCCATGTGCAAAGACTTGGAAGTAAGGAGAGAAAGTACATATTTGGGAAACCGGAAGCTGAGACCACAGATGATTAAAGTGTAAGGAAGGAGGGGAGGGTGAGAAACAAAGATGGAGAAAGCATGGCAAGAAGGCCATTCAGGGACTTCCTTGGGGGTCCAGTGGTTAAGACTCCAAGCTCCCAGTGCAGGGGGCGTAGGTTCAAATCCCTGGTCGGGGAACTAAGATCCCACATGCTGCACAGTGTGGCCAAAAAAAATTTTTAAAAAGAAGGGGCATGCAAAGGTCTACCAGGAAGCACCACAGACCTGGTCTCCTAGTCCATTAATTTCTCTGCAGCGTACAGAATGGATTGTAAGGGGATGAGATGAGACATAGCCGGATCAGCGGAACACTGCTGCTGTGATGAGGGAGGCCTGGAACCAGAAAGTGCCTGCGGGTGAATAAAGGCAGGTTGATATCAGAACTAGTACGGAAACAGAACTGACAGGATTTTGTGTTGGGCTGAATTTATTCACTCAACTACTGCACACCTAGCAGCCACTCTGCACTGGGCACTATCAGAGAAGCTATAAGCGTCACAGAAGAATGAGAAATCAGTGGGTATTTATAAAAATGTTTAAGGCAGTACTTGCTATTTGGGAACTACTGGGTTATTGCTTAAATAGGATGAATAAAATAGAATAGACATGCAGCTTACATTCCAAGTGGGGAGAGACAGAAGCCAAGAAGTAGGTATGATATACCAGCTGCTGTGAGTGAAAATGGACCATATGTGTATTGAGGGCAGCCATTGTAAATATGGTGGTCAGAAGAGACCTTAAGATGGTAACAATTCAACAAACACTCAGCAGAGGTGAGACTACATGAGAAGCAAAATGAGACGAAAAGGCAAGCCTGATGGCAATGGGCATCACCAGAAAAGAAAGATTTGGGAGGACAGAATATGAGCTCACTTTCTAACAGGTAGACTTGGACATGACCTTAAGATATCCAAATGGAGTTGACCCATAAAAGGTGGTCATGAGGGGTAGGAATTCACAAGGTGGAGAATAGGGACCCAGCCGGGAGTAGGGTTTCAGCTTCTAGAAGCTGCCCACATGCCTTGGCCCAGGGCTCCTTCCTTCCAGCTTCAAAGCCAGCAACCCCATGTCATTTCCCACCTCAGATCTCTCCAACCCTCCTCCTGCCTCATCTCTTCTCTGCTTCCAGCCTAGAAAGTCCTCTGCTCTCAAAAGCTCTTATGATTAGATTGTGCTCTTTATAACCCAGGGCGTTCTCCCCGCCTCAAGATCCTCAAACTCAATTATATGTGCAGAGCTCTTTGTAACATCACCTAGTCATAGATTCTGGGGACCAGGGCATGGCTATTTGGGGGCCATTATTCACCTAATGTGCCAACCATGTAGCATGGCAAGAAAAAGTGGCTGGGGACAGAATCCCCAAAGGAACAAAACCTTAAAATGATGAGCAGAGAAGGAGGAGCTGGCAAAGATGACAGAGATGGAGTGATCAGAGAAGTAGCAGGATCCCCAGAAGGGCAGGGTCTACAGAAAAGCAAATGAAAGGTGAAACGTCTCCAAGTGTCAGCAGGGTTAGACACTGACAAGAAAGCTAGAAAGGATCACCTGGGTTTACAATAGAAGGTGATCTGCAACTCCCCCCCCCACACACACACACACAAACATACACACACACTCACACACTCAGAAATCCCTCTTCCACATCACTTCCTACCAGGCTGCTGTTCCCTAGGCTGCCACATCCCCCAAACCCACCCAGGATCGGCCCCCAGAGCTGCACGGAGGGGACATGGCTTCACACAGGCTAGGCACCAGGACCTCATCAAAGAGACATGAGCCTGGTTTTGAAAGAATCAGGCTGACTTCCATCGCACATGCTCACTCTCCCTCCTGTGGAACAAAATGAAGGCTCCGTGTGCAGGGGGCAGGGAGAGGATGGAGCCCTTTCTTACGAAATCCGCTGAGATTGATCCCTTGGTATGGGAAAACACTAAATGCCAACGGAAAATCTATTCTCCAATCCCCATGGTTTCCTGGTATTTGTTTTAGGTATTTAAAATGCATTTGCTTTGACTCTAGAATGGTTAATAAGTTAATGTCCTAGATATTTAGGAGGAGGTAGGTATAAAATCATTGGCTTAAAATGATCCCAGTGAAACCATTTCTTCTGACAAGATCATAAAATGCACTTTCCCAGTGAGTCATCCGTAACTGGCTCCACTCTGTAATAAAGTAGGGCTGCAGGTTTAATGGAAGACAGAACCTGCTCCACCACAGATTAAAGTGTCATTTTCCTCACGCGTCTCCATGTGGTTGAGGGATTGCAGTGTCTTTTTTCTGATACTCTTTCTATCATCGGACCCAGAGATAAGCAAGCAGTTTCTCCTTATCACAGGGTCATGTTATAAATATGTGAGTTGGATAGTGACCCTTTGACCACAATGGAAAAGAAAAAATAGGAAGTCACCGCTGAGTTTTTTATTTTACAGACAACACCAGATGGCCCTGTTATCACCTCAAGATCCCATTAAATTTTTAGCAGGGAATTAGTTTTTCATTTGGGGGTATTTTTCTTTTAGATTTTTTTTTTAATGTGGGCCATTTTTAAAGTCTTTATTGAATTTGTTACAATATTGCTTCTGTTTTACGTCTTGGTTTTTTGGCCCTGAAGCATGTGAGATCTTAGCTCCCTGACCAGGGATCGAACCCATACCCTTTGCAGTGGAAGGCGAAGTCTTAACCACTGGGCCACCAAGGAAGTCCAAACAGGACGTAAGCTTTAAAGTCATGAAAATAGATTTATTGTGTTTAAAAATCAGGAGATACGGGGTGGGAGGTAGGAGGGAGGGGACATATGTATACCTATGGCTAACTCATGCTGATATATGACAGAAACCAACACAGTATTGTAAAGCACTTATCCTCCAATTACAAATAAATAAATTTAAATTAAAAAATAAAAGTCAGGAACTAGAGTAGATGAAACTCCTATGGACATTTTCTTTTTTAAAATTTATTGAAGTATAGTTGATTTACAATATTGTATTAGTTTCAGATGTACGACAAAGTGATTCAGTTATACATATATATGGGGCTTCCCTGGTGGCTCAGATGGTAAAGAATCCATCTGCAATGCAGGAGATCTGGGTTTGATCCCTGGATTGGAAATATCCCCTGGAGATGGGAATGGCAACCCACTCCAGTATTCTTGCCTGGAGAATGCCATGGACAGAGGAGCCTGGTGGGCTATAGTCCACAGGGTCACAGAGTCGGACACGATTGAGTGACTAACACTTTCACTTTTCAGGTGTATACATACATTTCTTTTTTATCCCCCCATTCTTTTCCATTATAGCATATTACAAGATACTGAATGTACATCCCTGTTGGGCTTGTTCTTAATTATAGGTGTTGAGAACAGAGACATTAAGTGGCCTTGGCCTCTGTTATGACAGCTGCCATTTTGCCAGCTGAATTTTTTGAGACAGGTTTGTCCACCTTTTCATAAACTGAGCCCCACCAGTTTCACACCTATGCTGTTTTAATTATGTAATTCTTTTTACTATCTACCTTCCACCAATAAAAACCTTAAGAGACTCACTTAAAACAAAGACTACAATGTTGTCACTGCTTTCCATGATGTGGGCAAAGGGGCCGGAGAGGGACAAGGACCACCCCGCATAATCGCACGTGGCTGCCTGGTGCCCAGAAACACATGGCTGACTCCTGGACAGAGTGTATTGCTTTGTCCTCTGTAACATGCCCACCTCTGTGCCCTCTGGGCTAGAGAGACAAGAGTGCCCAAAGATCTGCTCTGAGGGGTTGCAGAATTGGGCCCAGATGGTGCTGGATGCTAGGCGAGCACAGCAGGAGGAAAACAGCTGGTCTGTGTGAGACAGAGCAGAGGGCAGCCGGGCTGGTTCAAGGTGCTGCAGGTAAGTTCCAAGGATTCAGCTAGGTGGGTTCTGTGTAACTCTGTAATGCACTAAAAATACTGGAAAGTCCTATTTTGCATGAATTTTCCATTAAATATCATGCACGGTGCATTTGTGCTGTGCTGGGCTAAGTCTCTTCAGTCATGTCTGACTCTTTACAATGCTGTGGACTGCAGCCCACCAGGCTCCTCTGTCCATGGGATTCTCCAGGCAGAACTACTGGAGTGGGTGGCCATTTTCTTCTCCAGGGGAGCTTACGTGTTGTACATTTATGTATACTCAAATCAGGGAGTACATATACACATATATATATAAGTATATATACTTCACTTCATGGGCAACTTAAGAGATTTTCAGGGGCAATTTTCAATGTGCTTTTTGTTTTGTTTTGTTTTTGTGCATCTTGTGGGATCTAAGCCCCCTGACCAAGGATTGAACTCGGGCCACTGAAAGTACTGAGTCCTAACTACTGGACTACCAGGGAAGTCCCTATAGGTAATTAATAATTGCCTTAAGTGCCACGTTTAAAACGCAACCCGTGGACTTTCCTGGTGGCCCAGTGCTTAAGACTCCACACTTCCACTGCCGGGAGCATGGGCTCAATCCCTGGATGGAGAACTAAGATCCCACATGCCCCATGGCACACCAAAAAAGAAACCTAACCCCTGCATAAGGTGACTGTCTCTCTACCAATTGGCCTGAGTTTGAAGGCCGACCAGTTAACACTTGGATTAGACAGGGGTGCAAAGTGTTTGAAAGATGTTTTCAGGGCTTTCCTCGTAAAAGACTTTACGCTGATGTGTTCTGTGAAGCCAGCTGTCATTGAGCCATTCCGATTGTACCTGAAGGACAACGTGTGCAATTTAGGAACCCGACCTTCAATCTAAACTTTACTGCTTTGGAAAATCCAGGATCTGAATTTTGAGAACCATTTTAATAAAATGTAGCACTTTCTCCCCACCCCTTTTGTGGATTTATTTCCCTTGTATTCATGAGGTGGTTGGGGGAAAAAAAAAAAATTTGTGTTTAAAAAAAAAGTAAGGACCCACCCACCATTGTTCCCAAGTGGCTTGGCCTCCCTCAGTCATGCACCACTTGTACATTAAACTCTCATTCTCAGGATGGGCCCCAGGCCCAGAGGCTCAGCTCCAGCCTCTCCATAAAGCCCAGGGCACAGCGCAGATCATCCTGCTTTACTCAGATGTCCTGCACTCTCTTTACCACAATCCTTCCTTGTCCCATTTTGGCAAATGCTCTCTCTGAATGTGAGCATACAAGTGCTGTGTCATTTATCTCTCTGGCTCAGACCCAACCAGGAGTTAATCCCTGCAGGCTGTGCAAACAAGAGCAAGAGGCTCAGAGATAAACCCTTTCCTGGATCTACCAAGCCTCTCTCTAAATCACCTCCAGTGGGAGACACCAGTCCAGAGTCAGCTCTGCCCTCCAGTGGGGGAGATGTAGACACTCCCTTCACTGTCCAGAACCTTCCAATCACCTCCTTGGAAATGGAACTCAAGCTTGGATTATGAAATCTAACCATTTTCCATACAAATAAGAATATGTATGTATAAATGACTCACTTTGCTGTATAACAGAAATCTACACATTGTAAATCAAATATCCTTCAATAAAAATTTTCAGAAATTTAAAAAATAAGGAACTACACATTTTCTATAACTTCAACAAACAAATCATTCACATAAGACACCTAACAATAATTTATTTAACTGTTTTTGTCCAATTAAGTGACAATATACAAAATATACATCTTACAGTTTCAAAGGAGGGTGATATAAGATTTCACCTTCTAAGTTTAATATTTCTACCTGGATTTGCATTGCTTAAAAAAGATCATTCCTTTTTTCTTTCATTTACCTGTACTAATGTGATGTCCATTCACGCCCAGAACAGATACTCTAAGAACCCCCATCCTTGACTACAGGTACTGTTTCCCAAGCATGGCCATGAAGTAAGTGATGGGTCTACACTGAAACTGAAAACTACTCCCACAAAACCAAAAGGACAAGAAGTGAGAGGGGATGGAAATGGCATACCTGAGACTGTGGCCCTCCCAGCCACTGCTACACGTGCTTCTCCACCTCGGTTCCTCACTCTCCATTCCCTCTGCTCTCTCTTTCCTCCATCCTTCCTTCCAGAGACATCATGGGGTAAGTCTCAGGTAGGCTGAAGGCTGAACAGGTAGGTTAATATTGGCTTTCTGCTTTCTACTTCCTCCTCAATCTCATTTTCACACTAGAATTTTCTGGGGTCTGCATAGCAGAGCCTGCAGAGAGAGTGAAGGATGGCTCTTTGGCGTCCTAGGGGAGGTTCTCGGTGACCCACAGGTATGCAGATTTGGGGAGGTGGGAGGCCCAGCCAAGGGGAGGACTCTGGCCAGGGGACATACTGCTTGATTTTGTCCCAAAAGTTTGGGTTGTAAGTATATCCCTACTGAATTTAGAACACCAAGTCTTCCCCACTGTCGTAGTCCATTCAGGCTGCAATAACAAAAATCCCATAGACTGGGTAGTTTATAAACAATAAAAATTTATTTCTTATGGTCTGGAAATTGGGGAGTACAAGATCAAGGTACTACAAGGTTTGGTATCTAATTAAGTAAATGCTAGTCGCTCAGTCGTGTCCAACTCTTTATGACCCCATGGATTACAGCCCACCAGGCTCCTCTGTCCCTGGGATTCTTCAGGCGAGAATACTGGAGTGCATAGCCATTCCCTTCTCCAGGGGATCTTCCTGACCCAGGGTTTGAACCTGGGTCTCCTGTATTGCAGGCAGATTCTTTACCATCTGAGCCACCAAGGAAGCCCTTGGTGTCTGATTAGAGATATTTTTCTGGTCATTTCACTGTGTCCTCACCTCCCAAAGGTGCCACCTCCAAATACCATTATATTGGACATTAAGATTTAATATATGTATTTGGGGGGAACAAATATTCAGTCTATAACATTCATCAATATGCTTGATGAAATATTTAATTTTGAAAGAAGTCAAGTTAAAATGAGCTTTTGAATTTTTTTTTTGGAAATTCACATTTTACCCTACAAAAATCAGGTATCATGAAATGTCACAAAACTAGGGATAAGTACAAATGTTTGAAGAAGATGCAACTGGTGTGTCTTAATCAAAAGGACATGTGTTTTAGCCATAATTGCTTTAGAGGTGGCAATAGGTGGCTGGATGATTTATTTTGTGCACAATTGGGGGTTTATTATTATAGTACTAACTTGTGTTTGCTTTCAAAGAGTCTGAAGCTCTTATAATTGAGAGACAGTATAAGTGGTTAAAAGTAAGACTTTGCACTCATGCTAACCTGGGTTAGCTTTGTGAGTTATCAGTTCAGTCAACTTGGGCAAGTGCATCATTTATTCATCTAAAAATCAGGACAAACTTGTACTTCCCTCATAAGATGGCTGTAAGGCGTCAAGGAAAAAATGCTCAGTAACTGTTAACTTTGATCAGTTCTTCTACTGTCATGATCGTCAATTTCACTGTTGTCATCACAATGATGTTGTGGTGGCAGAGGGACAGTAGATAGCCTCCATTTCATATATCTCTATGCTGGGTTTTTCTAACATGAGTTCAAAGTGGATCTAATTTATAAAGGAAATCTACAACTTGACTGGAGCTCTCCAGGGCTCCAATGAGAGGCTGAGAGCCAGAGGCATGATATGATTTTTCACAGGTTGCAAGAAGAATACAAGCTTTTAATTCTAGTATGTTAATACTAGATAAATATTAAATGTATCTAGTAGAGGATACACTATTATGCATTTTAGGATTATTGCATAGCTTCACTCACTCACTGAACTTAGAATACTGAACCGAATAAGAAACCAGCTCCTGAGGGGTCGGGGTGAGGTCGGAAAGGACGGCTGCATGTGGCACTATGCACAGGGCCTCTCATGCAGATGATGAACCTGGAGTTAGGTGGCACCACTGAAGGTCAGAGGAAGACCAGACTTTGAGGTCAGACAAAGCAGGATTCAAACGCAGCCCCTGACATGAATCAGGCATGTTACTGAACTTTAGATATACTTCCTAATACGTAAAATGAGAAAAATTATTCCTATGTGTTAGGTTACTCTCAGAATTAGAAATTTAATTCAGACCATTTAGTCAGACAGTCCTAAATACCCAGCCCTAAGAGAAGACAGGGCTTCCCGGTGGCTCAGGGGTAAAGAAACTGCCTGCAATGCAGGAGATGTGAGTTCAATCCCTGGATCAGGAAGATCCTCTGGAGGAGGGCATGGCAACCCACTCCAGCTGGGGAATGCCATGGACAGAGGAGCCTGGCAGGCTACATAAGGTCACAGAGTCAGGCATGACTGAAGCAACTTAGCATGCACACAAGCAGGAGAAGACAAGAGGCTCATTGTCATTTTGGTAGATTATTTTGCAAGGTTACATCTCCCCAGGTAGTGCTACCACATAACTCCAAGGGGATAATCTCATGGAATACCATGACTTAACACTTTTGTTGTTGTTCAGTTGCTCAGTCATGTCCAACACTTTGCAATCCCATGGACTGCAGCACACCAGGCTTTCCTGTCCTTCACTATCTCCCAGAGTTTGCTCAAACTCATGTCCATCGAGTCAGTGACGCTATCCAACCATCTCACCCTCTGTCATCCCTTTCTCCTCCTGTCTTCAATCTTTACCAGCATCATTCTTCCCCAATGAGTTGGCTCTTCACATCTGATGGCCAAAATACTGGAGCTTCAGCTTCAGCATCAGTCCTTCCAATGAATATTCAGGGTTGATTTCCTTTAGGATTGACTGGTTTGATCTCCGTGCTGTCCAAGGGACTCTCAAGAGTCTTCTCTAGCACCACACTGCCATTGATTTAATAGGTACTGTGTCTGCAATTAAGGACACTGCCACGAGGTGTCAATATGGAGAAACAACCACGTGGTACAAAGAGTCTGGCTCCCCAAAGCCAGGAGCAGTACACAAATCAGTGCTGAGGTACACAGCAGGTACCACAATTAATTGTGTGTCAGAACAGTGCAGACTTCCTATTGCTCTAGAAACACTTATTAGCCTAATTTGGTTCATTCACTTACTGACTCAACAATTACTTATGAACCCTGCTAGGAACTGCTGAGTCAAGTCAAAGGTTTGTAAGTGAACCCACTCCTGGTTACTACATTATAAGCAAGTCCTTAGGGCATCTTCTGTAGATCCACATGCCCACAAATGCATCATAACAGGGAGGAGCTGTACAGATTCACCCACTCCTCCATCTGCAATTAGCATGACTTCTGTTAAGGGCTCTGAACATCTTGTGTCCAGGCTGGTTCTGGCTTCTTTCAGGTGAGGGACCACGAGGAAATCAGGACTACATTAAAGTAGGCAGGGGTGGTCCAGGTCCATTCTGGGCAACCAAGAGGAAGACTAGCCAAGGCAGGTCTCTAAAGCACAGTCTAGTTTGGGAAACAATATTCACAAGTGGACCAAAAGCAGAATAACCAAAAAGGAAGCAACTTGCCCAGCCTTGAGTCTGGCAGGTGAGACACAGGAAGTGTGACACTGGCTACTGAAGCAGCACGTGGGGAAGTGAGAATTAAATCAATGGCTTCCAGGTCTCCATCCCGCCCTCTGCTCAGCCGTGGGCCCCTGAAGCTAGACTTGCATCAGGCTGGCAATCTCCCCTGCTCAGTACCCAAGACATCAACACCTAATATGGCACCATTCTTTCTGCCAAACAGCTGCAGCCAGCAATAGCCCCGAGTCCCCAGGCCCCCTGGTACTTGTCTGTGCTGATGGGCATCTTCTCTGTCAGGACCCATCCCTAGGGATGGGATGTTATAAATGGTGGTCAGGATCTCAGATTGCCTACCAAAAGGCGAAGTGGGCCATGCAGGGTAGTGACCAGGGCATAGCTCCCAAGGCCCACCACCCAGCGGGAATCCCACTGTCACTGGCCACAGGACGCTGGCCTACAGATTGAACCCTGCTATGTATGTCTTGGCTCATTGTCTAAACGTGGATCAAAAGTACTGCAGCCACCTCACATTGTTATGGTGAGGATTCAATGTGTTTGCATTTGAGTCACTTAGCAGGATGCTGGGAAAGAAACACTCAAAGTGTTTGAGTGAGAGAATACTGGCCTGGCAGCCCAAAGACCCGCACGTGGCTCTGGGCTCCCTGTAAACTTGAGACTCGAAGCTTCCACTGAAACTTGTCTGACCTCACGTGCCTGATCTGTAAGTTGCAGGAGATAAAACACCCGATCTCTGCAGTCTTTCTGATTCAAACCCCAAAGGAAAATGCTAATGGGAACGTTTTGTCAATTTGTTTTCTGAAATGCTTTGTTTAAATTTTCCTTTTCTTTTCCAGTGATATTCATAGTGAGGGCCTGCTTGATAGTGAAGGTCAGGTTCCCTGTCTTGTCCTGGGTCCCAGAGGCTTTGGGTGACCTCTCACTCCAAGCTGGAGGTCCTCAGCCTCGGGCTGGCTCCACAGGCCCCTTTGGCACCCGGACACCTGGCCCCACACATCAGTCAGGCTCAGGCAGCCACTGCCCTGAGCATGCCCTCAGCAAATGCCCTTAAATACAAGACCCGGGGAAAGTCAAGAGTGGTTGTCCCTCAAGGAAGCAAAAAGAGGAGATGCCTTCTTATAAAGTGCCTTTCTCTCACAGTCTCCAAAGAAAGTCAGGATTCCCCGGCATTTATTTCTTTCTGCCATCTGGTTTTAAGCCACCAAAAGCTCTCTTCTGCCCACTGAAGCCTGAGCCACCCTGGGCTTCCCAACCCAGACCTGCTGCACAGCATGAAGCACCTGCTCGCAGGTCCTGAGCACCCACCACCCCCGGCTGTTCCAGGTAGGCTGACGCCAGCACTGGGACAAGTCAGTCCGTCTGGGCCCGGAGCTGGCCGTCTGCTCTGGGAGGCGGGGCTAGGAGGCTCATTACGGCTGGGAAACATAACCACCCAGCAGCAGACTAACAGACGACAGCAGGAATGATTTAAGCCATTTTCGAAGTCTTGGGGTTAAAAATACATGCTTTTGGCTGTGAGATGGTGCATTGTGATCACAACTACTTGGGGACAGGATTTCCATATTTTGTCAGGAGTGGGGGAGGCGAGCAGGGGAGGAAGGATGGCGAGAACAATAGCATGGCCCCGTGGACGGCTTGCCCAGTGCAAGCCCAGAAGGGCATGGCCTTCACCCTGAGTACACCCTGCTGGCAGGCAAGCAGAGGCCATCTCCACAGGCCACCTCAATGCTCACAGCAACACCATCCACAGTAGCCAGGATGTGGAAGCAACCTAAGTGTCCATCCACAGATAAACATTAAAGAAGATGTGTGTGTGTTTAGTTGCTTCTGACTCTCTGTGGCCACCAGCCTCCTCCGCCCATGGAATTTTCCAAACAGAATACTAGAGTGGGGTACTATTTCCTACTCCAGGGGATCTTCCCGACCCGGGGATCAAACCCATGTCTCTTGTGTCTCTTGCATTAGCAGGCAGATTCTTTTTTTAAAAATTTAATTGGAGGCTAATTACTTTACAATATTGTAGTGGTTTTTGCCATACATTGACATTAATTAGCTATGAATGTACATGTGTTACCATCCCATCCCTCTAGGTCATCCCAGTGCACCAGCCCTGAGCACCCTGTCTCATGCATTGAACCTGGACTGGCGATCCGTTTCATATATGATAATATACATGTTTCAATGCTATTCTCTCAAATCACCCCACCCTCGCCTTGTCCCACAGAGTCCAAAAGTCTGCTCTTTACACTTGCTGCTCACATATAGGGTCATCGTTACCATCTTTCTAAATTCCAATATATATGCGTTAATATACTGTATTGGTGTTTTTCTTTCTGACTTACATCACTTTGTATAATAGGCTCCAGTTTCATCCACCTCATTAGAACTGATTCAAATGAATTCTTTTTAATAGCTGAGTGATACTCCATTGGGTATTCTTTACCACTGGCACCACCTGGGAATCCCTAAAGAAGATGAGCTACGCATATATACATATAGAATACTGCTCAGCCATAACAAAGAGGTATCAACATGGATGGACCGAGAGAGTTCTATGCTGAGTGAAATGTCAAGACAGAGGAAGACAAATACTGTACAATATCACTTATATGTGAAATGTAAAAAACAAAGCAAAGGGATATAACAAAACAGACTTACAGATACAGAGAACAAACTGTGGTTACCAGTGAGGAGAGGAAAGCAGGGAGGGACAAGATGGGGAAGGTGATGAAGAGATACAAACAGTGTGTGTAAAACAGATGACCAACAAGATTCGGCACAGAAAAATACAGCCATCATCATGTATCAACTTTAAATGCAGCAGAATCGATGAAAAGATGGAATCACTGTGTTGTACACCTAAAACTAAGGCAACATGGTAAATCAACCTCACTCCAATAAAAATAAATAAGAAACCTGATGATCGTGTCTTAGTGCTCCTAATCTTGAAGTGTGCACGTATGCCTCACGCTTGGGAGCAGGGTTGGTCTTGGACTCAGACAGATCCCACGACCCAGATGCAGGAGGGTGGAGTCTAGACAGAGAATGAGGATGCTAAACCTTCCCATCTTTTGTCTCAGAGAAAGGGGGATTCTCCTTCCAGTGGGGGGACAGAAGGACCATCCTGGGTGCTCTCAGTGGTCCGCAAGGCTCCGTGATTAGGGTATAAGCACACTGCAGTGAACACGTGTGCCATCTACAGTGTGAGTGAAAACACCATTGTTGGGCTAAGTGGAATTCTAAGCAAAAATTCCAGGAAACCAATGGACTTTTGAGCAAAGCACATGAAGTGATGAAGACAATGCATCATACCCCTTGGGAAAGACTCGTTTTTCAAAGCTGGCCTTTCTTCAAGGAGGTCAGGAAGGGAGCATGAGAACTGAATTCGCATTTGAGCCCTCTCTCCACTCCACTCTCGGTCCTTAGATTTGGTGGAAGATAAATCCCTGCCTCTGACTTTCAATCTAAGGAGTGGCCTTTTTCTTTGTCCCTTTGGCTTTCCTCCCACTATTTGTAAAAGTGTTATTACATCCCCAACTCCCCTTCAGGCTGACCTCTTGACATTCAGACTCAAAGGCAGCCACTGAAACTGGGTCAAGCAGAGATATGAGAGCCTGAGGCGGATCATCAAGCTTATAAACATCACAACAGCTAAATCTCCAGATCCAACTGTCCCAGGCCAGAAGGACAGACAGCTGTTGAAATGCGTAGGTAAGACAGACACCCACGAACAGCCCTCACCTCCACATAAACTGGGGCATTGTAACACTGGGTCTGGATTCGGACCTGTACTTCCCTGAACTTTATATTCTATACTCAGGGAGATAACACACCAGTGTTTTATACACATCTACTTTTGACATGGGTCTGGATTGTAGAGACATTCTACTGATAATTACCAATAATAAATCTGGGCTTCCCAGGTGGCACTAGCAAAGAACCCACCTGTGAATACAGGAGATGTAAGAGATGCAGGTTCGATCAGTCCCTGGGTAGGGAAGATCCTCTGGAGGAGGGCATGGCAACCCACTTCAGTACTCTTGCCTGGAGAATCCCATGGACAGAGGAGCCTAGTGGGCTACAGTCCATGGGGTTGCAAAGAGTTGGAGATGACTGAAGTGACTTACCACATAACTACCACAATGATAACACTACTGATAATTCCTAAAAAAGCAATCCTGCTCTCTGAAACGTATTCACAAACAGGGTATGTCAAAGGTTGTTGTTGCTGACAACAACAATCTGAGGTCAGAAAGACTCTTGGAAGTGGAATAACTAATTCTCTTCAGGAACACACTGTCCTCCTGGGGCCAGGAGTCACCAGAGTGGCGTCTTCATAGCTGACGTTCATGGGGCGCTTATTATGGGTCAGGAATTGAATTCGTTTCCTGAGGTTGCTGTAACAATGTACACGAACTGGGTGGCTGAAAATAACAGAAATCTATTGTCTCACAGTTCCATCAACCAGAAGACCAAAATCAGTGTGACGGGGTTGGCACCTTCCGGTGGCTCAGGGGAGAATCAGTCCCAGGCCTCCCTCCCAGCCCCTGGTGGTGACCAGCAACCCTCAGCATCCTGATTATAGATGCAGCCCTTCAACCCCTGCCTGCATCTTCACGTGGCTTTCCCCAGTGTGATCTCCATGCCTCAAACCTCCCTCTCCTTTCTCTTAAAAGACCACCAGCCATTGGATTTGGGGCCCACCCTAAATCCAGGATAATTCCATCTCAAGATGCTGAAATTAGTTATATTTTCAAAGATCCTATTTCTGAGTAAGTTCACATTCACAGGTACTAGGGGTTAGAACTTGGACCTGTCTTTCGTGGGGCGGGGGGTTACAATTCACCCCTATTACAGGATTCATAAGGGGGACTTTGTGTTATCTCACTGGTGGAGGAAACCTCTGAAGTCATCCTGTCCCCACCTCCATGGCTGTGAACATTCTCTGCTATGATCCCTGACACCAGCCAGTCAGCTGTCCCTGGACCAGTCCAGCAGCAGGGAAGTCTCAGCTCTGATGGAAGCCTTGGCCACTTCAGACAGCTCTGGGCTTCCTAAAGATTGTCCTGGGTGCACACCTTCACCATAGGGTTGCTAATCCTATTATCCCCAACTTTCAGATGAAGAAACTGAGGCCAGAGCAGTCTCCTGCAGCAAGAGTACAGGGGAGGGGGGTGGTAAGTCTCTAGACGAGTTCTCAAGTCTCCTCTCAACTCTAGACGCGTTCTCAAGGTGCCAGAATTACCTGGCATTTATAAGGCCACCACAACCCCACCTTGTTCATAAGACTGACAAATGCTGAGCTAATGCCAGGCCAATAATCAGAGCAAGAGAATCATATTTTTTTTTTCTTTGAGTTGCAGATACCCTTCCATTTTCTCAACAGACCAGTTGTGTTCCCCTTATGCTTGGCTGAGAATACAGAGCATCTCTTTAAGCAGAATCAGGGTTCCCAGGATCACACCTCCTCCCCTTTCCCTGCATCATTCACATGGCCACATTATCCTCATATCAGCCATGTGAATGTATTCACCCCACACACCCTCTGCTGAACACTGAAAGTATTTCAGTAGATTTTCCAGGAGAGCATTTTTGTCCCATATGTAGCCCTGGAGCTCAGTATGCCTCCTTTGACGAGACTGCTCTTTCCTTCCCTGATCCAATCATGAACAGACACATAGCATCCCTGGTAGGTGCAGCTGAGTGAGCTTAGCCCAAAGGCTCTGGGGGCTCGGGTGTAGGTCGCTCCCCAGGGACAGAGGAACAGGGCTTTCTTCTGCTGCTCTCCTTGGACTGACGGTCAGCTGCCTTACTCACTGGGGGAAACATTCATCTTTTTCCCTTTACATGTGTTTCTATGACAAGCTCCTCAAATTCCGTCATTAAATCATTACTAAGCTTTCAGGGAAAATAAAGCCAAATTTATTCAGGGAAATGAACCACTTTTAAGCCCTTAATACAGGAGAGAATAAGTAAAGGGACACAGCAGGACTTGCCTGATGAACTCAAACAAGCGCTCACTTTTATGACTTCAGAAACACACACCCTTGAGCCCTCATCAGGCCTCCTCTCCGGGTAACAGTGCTGCAGCCAGAAACTGAAGCTGTTCAGAGCAGAATTCTTGCTTTTAGTTCTCAGGCAGCTCCAGTTTGCACCGTCTGATGCCCTGTGTCAAGCTGTCGTGGACGGATCTCGAAAACCATACAACTAACTGCCGACATCCTTCTTGCATGATGTGTGTTAACACGTGGGCCAAACCCACCCCCAGCAGCCATGCTTTCTCAGGCAGAAGCCCTAAGAAGTAGTCTGAATGTGCACCGCGCAGGTACATGTGTGCCTGTGTGCACGTGGGTGTGAAGTTTCTCAGTGAAGAAAACCACCCCTGGTGAGGTGAGGTCTATCTGCAGCAGTCAGTGAGTGAAGGCTCCTTTCCAGGCCCCAAAGCAAAACATCACAGAATTTTAAAAAAGAGAGAGAGA
Source organism: Bos javanicus (assembly GCF_032452875.1). NCBI lineage: Eukaryota > Metazoa > Chordata > Mammalia > Artiodactyla > Bovidae > Bos > Bos javanicus. The sequence continues at coordinate 6,151,895 of NC_083895.1, read as the reverse complement.
GAGGCCAAATTTTCCATCAACAGTTTAAACTGTCAACACTTGGGAACACCTGCTGAATGGGTGGCTTGGGAGGCAGGGTCCCCAGGAGAGCAAGTGTGTGGAGCCCCGGGAGCCCAAGACCAAGGAGAGCGAAGTGATAACTGACTGACTTCTTATTTGGGTCAGGACAGAAAAATTAAAACCATTTTGGTTTTTGTAAAAATAAGCATTGCATTTTCAGGATTGGTGGCTTGAATCCTACTGCCATGCGGATGACATTTTGCCAGAATCAGAGGGAGGCTCTGAGTAGGTTGGGAACACAAAAGTTGTTTTAGAAACAACATCCTGGGGCTTCCCTGGTTGCCCAGGGGTTAAGACTTTACCTTCCAGTGCAGGGGGTGCAAGTTCAGTCCCTAGTCAGGGAGTTAAGATCATAAATGACTTGTGGCCAAAAAACAAAACAAAAAACAGAAGCAATATTGCAGTAAATTCAATAAAGACTTTAAAAAATGGTCCACAAAAATGTAAAAAGAAATGATACAAATGAACTTACTTACAAAACAGAAAGAGACTCACAGACTTAGAAAACAAATCTATGGTTGCTGGGGGTTGGGGATAGTTGAGGACTTTGGGAAGGTCATGGACACACTGCTGTATCAAAACGCATAACCAACAAAAATCTACTGCAGAGGACAGGGAACTGCTTCATGCTATGTGCCAGCCTGGATGGGACAGGGCTCTGGGGGGAAAGGAAACATGTGTATTATGCCTGAGTCCCCTCACTGTTCACCTGAAACCATCACAATATTGTTAATTGGCTATACCCCAATACAAAATGATTTTTGTATTAAGATAAAATAAGATTTTAAAATGGTCCACACACAAAAAAAGAGCAACCTTCCTGTGACTGGACTTGAGGGGCTGCAATGGCATCTTCTCTGGAGTCTGAGGGGGACCCCTGGGCTCAGTGCTCCCCACATATGTCATTTCTGCTCCCTTAGTTCCTTCCAGGGAGCTCAGTGTAGCCGAGTGTTTAGGACAACTATTCAGTCTGGATTCGTGATGCTCCAAGGCCAGCCCCAGCTCCCCCACACACTGTCTGTGTAGTAAACTTCCCTGGGCTCCAGTTCTTTATCTGTAAAAGGGAATTATAGTGGTCCAAGCCTCATGGAGCTTCCCAGGGAGCTCAGTGGTAAGAATCCACCGGCAATGCAGGAGACCCAGGTTCGATTCCTGGGTCAGGACGATCTCCTGGAGAAAGAAATAGCAACCCACTCCAGCATTCTTGCCTGGAGAATCCCATGGACAGAGGAGCCTGGCAGGCTACAGTCCATGGGGTCGCACAGAGTCAGACATGACTGAAGTGAATTAGCACTCATGCAAGCCTCTTGGACTCCACGTAAGTATTAAAAGCAATGAAGCACGCAAAGACTTTATTTAGGCTTTTACACAGAACACAGTAAACACTTTATAAGTGTTAGCAATTACTGCTATCTTTCTGCCACCAAAACCTCACCCCAGCTCCACAGCTGAGTGGAGCTGAACACCTGCAGGTACTTGATATTCCCACAGTCAGACCTGTATCTGAATGATCTCCTCTATCCTCCTGGGGACCTCACTAAGGACAGCATTCCTGTCATTATTTTTATCCTGATGAGAAAACTGAAGCTGGGGATGCAGAGACAGGATCCACCCAAGTCCCTGTGCCTCAGAGGCAAAGTTCTAGGTGGTCACACACGACTGTCCTCAATCACATAGAAATAATCCATTAAGTGGCTTCTCTGGGTGGTAAAAAAAGCAAAATGGGAAAAGAGAAATGATCTGAAATGGAGATGAGCAGCCAGTGAGGATGTCAACTTGTAATTAAATTGACTTTTTGAAAAATCCAATTGTGATACTATTTTTTCTATAAGCACCTTGGTGAACGCTAAGTCACTTCAGTCATATTCTCCTCTTTGTGACCCTATGGACTGTGGCCCACCAGGTTCCTCTGTCCATGGGATTCTCCAGGTGAGAATACTGGAGTGGGTTACCATGACTTCTTCCAGGTGATCTTCCCGATCCAGGTATCTAACCTGTGTCTTCTGTGTCTCCTGCATTGGCAGGTGGGTTCTTTACCACTGGCACCACCTGGGAAGTCCTTAATGAATATTACTTTGGCAGAACCACTGTGGGTGAAAAATAGAGCAAAACAGTACGTCAACACCTCCATCACCTTTCCCAAATTGAGAGCAAATGGCTGTGGACTCGTGAAGTTTAAGGAAACTAGATGTTTAATAGCACTCACACTGTTCTGCATGCACTTAGCTGTGCTGGGGATCTTGGAATATCCCAGATTTTACCTGCAAGTATGCAGATGACACCACCCTTATGGCAGAAAGTGAAGAGGAACTAAGAAGCCTCTTGATGAAAGTGAAAGAGGAGAGTGAAAAAGTTGGCTTAAAGCTCAACATTCAGAAAACGAAGATCATGGCATCTGGTCCCATCACTTCATGGGAAATAGATGGGGAAACAGTGGAAACAGTGTCAGATTTTATTTTGGGGGACTCCAAAACCATTGAAGATGGTGATTGAAGCCATGAAATTAAAAGACCCTTACTCCTTGGAAGGAAAGTTATGACCAACCTAGATAGCATATTCAAAAGCAGAGACATTACTTTGCCAACAAAGGTCCGTCTAGTCAAGGCTATGGTTTTTCCAGTGGTCATGTATGGATGTGAGAGTTGGACTGTGAAGAAAGCTGAGTGCCAAAGAATCGATGCTTTTGAACTGTGGTGTTGGAGAAGACTCTTGAGAGTCCCTTGGATTGCAAGGAGATCCAACCAGTCCATCCTAAGGGAGACCAGTCCTGGGTGTTCATTGGAAGGACTGATGCTGAGGCTGAAATTCCCAATACTTTGGCCACCTCATGCGAAGAGTTGACTCATTGGAAAAGACTCTGATGCTGGGAGGGATTGGGGGCAGGAGGAGAAGGGGACGACAGAGGATGAGATGGCTGGATGGCATCACCGACTTGATGCACATGAGTTTGGGTGAACTCCGGGAGTTGGTGATGGACAGGGAGGCCTGGCGTGCTTCGATTCATGGGGTCACAAAGAGTCAGACACAATTGAGCGACTGAACTGAACTGAATATATGACAATCACAGGGATCACAGCTGTCCATACAGCCCCAAGCCAGGGCCCAAGGAAGGGGCTATGGCCACGGTTCTCCACTCAGTAGGATTATCCAACAAAAGCAAACACAGGATGGCCAGTTAATTTGAGTAGTGGATTAACAGTGCATCTTTAAAAATATAAGTATATTCTGAAACTGCTTGTGACACATTTTACTAATAAACCATTCAGGAGCAGTAATGTTCAGAGCAGCACTATTCATAATAGCTGAAACGTGGAAACAATTCAAATGTCCATCAACAGATACTTGGATAAACAAACTGTGCTATAGTCATAACTCGGAATATTATTCAGTCTCAAAAAAGAAAGGAAATTCTGTTGCATGCTACAACATCAATGAAGCTGGGAGGATATTATGCTAAGGAAAATAAACAAAATGCAGAAGGACAAATATCATACGATTCCACTTCTGTGAGGAACCTAGACTAGTCAGATTCACACGGAAAGTAGAACAATGGTTGCCTGGGGCAATTTAACAGGGATAGAATTTCAGTTTGGGATGATGGAAAGAGTTCTGGAGATGGACGGTGGTGATGGCTGCACAACAAGGAAATGAACTTAATGCCCCTCAACTTTACACTTAAAATGGTTTAAATGGTCATTTTTATGTTATGGATATGTAACCACAATAAAAAATGTTTACCGTTTACCTGAAATTCAAATTTAACTGGGTGTCCCATGTTTTTATTTGCTAATTCTGGTAGCCCCAAGCCTCAGGGACATTGGCACAGTCTGGAGACATTTCTGATTGTCACAACTGAGGACGAGGTGCTTCTGGCATCTAATATGCATCTAATTAGACTGGCTTCTAATACCGCTACCCATCTTCAATGCACTCCTTGGAGAGCCTCTGTAACCGGAGTTACCTGGTCTAAAATGTGAAGAGTGCCGAGGCTATGGATCCCTGCCCTAGAGGGATGCAGGGAAACCCTCAGGAGATTTTGTCCTGGACCTGGGAAAGTAAAGTTCACCACTGATCACAAACAATAGGTTCCCACAGGAAAATGAAAGTGCACAAATCCTAGCTGTATCAAGGCACACCCAAAAACTATTTTTAATCACTCTGCACATTATTTTTACATACAAAATTCTGTTTGTCAGAGAGACCCTGATAGCTATTCAGTTCAGTTCAGTTCAGTTCAGTCGCTCAGTCGTGTCCAACTCTTTGCGACCCCATGAACCACAGCACACACCAGGCCTCCCTGTCCATCACCAACTCCTAGAGTTCACCCAAATTCACGTCCATTGAGTCAGTGATGCCATCCAGCCATCTCATCCTCTGTCATCCCCTTCTCCTCCTGCCCCCAATCCCTCCCAGCATCAGAGTCTTTTCCAATGAGTCAACTCTTCGCATGAGGTGTCCAAAGTACTGGAGTTTCACCTTCAGCATCATTCCTTCCAAAGAACACCCAGGACTGATCTCCTTTAGAATGGACTGGTTGGATCTTGCAGTCCAAGGGACTCTCAAGAGTCTTCTCCAACACCACAGTTCAAAACCATCAATTCTTCGGTGCTCAGCTTTCTTCACAGTCCAACTCTCACATCCATACATGACTCATAGCCAAAAAATAGACACCCTAACAGAATTTGTTTTGACTCCTTCCAATAAAGATTAAGGAGGGGGGTTCACGATGGGGAACACATGTACACCCGTGGCAGATTCATGTTGATGTATGGCAAAACCAATACAATATTGTAAAGTAAAAAAAAAAAAAAAAAAGATTAAGAATTTATCAAAAAAATATCTTTCTGTCCAATCTCAGCAGCAATATGTCTGGTAAAGCACTTCAGCCACAAAAATAAAATTAGGAGATTGCCTAAGGATGGATTTAACCCCAAGCCCCACAGCAGATTTCCATGCAGTATCCAGAAAGACATGCACTTCGGCCACTGGGACAAAAACAGTTCAGTGGCAAGTCTGTGTGCCAAGGAGAAGCTTAGCTGTCCCCATGGGACCTCTCATTCACTCCCTAATCCTTTTAAACATAGAAGAAAAGAAAATCCAACAAGAACCTGAGAACAAGCACAGCAAAGTTTGAAGCGCATTTTTCACTGTTAATCAATGATAACACAAATGGATGCTTTATCACTGATGAATTAAGAATCAAAGACAAATAGCGGCTTATTGTCAAACCTATCTTAAGAAAAACAACCAAACGAGTGCCACTGACTATGTATACATTATACTTATGATCCATCAAGAAAATCAATCAGTGAGGAGAAAAAACTCTATTTCTGTGGCTTAAAAACCATCAATTCATTCATCAACAAAAGTTTTTTAGTGCAACCAGGAAATCTGAAAGAAAATAGATGTTGGCAAGTTAAACCCTAGGAAAAGCACTTTTTTTTTTAATTGAGGGCCTTTATAGAAAGTTATGGGCTTCCCAGGTGGCCCCAGTGGTAAAGAACCCGCCTGCCAATGCAATAGAAGCAAGAGACTCAGGTTCAGTATGTGGGTGGGGAAGATGCCCTAGAGGAGGAAATGTCAACCCGCTCCAGCATTCTTGCCTGGAAAATTCCATGGACAGAGGAGCTTGGTGGGTTGCAGTCCAGGGGGCCGCAGAGTCAGATGTGACTTAGTAACTGAGCACACATAAAAAGCTGAAGAAGGAAAAAGCTCTATAGAGAATGGAATGCAGAAAACATGTAAATAAGAAAGGAAATCTATAGCCAAAATTAGGTCACAATGGGACAGCTGCTTCTCAGGTCTTGGAGGCAGGCACTATGTACAATGCCTCCGGGTGTGGAAATTTGCATTCATTTCCTCTGGCTGCTCCCGTCTCCTGCCTTCCTTCCCCAACTGTCTCTTCCTTCCTGCTGGCCTAGGGTCTCATAACCCTTGTAAGCATTCAAAGAGCCCTTAAAAAATATCCAGGAACCCTCAGAACAAGACAGATATATTTCTCCTAACCAGCGGTCCTACAGGATAACTGCCGGTAAAATGCAGACTTTAAAACCATCCTTGTATTTTACAAATATTCTGTTACCAAATAGCTGCTCTGCACCAGTTACCTACAGTCACACATGTAACACACGAGCATGCACAGGCAGGGTGAGGGCTATGACCACACTTGGCGTGCGTGTATGCTCAGTTGTGTCCAGCTCTTTGCAACCCCATGGACTGTAGTCTACTTTGTCCCTGGGATTTTCCAGGCATAGATACTGGAACACATTGTCATTTCCTTCTCCAGGGGTTCTTCCCAACCCAGGGTTTGAACCCACATCTCCTGTGTCTCCTGCATTGGCAGGCAGACTCTTTACCACCGAGCCACCTGGGAATCCTGTGCTTGATTGGAACGCGACACAGCAAACTCCACAGCTGGGACACAACCCAGAACCAGGCATCAAATTGAGGGTGGGATGACTTGAGAGAATAGCACTGAAACATGTATATTACCATATGTGAAACAGATCGCCAGTCCAGGTTCGATGCATGAGACAGGGTGCTCAGGGCTGGTGCACTGGGATGACCCAGAAGGATGGGATGGGGAGGGAGGTGGGAGGGGGGTTCAGGTTGGGGAACATGTGTACACCCATGGCTGATTCATTTCAATGTATGGCAAAATCATTACAATATTGTAAAGTAATTAGTCTCCAACTAAAATAAATTAATTAATTTACAAAAATAAAAAAATAATAATAAAAAAATCTGAATAGTCACCCAGGAGTCTACAAGGAGGTCACTGGGTTTGTGCACTTTGTGGACAGTCTACCTTCAGCCCAGCGTCTGTCCTCCTTACCACACTTAGAGTTTTAAATGGTCTTGGTTTTCTCATTTCAGAGATCCCATCAGATGAAAACAAACAAAATAGCAAAGAGCTGAAACAGACAGGAACATCTCTCTCACAAATATAGCTCATAGCCTGGATGAGAGGAAAGCAGAGAAATGCAAGATGAAAAAGGTGATCACAACTCAAAGTACAGCAGCCCCTTGGCCCTCAGGGATGGGGTCCCTGCCACGCACCACTCCACAGACCACGACGTGACCACCTTGCAGACAAAGCCATGAACCTGGAGTCAGATGTTGCAGTTCCAATTCTAATTTCTGCTGTTCACAAACACAGATAGTTTAGCCTCTTGGAATCTCAGCTTTAATCACAAAATGAAGATAATCAGCTTGCCGCTTCTGACCACCACGTTGAGTAGGAAAACGGTCTTAGAAATAAAGTGTGATCATATAAACAATCAAGGAATTTTACTTACCTAATAATTAGTATGTGTATGTGTGCAAGGGTTAGTCACTCAGTCCTATCCAACTCTTTGTGACCCCATGGAGTCAGGTTGCCATTTCTGACCCCAGGCTCAGGTTGCCATTTCCTTCTCCAGAGGATTTCCTGACACAGAGATTGAACCCTGGTCTCCCACATTGCAGGCAGATTCTTTACCATCTGAGCCATCAGTGAAGCCCCTAATAATTAGTGTGTGTTACGCTTAGTCATTCAGTCATGTCTGACTCTTTGTGACCCCATGGACTGTAGCCAACCAGGCTCTTCTGTCCGTGCAGATTCTCCAGGCAAGAATATTGGAGTGGGGATCTTCCCAACCCAGGGATCAAACCCAGGTCTCCTGCATTTCAGGCAGATTCTTGACTGTCTGAGCCACCAGGGAAGCCCAATAACTAGTATACATGATATTAACCCTAGATCATCATGAGAATTTGGTAGTGGGTGTGTTCCAGGAAGAGAACATTCACATCCTAGTAGTGTGAACTAGGTGTGCATACAGGGAAGAACCTAGCAGAGCCTGTTTGTTAAAACTTCTCTGTGTCCCCTTGTCTCCATCTGGCCCAGCAAATATCTGTTTACCAAATACATGCTTTTCGTGAACTGACTTCCCCGCTCTGAGGTCCCTGACCACCCCACTTCCCCTTAGCTCAGAACAGCATGTAAGTCTCACTTGTCTGACTGTCCTCGTATTTCTTATGGAGCACTTGTATGTATGCAAATAATTTTTTCCCCCTGTTAATGTCTCATGTCAATTTAAGTATTAAGCCAGCCAGAAGAACCTAGAAGAATAGAGGAAAAGTGTTCCTTCCAAATAGCTCATCTCTCTAGGGCCAGCCACTGTGCTCTCTCCACCCGGACTGCTGACCCATCCTGGTTTCCTCTAGCTTGCAGCATCCAGAGGAAAAAGACACAGGAGGAGGGAGGGGAAGAAATAAGCTCATTCCTGCAAAACCTCAGGAAAGCCAACAGAGCTCTTAACCTGAATTTTCCTCATTATAAAAATGCCTGTCTATGTGATTCTTAACTGTACATTATCTTATTTGGAGCCCACAGTATTACATAAAGCATCTTGGAAGCCTTAACACACTCCCCAGACCACTGTAATTCATATCATCAAGGAATCAGGCTTCAACACACACCTGTATTTTCTTTATAGAAAGTGAGATATATTCATTCAGTGAGAATGAAATACACTCCCTCTAAAATTTGATTTCCCCTCAGTAGAACAGAAGCCTTTCAAACAATTAGATTTATCCAGTAAAGCTGCAAGGAAAAAAATGGGATGATCCTTTATTAAGCATATTTGAGACAGGTAGCCTCCATTATGTGCAAGGGTCTTGTAAACCCTGATGTTTCCAACTCTGGGAGTTTTAAAAATCTTTGTTCTTAATGATTAAATGACAAAGTATTTGCATTTTAACATTATGATGATTCCCTACAGCTTTACCATTTCTATGTCACATCCCTAAAAAATGTGGATGACCCAACTGGTCACTGAGAAAAGGCATTTCTGGCACAATGGAATCCATATAAAAAGGCAAATCCAGAGAAGATGCGGTTTATGACTCTTACAGAGAGCCAGTACACAGATCCCCGCCTCACCTGCTAGGCGTCCCCAGGTAATCAACTTGTCTGACAATGCTCAGCCACTAGAGCCAAACTGAATTCATCTTCCCAAGGAGAATAAACCCATCATCCATAATATTTGCATCATTAACAGGAGCAGTGGATTAAATACAGCTCTGGCAGCTTTGCTGGACACAGGTAAAGACCGTGGATGTTCAAAGAAAAGAAAAATGTATCATCAAATAAGAGGTCTCCGGTCAAACGAACTGTGCCTCTGGTCACAGTGGGCATGCTGTGGTGTGCAAATCCTATGCAGGAGAAATCGCAGATTTGAGATCTAAGAACTCAGAATCCTTCTAAGAAATTTTGACCTACACAATCTGATGCTATGATGCTTCCTTGGAGAACTCAGTTAGGTGACTTCCATGTGAAAACTTTCTTCTACTCTTTTCTATCTCAGCTAAAAATTAGTAGAACTTCTTTATTTTTTAATTTTATTGAAGTATAGTTGATTTACAATATTGTGTTAATTTCTGCTGTACATTAAAGCAACTCAGTTACACACATATATATATATATTCTTCTTCATATTCTTTTCCTATATGGTTTATCAAAGGTTATTAAATATAGTTCCCTATGCTACACAATAGGACCTTGTGTTTTATCAATATTATACATAATAATTTTCATCTGCTAATCCCAAACTCCCAATCCTTCCCTCCCCCATTCCCTCCTCCACAACCACAAGTCTGCTCTCTCTATCCATGGGTCTGTTTCTGTTTTGTAGACATGTTCATCTGTGTCATAATTTAGATTCCACACATAAGTGATATCATGTGGTATTTATCTTTCACTTTCTGACTTACTTCACAAAGTATGATAATGTCTAGGTCCACATTGCAAATGTCATTGTCTCATTCTGTTTCATGACTAATATTCCATTATAAATATATAGTATTTATACATATATATATAATACACATGTATATATATACACACACATGCATCCGGTCCCATCACTTCATGGCAAATAGATGGGGAAACAATGGAAACAGTGACAGACTTTATTTTCTTGGGCTCCAAAATCATTGTAGATGGTGACTGCAGCCGTGAAATTAAAAAACATTTGCTCCTTAGAAGAAAAGCTATGACAAACCTAGACAGCATATTAAAAAGCAGAGATATTACTTTGCTGACAAAGGTCCATCTAGTCAAGGTATGGTTTTTTCTCATGTATGGATGTGAGAGTTACACCATAAAGAAAGTTGAGCACCAAAGAATTGATGCTTTTGAACTGTGGTGTTGGAGAAGACTCTTGAGAGTCCCTTGAACTGCAAGGAGATCTAACCAGTCCATCCTAAAGGAAATCAGTCCTGAATATTCATTAGAAGGACTGAAGCTGAAGCTGAAACTCCAATACCTGGGCCACCTGATGCAAAGAACTGACTCCTTAGAAAAGATCCTGCTGCTGGGAAAGATTGAAGGCGGGAAGAGAAGGGGACAGAGGATGAGATGGTTGGATGGCATCACCGACTCGATGGACATGAGTTTGAGCAGGCTCCGGGAGTTGGTGATGGACAGGGAAGCCTGACATGCTGCAGTCCATGAGGTCACAGAGTCAGACACGACTGAGTGACTGAAATATGAACTGAAATATATATATACATCCAGTGTGTGTATATATGTGTGTGTATGTATATATATATACACACCACATCTTCTTTATCCATTTGTCTGTTGATAGACATTTAGGCTGTTGCCATGTCTTGGCTATTGTAAGTAGCGCTGCAATGAACATTGGAGTGCATGTATCTTTTTTGAATTAGAGTTTTGTCCAGATGTGTGCCCAGGAATGGTACATAAAACTTTCTATGGCTGCTGAGATTCTAAGCTGTTCCATGAAGAACTGCTTTTCTTTATAACCCTGTAAATGTTGCTGTTGATGCACCCCAGGCTGTTTGCAAAGATACAGTCCAACCCTCTCAGAGTAAACACCCATGCACTGGTAAGAGGGGCAAGTACAGATCCCTGCCACCCAGGTCCCCCTGTACATTTTCTGTCTCAAATATAATTTCCTTTCCACCTAGACAGGCCTCTCCTTTTGTCTTTGTTAATATATATTAACTAATCAGATCAGATCAGATCAGTGGCTCAGTCGTGTCCGACTCTTTGCGACCCCATGAATCGCAGCACCCCAGGCCTCCCTGTCCATCACCAACTCCTGGAGTTCACTCAGACTCACGTCCATCAAGTCAGTGATGCCATCCAGCCATCTCATCCTCTGTCGTCCCCTTCTCCTCCTGCCCCCAATCCTTCCCAGCATCAGAGTCTTTTCCAATGCGTCAACTCTTCGCATGAGGTGGCCAAAGTACTGGAGTTTCAGCTTAAGCATCATTCCTTCCAAAGAAATCCCAGGGCTGATCTCCTTCAGAATGGACAAATTCAGGACAGCAGTGTCTGCAGCCATAGTCACCTGTTTTCCTCTGTTATTGTCCCATCCTCAGGGAAGCCACCCCTCCCGGTGTGTAAGGCAGAGATGACAAACGTGGCTCATGTTCCCATGACCATGGGGATGGACATGTCACCCACAAGGAACCAGAGTCCTCCCTGAGACTGACATACGGGAAGCAGAAGAAAGGGTTTCCTTTCTGTGGTAGGGATGATAAGGCGGGGTTGCAAGGTGGAGCCTGCCAAAGGCCACTTTGATGGCTATTCTCCCTGTCTCGTGAAGTGACATGTTTGCAAAAGGAGCCAAGCAGAACTGTGATAAAACTCCCAGTTTTCTACCCAATAGCTATTCCCCTCATCATAACCAAACTCTTCCTGGGGATGGCAATATGCTTAGCTAACAGGAAGTAAACTAGAACAAAACAAATGAAAAAAAAAAAACAAAAAACAGCAACAACTAGATTTCAGCTTCCTTGCAGTTAGGGTTCCTGAAGGACACAGTGGGATGGAAGCATGAGCTACTGGCTGGGCTTGTGAGAAATCTACTTATTAGAGAAGCAGACTCCTCTGGCATGCAACTTTGGTCCCTTGTCTGCTCTCTGCCTGGAATGCAGATGTAATGCTGGAGAAGAGACAGTCACATTGTGAACATGGGGGATAAGCAACAGTAGGGACGGCTCAGTGGAAAGACAGAAGGATCCTAGGTCTCAGGAAGTCACCACGGCGACCTTGGGCTGCCTGCTTCCAGGGTTCTCATTACAAGAGAAAAGAAAATTTTCGAAAGAAAATCCTCATCAGCACTGTATGGAGGCTTCTGTCACTGACTCCTCACTGATACAGAATTTGTTACCTGCAAGCAGGATGCTACAAGAAACAGAACCAAAGTGAGAACCTGGCCAAAGAGAGAAGATAGAGCTTTCAGCATGTGGATGGAAATCTGGTATCTTGTGTGATGGGAAAAACGTGATGAAACTGTCACCGACTGTACCCTGGAAATGCTACTTGCCAAGAGAAGCTGTGATATCAGAAAGCATGGCGGGGAGAATTCAGAGCACTGGCATCTGCTGGATGCTTCTTTTTAAAATATGGGTGGGGGGGCTATTCTGGGTCTTCATTGCGGTACGGGGGATCTTTGTTGTAACATAGTAGGATATTTTCTGTTGTGGCAAGTGGGCTCAGTAGCCCCAGGGCATATGGGATCTTAGTTCCCAGATCAGGGATCGAACCTGAGTCTCCTGTGTTGGAAGGTGGATTCTTAACCACCAAGGAAGTCCCCTGCTGGTTGCTTCCTGACAAAATGAAGATGAACCCAGATGGTCATGAGCCGGGCTGCATGGCCAGGACCAAGACAAGGCAGTGAGGTGCCTGTGTGCATGCTAAGCCACTTCAGTCGTGTCCGACTCTGTGCGACCGTATGGACTGTAGCCCATCAGGCTCCTATGTCCATGGGATTCTCCAGGCAAGAATACTAAAACGAGTTGCCATGCCCTCCTCCAGGCAATCTTCCTGACCCAGGGATTGAACCCGCATCTCTTAACGTCTCCTGCATTGGCAGGTGGGTTCTTTACCACTAGCTTCCCCTGGGCCTATAGTACATTTAAGAAGGCACTCACCCTGCCCATGCACAACCCTGAGAGTTGAATTCTATGTACTGGTGCCTCTGTGCACCCCCCACTAGGCCCAGCCTTGCCCTGCCTCAAACAGAGAGGAAGGGAAAGAAGTGCAGTCCTTCTAGAAGAGGCCTCTGCCTGAAGCTGGCAGGAGAAGCTAACCAAGAGTCTTATCATTTGAAGCCTTTAGTGCCAAAAAGGCCAACTTCTTTTCTATCCTAGAGTGAAGCATTAATAATCATTAGCCATCAAATGACAGCCTTAACCAGAGATAAAACTGGGGCCCCACCAGCCAGAGGGGGTGAGCTTGCAGGCTAACATGGGATTATGGATGTCCCTGGAGAGGGACAAAGCGCAGAAGTAAAAGACGAGACTCTTCAGCTTAAAAAATTACATCCTGACAAAATGTTTGAATGCAGTAATTCACTCATAGGATTGACTGGAAGGAAATAAAAACAAATCCACTAAGCACAAAGGTTCCTTCTATTTGTTTATAGAAACCTACTGGGTACAAACACAAATAGACAGAATAGACAAATACAAATAGAAATTACGTATGCTGCTCATGTTTTGCCTTAGAAGAGACTTAACAAACATGCACACAGTATCTGCCCAGAAGCACAGTAGGGCACCATCTAACCTGAGCAGATTTAGACAACCCACAGCATCTACTGGGCTTCCCTGATGGCTCAGCGGTAAATAATCCACAGGCAACGCAGGAGATGTGGCAAGAGCCAAAGGTGTGATCCTCGGGTCAGGAAGGTAACTGGGAGAAGGAAATGGCAATGCACACCAGTATTCTTGCCCGGAGAATCCCATGGACAGAGGAGCCTGGCAGGCTACATGCATGGGGTCACAAGGAGTCGGACATGACTTAGCAACTAAACAACAGCGTCTAATAGAGAGAGCAGCGAGGCTCAGACAGCTGCCAGGTGGGCTACAGCCAGTGTTTGCTTTGTGTTGCTTTGTTCTTATTTTCACCCAACACTGTGCTATCCCGAGGAAGGACATATATTCCCCCTGGACTCACCCCGCCTCCCACTTGCAGGAAGCACCAGGAATATGTTATGACCTCTAAAGACATGGGAGAGGATTTTGTGGTTGTAGAGTGCTAACCTCAAGAACAACCCAAACAATCAAGCATCGTGTGTACATCTCCCCTGATTCATGGATCAAAATGCATGCCCTCAGTGGATTTACACAATCACAAGTTTCAGAAGAGCTGCAACTTTTTGTTCCTCTGAATTATTGGAGAGTTGACCCTATGTCCCTTCATTCCTGAATACTTCAGTGTGTATTTCCTACAAACAAGTACATAACCTACTTAAGCAGGAGAAACCACCAAAGACTATCACCAAATTCTCAGGTTTCATTGATACTTTTTAAATGTCCCAATACTGTCTTTTGTAGACTACCAGCCCCTTCAGAACCCACACTAAATGCAATTTTCCTCTCTCTTCAGCTTCCTTCAATATGGGATGGCCCTCTCATCTTCCCTTAACCTCCATAACTTTGGCACTTTGGAAGATTACATGTTAGTTAGTATACAGAATTTCCTCCCATTTGAGTTTGTTGGGTATTTTCTCATGATTATGTTCAGGTTTCTGTTTTGGGTAGAAATATCTCAGATTATTTATCTATCTATCTATCTATCTATCTATCTATCTATCTTGGGGCTTCCCTGGCGGCTCAGATGATAAAGAATCTGCCTGCGATGTGGAAGACCCAGGTTCAATCCCTGGGTCAGGAAGATCTCCGTAGAGCAGGAAATGGCAACCCACTGCAGTATTCTTACCTGGGAAATATCAGAGGAGCCTGGCGGGCTACAGCCATGGGGTGACAAAGAATCGGACATGACTGAGCTTTGGAGGTTTATTTATTTATTTGTTTGGCTGCATTGCACAGGATGCAGGATCAAGTCCCCCAACCAGGCATCGATCCCAAGCCCCCTGCGATGGAAGGGTGGAGTCCTGTCCCCTGGATCACCAGGGAAGTCCCTTTATTGATGTATAATTGATTTACAATGTTGTGTTAGTTTTAGGTGTGCATCAAAATGACTCAGTTATACATACACGCATATAATGTACAGATAATTTTCATTTTCAGATAATCTTCCATTATAGAATATTGTTGTTTTTGTTTAGTTGCTAAGTCGTGTTTGACTCTGTGACCCCATGGACTGTAGTCCGCCAGACTCCTCTGTTCATGGGATTTCCCAGGTAGGAATACTGGAGTGGGTTGCCATTTCCTTCTCCTGGGGATCTTACTGACCCAAGGATCGACTCTGCCTCTCCTGTATTGGTAGGTGGATTCTTTACCACTGAGCCACCTGGGAAGCCCACAGGGCATTACCAGATATTGGATATAGTTCCTTGTGATACACAGTAGGTCCTTGTGGTTCATCTATTTTATATACAGTAGTTTGTACTAGCTAATCCCAAACTCCTAATTTATCCCTCCCCTCCCCTCTCTCCCCTTTGGTAACCATAAATCTGTTCCCTATGTGAGCTTGTTTCTGTTTTGTAAATATGTTCATTTGCATCATAATTTGGAGCCCACATGTGAGTGATATCATATGGTATTTGTCTTTCTCTGTCTGACAACTTCACTCTCTATGATCATCATGTTGCTGCAAATGGCATTATTTCACTCTTTTTGTGGCTGAGCAGTATTCCATTGTTTATATATACCGCATCTCAGACCGTATCTGGGGAATCAGAAACTCTGTTTTAAATATATCCACCAGGTGAATGTGATACACACTATAGTTTGAGAACAACTGCCCCCGAGATTTAAGTGGGGAGCATAAGTTAGAATTCTACTCTTTTCCTGCCTTGGAAACTAGTATGAAAATTCTCAGGATGGACAATCAGTTTGTGACTGACAGCTTAGGGAAACCACACTGTATTCTGGAAATTTTCTGGTATTATTTGTTGCCTGGTTGTCCCATCTGGTCTAATTATTTATTGATGGAAGCAGTGAGCAACTATTTTCAGCTCTAGGGCTTCCCAGACGGCTCAGCGGTGAAGAATCTGCCTGCCAATGCAGGTGATGTGGGCTGGACTTCTGGGTCAGGAAGATCCCCTGGAGATGGAAATGGCCACCACTCCTTGCCTGGGAAATCCCATGGACAGAGGAGCCTGGTGGGCTACAGTCCATGAGGTCACAAAGAGCTGGACAAGACAGCGACTAAACGACAGCAAATTGTCAACTTTACTTGCTGACTTCCAACGTCAATTTCCAAATTCCATTTTGTTTCAAGGTCTTCAATTGACTCTAGAAATTTCCATGGTGAAGGGATAAAAGTCCAGGCTGTTCTCCTCTTTGCCTCCCTTGCAATTTGGTTAAAGGAAATCTTCATTCAGTCAAAATATCCGTCCCTCCACTCCCCTGCCCAGCACAGATCCCAGCCACTCCTGGCGAGCACCCCTTGTCTTCTGGACATCTGTCCTCCTGAGCAGCCTGCCGTTCCCCCTCAACACTCAAGCAATGGAAAAGCAAGAATATGAATTCTTTCTTCTGAGAGTCAGTGTGTTACTGTTTTGTTTTAAGATCTGTTTTAAGACCCTAAGTATACAGACATGCACGTGGTTGGAAAATTATGTGCGGTTGTATGAAATGTTCGCTGGAGGTCACAGTCATGACTGACCTAGATCAAGTAGATGTAGACTTGGCTCATTCTCAGCTCACACTTCTGTGTCCACTTTATACTGCTTTAATTCACTCAATTACATCTTGCTATGTTGTCTAATATTAATATCTAACATTTTAATATAATTCTTCGTGATTCTACATTCTTTGAGGGCCACAACCAAATCTCCAACTTCTTGTGAAGTAGAAATATTCTTGTAATGAGATTCAAACATATTTGCTTGCATATATTTAATCAAGTACCTTCTCCCTCCTCCTTGTTCTAGGAATGAGCCTCTAAAATCCTACTTTGGTGATTCACCACTTGAAACTAGATTTTTCTCTGATTTTAAAAAATAAAGCAAAAGTTAAGACAGCCCTGGCTTAAGCTAACCCTAAAGGAGAAACTGACAGAGAAAGTGCTATCTGTTCCTGAATATGCCAGTGATCAGGTGTGAAATAAACACAGTGTTAAATGCACCACGGGGCCTGGTTGTTACACCAGCACATGCAGATCAGCTCAAAATCAGCCACGTAACTTTGCTATCTAGCCCTAACAGCAGCCCAAGGCAGTTGACTCAACAATAAATGACCGCAAAATGTCACCGCAAAGGAGTTCTTCAGATGTTACAAATAGGCTGAAGGTCATTGTGGAAAAAGGGAAAGAAAAGGACAATTTAGTCAGTGGTGTGTGTGAAAGAAATATTTTGGCCTTGTTCCATAAATGATAACTGAAATGCTATCTGGACCAATTTATCAGGGGAAAATAAAGCAACGTGCCACTGTAACCCAGAAAGGAGAAAAACAAGGATAAAAGATCAAAAAGCCCCATTCGTTTCAAAGAAAAGACACAGTAACAAAGAAATGACAGCAAGGTTGACTATTAATCCAAGACCCCCTGTGATTCCAGCAGAAGCTTGCCCGAGTGAGTTCACCAAGGTCTGACCGCAACCCGCCCTCCCTCTGTTCCAAGTGTCCTGCCCACATCATCTAGCTGATGAAATTTCAATCTTCCTTCAATGTTTATCTCGACTGCCACTTCCTCTCTGAAGTCTTGCAAAACCCTGCCAGGCAAAATGAATCACCTGCCCCTTCCTGCTCCCAGCTCCCGCTGCTCTGCGGGTGTAGCCCTGTGGGTTCACATGCCTGATCCTGTGTGATTCTCACCCATACCAGCCAGTGATGCTGGGGATCATTTTTCAGTCACCTTTTGTTCACCCACAGAACCTGATAAAAGGTCTGGTGGCTTGCGAGTCAGTCCTCAAAGATACCTTCCACTAAATTGTTAGAATGAATTATAGACAGTGCTTCAGTCCCCAGTAATGGCAACTTTATCGGGTGTATTAAATTCCTCACGTCAATCCTGTGAGGACACTGGTGAAGAGACTACAGCACTGAGCTCTGAATCGAGTCTGACCCTGGGGCCTATTTTGCATCCTTGCTTAGTCACGTGCTGGGGGGCCATTTACACAACTTGTGTGAGCCCCAATGTCCGCCTTGATAAAACTGGAATGACTACCTTTTAGTGCATTAGCCCACTTCCTACAAGGGCACCAGGAAGGTAAAGGAACCCCACCATTTATTGACGAAGGGAGAACAGTGAAAAGCATAAAACAAAATAGAAAAAACATGTGGCATTTGACCTATTTCTTTTCCAAAAGTTTCAGAAATGGCACCTTGCCTGCATCTCCAGAAGGAATAGTTCTCAGCACAAGTTATATCTTGGAGGGTTGTCTAGACCTCTATGAAGAGGCAACCTTTTTTGGACAGATTTTTGTACCAATTATTTAAACACTATCTATATGCCTGCTGTAACCGTCTGCCCTGGACCCCAAATTCAGGGAAAATACAGAGAGTGTCAGGTCACTGCATTTGCATTGCCGTACCCCTGACCATTCCCTGAATATCCCCATCGAACCAGGCTCCAGATCACAGCATACAAGGAATTGCATGAAAAATGATGGAGGGGCAGCAGCTATTAATACCATCATTGATACAACTGAACTCCACATGAAGTGGGAATATGGAGGTAGAAAATCTGCTGTGATCCAGCCAATGTTGTGTAGAGAAACCCCAGAAAACAAATGGACACTTAGTCACTATCAAGGGATGTGTATTTTAGAAGAATCACCGCACTGTGGGAAACAGTGTTGGGAGCAGAAGTGTATGTCAAAACAAGAGGGAATGGGTAAAGACCAGCTCCCAGGTTGCTGCAGCAGCCCAGATGGACGGAGACCTGGGAACAGAACACGAGGGACACGTGCCCAGTCACTTTACAAGTCTAACATAACCTCGGTGCCAAGACTGGTAAAAGGCAGTGTGAAGAAACAACATTATATTTAATTTACCAGTATGGATGCAAAAATAAATCAGTAAAAATCCAGCATGGAATTAAAAATAACAGTTTATCCCAGAAAAAGGAACAATAATGTAATTTTGAAAGTCTTATTGATTTGTGTTTATAATATATATATATATATATATAGAGAGAGAGAGAGAGAGAAGAAAAAGAATGACAGCAAAAAAAAAAAAAAGAAAGGGAAAATAAAATATATAGTTGTAAAATTCTTACTATATTTGATAAAAATCCCCTGGTGGCTCATGTGGTAAAGAACCCACCTGCAATGTGGGAGACCTGGGTTTGCTTCCTGGAGAGGGAATGGCTACCCACTCCAGTATTCTTGCCTGGAGAACTTCATGGACAGAGGAGTCTGGCAGGCTATAGTCCATGAGGTCACAAAGAATCAGACATGACTGAGCGACTTTCACTTTTACCTTTCACATATGACTTTAGATTAATTATATCTGTAATATATATGGTATACCATTGCTTGAATACAAATTGCAATAAATTAAAGGTGTGCAATGTGAACCACAGAGCAAACTGTAGAAAATAAAACAAAGTGGAATAGTAATAATCTAAGAGAAGTGATAAAATATCATACTGAAAAAGACTCAATTGTAAGTGAAGACAGAAAAAGAATAAAAAAATACACACAGAAAAAATAGAAAACCAACAGCAAAACAGTAGACTTACACTGAAACATAGTAATCATATTAAATATAAATGGATTAATGATTGCTGTTAAAGGAGAAAATTGCCAGTCTGGACAAAAAAGCAAATATCAAATTACAGTATATTTCCAAGAAATCCACTTTGAATATAAAGACACAGATAGGTTAAAAGTAAATAAGTGTAAATAGATACATCAAGTTCACACTAATCGTAAGAAACCTGAAATAACTATATTCAAACCAGATAAAGTAGACTTCAGAAAAAGGAGTACTGACATAGGTAAAGAAGAACATTTCATAATGATAAAGTGGACACTTTGTCAAGAACACTTAATGATCCTAAATGTGTATGTTTTTACTAGAGCATCAAAATACTTGAAGCATCAAAATGCTTAAATAATACAGCACTGAAATATATTATTTCATAGAACTAAAAAGAGAACAGACAGAATCATAGATGGAGATTCCAACATACGCCTCATAGGGGATAGATCAAGTAGACATTAAGAAGTAAGAATAGAGTATGTTTGAACGCTATCAATCAATATAACTTCCTTGACATTATAGAACATATACCCAATAATTGCATAAATTACATTATTTTCATGTGCACAGAGAATATTACCCAAGATAAACAATATGTTACCTGTAAAACAAGTCTCTAGGTCAGTGATCACACCATCGTGATTATCTGGGACATGAAGATCTTTTTTGTATAGTTCTTCTGTGTATTCTTGCCACCTCTTCTTGATATCCTCTGCTTCTGTTAGGTCCATACCATTTCTGTCCTTTATCGAGCCCATCTTTGCATGAAATGTTCCCTTGGTATCTCTAATTTTCTTGAAGAGATCTCTAGTCTTTCCTATTCTGTTGTTTTCCTCTATTTCTTAGCACTGATTGCTGAGGAAGGCTTTCTTATCTCTTCTTGCTATTCTTTGGAACTCTGCACTCAGATGCTTATATCTTTCTTTTTCTCCTTTGCTTTTTGCTTCTCTTCTTTTCACAGCAATTTGTAAGGCCTCCCCAGACAGCCATTTTGCTTTTTTGCATTTCTTTTCCACGGGGATGGTCTTGACCCCTGTTTCCTGTACAATGTCATGAACCTCTGGAACGTGAAGTCAGGTTGGCCTTAGAAAGCATCACGATGAACAAAGCTAGTGGAGGTGATGGAATTCCAGTTGAGCTATTTCAAATCCTGAAAGATGATGCTGTGAAAGTGCTGCACTCAATATGCCAGCAAATTTGGAAAACTCAGCAGTGGCCACAGGACTGGAAAAAGTCAGTTTTCATTCCAATCCCAAAGAAAGGCAATGCCAAAGAATGCTTAAACTACTGCACAATTGCACTCATCTCACACGCTAGTAAAGTAATGCTTAAAATTCTCCAAGCCAGGCTTCAGCAATATGTGAACCATGAACTTCCTGATGTTCAAGCTGGTTTGAGAAAAGGCAGAAGAACCAGAGATCAAATTGCCAACATCCGCTGGATCATAGAAAAAGCAAGAGAGTTCCAAAAAAGCATCTATTTCTGCTTTATTGACTATGCCAAAGCCTTTGACTGTGTGGATCACAATAAACTGTGGAAATTCTGAAAGAGATGGGAATACCAGACCACCTGACCTGCCTCTTGAGAAATCTGTATGCAGGTCAGGAAGCAACAGTTAGAACTGGACATGGAACAACAGACTGGTTCCAAATAAGAAAAGGAGTACATCAAGGCTGTATATTGTCACCCTGCTTATTTAACTTCTATGCAGAGTACATCATGAGAAACGCTGGACTGGAAGAAGCACAAGCTGGAATCAAGATTGCCGGGAGAAATATCAATAACCTCAGATATGCAGATGACACCACCCTTATGGCAGAAAGTGAAGAGGAACTAAAAAGCCTCTTGATGAAAGTGAAAATGGAGAGTGAAAAAGTTGGCTTAAAACTCAACATTCAGAAAACAAAGATCATGGCATCCGGTCCCATCACTTCATGGGAAATAGATGGGGAAACAGTGGAAACAGTGTCAGACTTTATTTTGGGGGGCTCCAAAATCACTGCAGATGGTGACTGCAGCCATGAAATTAAAAGACGCTTACTCCTTGTAAGGAAAGTTATGTCCAACCTAGATAGCATATTCAAAAGCAGAGACATTACTTTGCCAACAAAGGTCCGTCTAGTCAAGGCTATGGTTTTTCCTGTGGTCATGTATGGATGTGAGAGTTGGACTGTGAAGAAGGCTGAGTGCCGAAGAATTGATGCTTTTGAACTGTGGTGTTGGAGAAGACTCTTGAGAGTCCCTTGGACTGCAAGGAGATCCAACCAGTCCATTCTGAAGGAGATCAGCCCTGGGATTTCTTTGGAAGGAATGATGCTAAAGCTGAAACTCCAGTACTTTGGCCACCTCATGCGAAGAGTTGACTCATTGGAAAAGACTCTGATGCTGGGAGGGATTGGAGGCAGGAGGAGAAGGGAACGACAGAGGATGAGATGGCTGGATGGCATCACAGACTCGATGGACATGAGTCTGAGTGAACTCTGGGAGTTGGTGATAGGGAGGCCTGGCGTGCTTTGATTCATGGGGTCGCAAAGAGTCTGACACGACTGAGCAACTGAACTGAACTGAACTGAAAACAAATCTCAATAACTTCAAAAACGGTTAATATCATACCAAGAATGTTTTTTGAACACAACATAATTTAATTAGAAAGCAATAACAAAAAGATATCTACGAAGTCCCCAAATGTTTAGAAATTAAGCAATCTATTTTCAAATAATGTTACACCATATGTACTGTAAATATAATTAGATAAAACAGAAAATTTTCTCAAGAGTGCAAATTGTTGCTGTTTACTCACTAAGTCATGTCCAACTCTTTTGCGACCCCATAGGCTGTAGTTTTCCAGACTCCTCTGTCCATGCTATTTCCCAGGCAAGAACACTGGAGTAGGTTGCCATTTCCTTTTCTAGGGGATCTTCTTTACTCAGGGATCAAACCTATCTTTACCACTGAGCCACCAGGGAAGCCCCAAGAGTGCAAATTACACCCCCCAAAAAAAGACAAGAATTATAATACTTAATCTAAAACCCTATATTTATTTAAAGAAGTTGAATTTTTAATCTTAAGCCTTATTCAAATAATGCCAAAGTCAGGTAGCTTTACTGTTAGATATAATCAAATATTTAAGAGGGGGGAAGATACCAATTTTACACAAACTTTCAGAAGGGAATACTTCTCAATTTATATGAGGGCAGCATAACCCTGATCTAAATACAAACCAATTACTCTCATAAACATAAGCAAAGAATCCTTAATCAAACAGTAGCAAATCAAATCCAACAATATGTAAACAGCACAATATTTCATGATCAAGTAGGGTTTTTGTGGGAAGCAACATTATTTAGTGTGTGAAAATCAATTACTATAACATAACAGAGGCAGTAAACACATTTCATAGAAATCTGGTAGAGGAATAAAATAGATTTCAACAAAATTATAAATTTTTAGTCATCCAAAGACACCATTAAGAAATAGACAGGTAAGTCTCCAGAGCAGTAAATAGCTGGAATAAATATACATGACAAAAGACTTGATTTCAAAATATATAAATAGCTTCCTTCAAAGTTAATAGTTAGCAGAAAACCCAACAAAACCCTCAGCAAAATGTTTGAATAGGCACTTCACACACACAAATATATGTATACACACACATATATATATATATTAATAAGCACATGAAAAATTGCTCAATACCAATAGTCTCCAGTACATCACCAATGAATGACTATTTACAATGGCTAAAATGAAAGGGACAGATGACATTTAATGTTAGTAATGATGCAGAACAATTATAACTCTCCAGCAATGTTGATAGAAATATAAAATGGTACAGTTTTGGAAGTTTCTGATTAAATTAGACATGTGCCTGCACTATGACCCAGTAACTACACTTTTAGATTTACTCAAGTAAAATGAAAACAGGAAAGAGGTATACAATAATGTCCATTGAAGCTTTAGGCACATTAGTCAAAAACTAGAAACAATCCTCAATGTCCATTAGCAGGACCAGGCTCCCCCATCCCTCGGATTCTCCAGGCAAGAACACTGGAGTGGGTTGCCATTTCCTTCTCCAATGCATGAAAGTAAAAATTTAAAGTGAAGTTGCTCAATCGTGTCCAACTCTTAGCGACCTCATGGACTGTAGCCTACCAGGCTCCTCCGTCCATGGGATTTTCCAGGCAAGAGTACTGGAGTGGGGTGCCATTGCCTTCTCCAATAAATAAATTACACTCATATAAAGGAAAAAAACTCAGCACTAAACAAGGAGTAAACTATTGATACCCACAAAACATGGATGAACTTCAAAAATATTATGCTGAATAAAAGATTACAGGCAGAAATGAATGTATGTTATCTGATTCCATTGATCAGTTTTTAGCATGTAAAGCTTTCAAGACTACTGAATTTTACCAGCCACACACATACACATGACCCAAGTTCTTTCGAATCTGGGTTTGAGTTTTCACTCTAAACTTACAATCTGCTATTAACCTCCCCCAATCTGCCACACATTGTGCTTTTAATTCTGGAGTATGCCACATTCTAAAACACTGACCAGGCTTCGCAGTCATTTACATGGGTTATTCCCTATTCAGAGAATTGTCTTCCCTTTGTATATCCGTTAATACTTAAATAAAGTGTCTTTTTTCATATGTGACTTGTCTACCCAGATAACCCCAGAAAGTGAGGTGATCCCCTCCTTTATGCTCCAAATAAGAAAACTCATCAACTGTTCTCCAATTGCCTGTTTTTATATCCATTTCCCCCAGTGGACTCCATGAGAATGGAGATGGCATCTCACATGTCTTAATACCTAGCATAGATGACATGGTAAAGTACCATAAGCACCATCCTCCTTAACATGTACAGCTCTGATCTTTCTATCAGTGTGTTCTTTAGTCCTTACAAGAATCCCATGAGCTTTGTATTACCACCTTTATTTGACACATAGGATACCTAGGCACTGAGTGGTCCGGCAGTTCACCTGAGAACACAGACCATAAGTGAGGGGAGCCCCTGACAGGCCATCCGGATGCCACACCCCATGCCTGTGACCATCATATACGCTGCCTCTCATGGAAATATTCATGAATGAATAAACGAGTCGAGAATTTCTTGTTCTGTGCTAATGGAGTCAATGCTCTTGAAGGGACGTTTTGGAGGACAAGGCATTACTTCTGTGAAACCTGCTTCTGGTTTCTCATGCCCACCTCACCCATTTGAGGCCTGAACACTCTTCACCTTTGGGTGGTCATTCCCAGGGGGGTAACAGTGCTTTCAAGTGTCAGGTTTCTTCTCTGTGTAGAGCAGCTAAGCCCAGAAGAGGCTCTGAGGTGAGGGACCTCCTTTGTATTTGGAACCCCTATCCTGAAACATTTGTGGAATTGGGCCAAACAACCCACCTGGGTCAGTCAGTGCAGGAAAACACATCTCTCTTGAGCTGAGGCGGCAGCCAGCCTTGAGAAAGGGGCGGCCATAGGTTACCGCCACCGCTCAAACACGGATGCTCAAGTCCACATGGAGTGGTGCTGTAGCACCCAGAAACGCTGCCTTTCTACTGGCAAGAGATGGCCTGGTGGATGGAACACAGTTTTTAAAAACATTCTCTTGACTCAGTCAAGAGTCTGAGTCTGACTGGCTAAAGGCCGGTCAATCCCCCTTCGAGCAGCCAAGAAAGTCCACACCCTCCCACCACACCCTCTGTGGGGCATTCAGTTCCCCACCTCACCACTGCCTAGTCACCTGGGGCTAGGAGTCAGACAACCAGGGAAGCCCCTACTTCAGAGCCCTTAAATGATCCAAAGTCTGAGCCCGCTGGCCCTGCCTCTCCTGTTCCTTCTCATGGAAACCACAGTAAAGGCTCTCACCCTTTCCCCCCTCCCTCTGCCTCATGATCAACCTCAGAGTTTCCCCACATGGCCCCCCTGGCATGGTTACCTCTCCTCTTGAAATCTGTGATATTAAATAACAAACTACCTTGTCAGTGGCAGTTGTCTCCTGATCTGTTGCTCTATCTCTATCTCAAATTTTCTGTTTGGTACATTATATTTTAACACAGTGGAGGGCAAGGCCAAGCCAGTGGGCAAGGAAGCAGGGGGATAAGATAACTCCACGTGAGTAACTCCACCTTCCAGTCCCATGAGGCTTCAGGGCTGCTGTCAAACAGACGATGAGAGACAAACACCTGATTCTCACTCTTTGTCATGGGAGGAAAACATGAGCATAGCTTTAGCTATTAAAATAATCTAAAATGCTGAACAGGACACCCAAAGGAAAAGAATCAAAATGCACTCAATATCCAGAAAAACACACGCTCAGGTTTATCAGTAAATGGGAAATTTATCGAAATTATCAGGATATAGTGTCTGTTTTTAAATTGCAGTAAAATACACATAACATAAAATTTAACATTTTATCCATTTTTAAGTGTCTGATTTAGTAGCACTAAGTTAGGTTCACATGGTTGTACAGCCATCACCACCATCCACCTCTGAAGCATTTTTAACCATCCCAAACTGAAACTCTGTCTCCATTAAACACTATCTCCCCATATACCCACTCCCCAGCCCCTGGCACCCTTCTTCCACATTTGTCTGTAAGAATTTGCCAACTGTAGGTACCTTATATAAGTGGGATCACATAGAGCATTATTTAAAGGGATTCCGAATACTCTGTGGTGTTATTTAAAAAATAAAAACAAATATATAGTAGATGTGCCTTCTCTGTTTGACTTTTATTTTTGCTTTGTGAAGGTAAATTTGTGCTCAATGAATGCTGTGTAGATAGTTTTCTATTTTGTGTATGCACAGCACATAATTTCATGGGAACTTTACTATGGGTTCCCATGGGAAGGAAAAAGAGATTTCTTTCCCTCTGTTTAATCAGTCACTATGCTTTTTGCTTACACAAGACTGGAGCCATCAAAGGCAGAGATCAGTCCCCTGTATACACGGGAGTTAAATATGCATGGTTTATAGTAATGTTTGGTACAATTGAAGAGCAACTACACAACTTATGGCACACCTTGGAAAATCCATGAGAGGAAATCAAATTTTAGCAAATCAAGGAGAAAAACACTCTCTAAGCAAATTCTGGAGTTTAGGAGAAACAATTCCTTGTAACAACAGTTCCAAAATCCCCCAAAATAATAGAACCACAAATGTGGGACAAACCACAGCTCCCTTTAGTATTAACTGATTTCAGTCTTTTGAGCACAACCTGAAGTATGAACTACACATCATATGAGCAACACTGCTCTTCCAAAAAACGTTTTGAAAAAGTAATTTTCAAAGGGAGCAGTTAATATTTCTCATAATCAAAGCCAATGAGGTATCACCTCACACCAGTCAGAATGGCCATCATGAAGAAGTCTACAAACAATAAATACTGGAGTATTTATTGTAATAATACTGTAATATTTACTGTAATAATACTGTAGTAATACTGGAACCTCCTATACTGTTTGCAGGCGTGTGACTTGGTGCAGCCACTATGGAGAACCGTATGGAGGTGCCTTAGAAAAATAAAAATAGAACTACCATACGATGCTGCAATCCAACTGCTGGGCATATATGAGGTCAAAACTATAATTCAAAAGGACACATGCAGCTCTATGTTCACAGCAGCACTATTTAGAATAACCAAGCACTGACTCGATGGACATGAGTTTAAGCAAACTCTAGGAGGTGGTAAAGGACAGGGAAGCCCAGAGTGCTTCAGTCCACAAGGTCACAAAGAGCTGGACACAACTTGGCGACTAAACAACAACAAAGATATGAAAGCGACCTAAGTGTCCACCAAAGGATGAGCAGACAAAGAAGCTAATGGAATGTTAGCCATAAAGAATGAAGTAATGTGATTTGCAGCACCGTGGATGGACTTGGAGATGGTCGTACTAAGTGAAGTCAGACAGAGAAAGACAAATACCATACGACGTCACTTACATGTGGGATCTAAAATATGATGCAAATGAACTTACTTACAAACAGAAATAAACTCACGGACGTAGAAGACAAACACACGGTTACCAAGGGGGAAGGAGGGGAGGGGTAAGTTAGGAGTTTGGGGTTAACAGAAATACATAAACAACAAGGACCTACTGTATAGCAAACAGAACTAGTCGATATATATAATAAAACATAATGGAAAAGAATGTGCAGAAGGTTTCATCTATATATATATACATATATATATATGTGATTCACTTTTCTTGTACAACAGAAACTAACACAACATTGTAAGCCAACTATACTTCAATTAAAAAAAAAAAAATGTCCATTGTCTACATGTGTTTCCCAGGTGGCGCTAGTGGTAAAGAACCCGCCTGCCAATGTAAGACTCAATCCCTGTGTCGGGAAGATCCCCTGGAGAAGGGGATGGGTACCCACTCCAGTATTCTTGCCTGGAGAATTCCAAGGACAGAGGGGCCTGGCGGGCTACAGTCTATAGGTTGCAAAGAGTCAGACATGACTAAGTGACTTAGCACGCATTGTCTACATGGGGAAAAAAATGGAAAGAAAAAAGAGGCAGGACTGCACAGAGGGAAGCATGTGTGTGTGTGTGGTGTGAAGGGGCAGAGGGGCAGAGGAACGGAAAGCCCGCATTTTAGGTGTGGCGCTAACCCCTCTTCTGTGGGAGGGGTTATTGAGTCAGTGCTTGGTTATTTTAAATAGTGCTGCTGTGAACATAGAGCTGCATGTGTCCTTTTGAATTATAATTTTGACCTCATGTATGCCCAGCAACTGGATTGCAGCATCATATGGTAGTTCTATTTTTAGTTTTCTAAAGCATCTCCATACCGTTCTCCATAGTGGCTGCACCAACTACCTGCCCCAGAGGGGCGGTTTTAGGCGCTTATTGTTCCCACACATGGATGTATGCTCTTGCTTCATGTCTGTGTGTCCATTAACATAATAAAATGTTGTTTTGCATATTTCTAAACTAAATAATTGGTGTTGCACTGCATATATTTTTCTGGAACTTGTTTTTCTCACTGAGATTATGTATATGGAACTTATCCATGTTGCTATATGTAGCTATAGTCTATTCACTTTCATAATTGTACTGTATTTTGTTTATTTGTTCGTAAAAGAAGTACTCCAACTATAAAGCAACAATTCTGGATAGAAAATCAATGTGAAGAAGTAAGGTAAAGTGTCCTAAAATTCAAAGGACACAGATAATAGTTGTGAATCCCCACTTTATTTTCCTTCCTCTCTTATACTGATTTGATATCTGTAATTAATATAAATGCTAGGCTTGTTTCTAGAGTGATTACTTACAAATAATTCCATGCTTTAAAGAACAGAAATAGGTACGTATAGTAGAACACAGAAAAATGGACTAATGGCCAGTTAATAACCACCCGATCCCATCGATTTAACGGCATAACTCACAACATACAAATTTGAGAGGAAAGCTAGGGGAGGACTACACCCTCTAAAGGAGGTACCGGGGCTCAGATGCTCCACAAAGGGAATGAACGCTTATGGAAATAGAGCAAATCCATCTGTCGAGGAATACAATAATCCAGTATGGCACCTTATGTTCATCTTCCCAATGTTAAATGGAATATAAAAAGTCAACTCTAGACAACTGCTTGGTGCCAGGAGAACGGAGGTTGGCATGGGAAGAAGTTGGGGCACTGAGCGGGTTGGGAAAATGGCGCCATGGAAGCAGCCAAGACTTTGAGAAAACGGTTGGTCCATCTGTCTTCACGAGTTGCTTCAAGAAGGAACCAGCTGTCTGATATTGGGGAAAGTAGAGCAATAACTTGCATTTAAAATAAAATTATATTAGAAAGAAGATAGGTCTATTCTCTTTCACTTGTTTCCAAGTCATGTCCAATGTTTCATCCCATTTTATTGGCTTTCAGAGCCAAGCACTGGGTGGTTTAAATCATTTTGCAAAATTTAGCTAAGGGGAATAAATTTCCAGAAGACTTGAGAAATCCATATTACTCGTGTTCCATAAGACACACATCTGGAAATAAAGATGGCAACTGGACTGACCCAGATACAGCATTCAGCGCCCAGGGGAAGGAAGGGAGAGAAATGCACATTTTGGTTGTCCTCAAGTGTGTGTTCTTTCCTTAAAAACTCAGACACATCTTTCCTTCAAGAAAATTATTTCCTCAGTGATCCAACTTACCTGGAACTTTTAACCCATAGAAACTACCCAAGGGTTTTGAAGGCATCCCATAAGCAAACGATAAAGAGGGAGACTTGCTAATAATGTTTGATAAGTAAAATCACCACAAGGTTACTTCTCATTGTTATAAGGAGTATGACAGCTGAGGGAGAGTAATTTTGCAATAATCTCAGTTCCTTTTATTTTAGCTGCAAGCTCCCCAGAGCTCTCTCCCCTTCCTCTGCCCCCCTCCCCATCCCTCTCTTCCTACCCTTCTGCCCTCCTCCCGTTCCTCCTCCTCCCCCTCCTCCTCTTCTACTGTCACCACAAACAGGATTAGGGAGAAAATTCTTCAGAACCTCATGCATTCATAGAATACATATCCACAAGATTGACACATAAACATATTTGATCCGGAAAGACCCAGAAAATGGTAACACCATCCACACACACAATTCCAGGCCATCCGCACACAAGAGTAGGAGAGGTCATTGTCTTAAAGTTTTCAAAGATGGACTCCTGGGCTTCAGCCTGTGGTCTTCAGCTAAGGCTTTGCTTCCCCGACGGTTTGCTGTGCACAAACTAAATCAGGTTTGAATATCTTCCCTCACACTTTCACGCAGACAATAATTATCACAGAAGAGAGGCAAGAACTTACTCCCCCACTGCACTCCTTCCCTCCATCTTATCTCAAGAGTTCAGAAATGCTAAAAATATAAACTATGATTCAGCTTTTAGAACTTCTGTGGTCCTGTCATAATAACAGCAGGCTAGATGCAAGGGGGCAAGAGAGAAAACCCAATTACTCCTTCCCCCCTGGGCAAGCAATCTTATCAGATATTTCCCTTTAGCCCCAGCAAAAGTTTTGCATGAAAGATTCCACCTGTCAGTTTCTCGTCTGTTGCAGTCCAAAATCTCTGAGGCAGCATTTTTATTTTAAATCAGAGGTAAGTTTTATTAAAAATGCCTTTTACAGCCAGCTGGTGTCAAACTGTTGGCCTGCTAACCAGGCATCAACTGAAGAGTCTGTAATTCTCTGTTTCATGAAGATAAGCACTGTGATCTATTAATAACAAGTTCTAAAGCCAGTCTGCCCCAAGCCTTAGAGACCACAGAAGGTGGGAGATACTGGTGGAGAGAGGAGGGAGGAGGATGGAGAGAGGGGAGACCCTCCCTTTATGCCCCTCCAAGTCACATGCTAAGTCACTTCAGTCACGTCCAACTCTTTGCCACCTTATGGACTGTAGCCCACCAGGCTCCTCTGTGGGAGTCTCCAGGCAAGAATACTAGAGTGAGTTGCCATGCCCTCCTCCAGAGGACCTTCCAGCCTAGGAATCAAATGCACATCACTTAGGTCTCCTGCACTGGCAGGCAGGGATTTTACCGCTAGCACCACTTGGGAAGCCCTCCAAGTCAGATACTCCTGTCTTAAGTCATTCTTTCTCCCATCCTGGACTGATTCCTTCCAAAAAACTGGATCACACAAAGACACATTGCAGATTCCCTCCCAAGTTTCCTGTTATATTTATTATATTAGCATAACATATGGTGCTCCTTGGAAGAAATGTTATGACCAACCTAGACAGCATATTAAAAAGCAGAGACATTACTTTCCTGACAAAGGTCCGTCTAGTCAAAGCTATGGTTTTTCCAGTAGTCATGTATGGATGTGAGAGCTGGTATATAAAGAAAGCTGAGCACCAAAGAATTGATGCTTTTGAACTGTGGTGTTGGAGAAGACTCTTGAGAGTCCCTTGGACTGCAAGGAGATCCAACCAGTCCATCCTAAAGGAAATCAGTCCTGAATATTCATTTGAAGGACTGATGCTAAAGCTGAAACTCCAATACTTTGGTCACCTGATTCGAGGGACTGACACATTTGAAAAGACCCTGATGCTGGGAAAGATTCAAGGCAAGAGGAGAAGGGGATGACAGAGGATAAGGTGGTTGGATGAAATCACCAACTCAATGGATATGAGTTTGAATAAACTCTGCGAGTTGGTAATGGACAGGGAGGCCTGGCACGCTGCAGTTCATGCAAAGAGTCGGACACAATTGAGCGACTGAACTGAACCGATAACATACAGTATCACACATCAACAACATATGTGTCAAACACAAAATGCCATTCTCACCCATGGCAAGGGCATTTTCACAAGCAAAAACATCTCAGAAGAGATAACTTATCCACCAGACACGGGTGGGCACTGGCCGAGTGGCTGGGATGGTGGATGCAGAGAGGCAGGAATCCAGACTGCCCCTACCCCACCACCCTCCCTAGATCGCTTGACACCAGAACCTCACCTTAGGACACCAGGAGCTGCCATTCAGTTGGCTGACCCCCTGCCATGGGGGTGGGAGCTGGTATCACCTAACTTTCTATCCTGGGGTTCAGGCAGCCCTGGAAAAAACCTGGGGGATTTTAGTGGAAAAGCACTAAATCTGGTGTCACTCACCCAGGCGCATCCTCTGGGTCCCCACACTCTGCTTTTTAACTAGCACCAGCCTTGGTTTTCTTTCCCCACCATGAAGGTGTTAACAGTCCCTCCTACAAACAGTCCCTGCTACACTGAGGACATGTGACATCTTTGAGGAATAATACATTCGGGAAGCAAGTCTCCACAAATGCCAGTAAGAAGACCTCATCCTTCTGATGCACTCCCGGGTGAAGCATGAGGAATACCATAATTTACAAGCGAGATGGCCAAATCTGAACTGAGCAGTTTCTGAGACCTGACCCTTTTCATCCGTCCCATCCTTCAGTGGGTGGTGACATGACCCAGTAGAAAGCTAGAACTCCGGAGGTCCTTCCAGAATCCTCACCCTACGCTCCCAAGCACTCCCGCATCATGGAATCGTTGTCCTCTTGACCCTGGGCCCACTGTGTGGGCCCTGAGTGGGCTCTGCCTGAGCCCCGCCCTCTCCACCCTGCACCCCACTGCCAAGCTCTCCAAGTCCAACCTCGGGACCCTCATGGAAACCAGCAGGGCTCCTCGTGGCCTTCAGAAGACAGTTTCTGCTCCCTGGCTTGGTATCCAGACACTTTCCTGGGGGCCTGGTGTTGACCCTGCCTGCCTCCCTCTGAAAGTGAAAGTGAAACTCACTCAGTCATGTCATGACTCTTCGTGACCCCATGGACTATAGCTTGGCAGGCTCCTCTGTCCATGGGATTCTCCAGGCCAGAATACTGGAGTCGGTAGCCATTGCCTTCTCCAGGGGATCTTCCCAACCCAGCAATCAAACCTGGGTTTCCTGCGTTGCAGGCATATTCTTTACCATCCAAGCCACCAAGAAGCTTCCCTCTGACTGCCCCATATCCACTGGATTGTTCAAGCCTCACTCTAAAGCCTGTGCTGTTCTCAGCTCTAGGCCCACCCTTCCCACCTGACTGCCTGACTACCCTGTACCTACAAGGATATGAGCTTCCCGAGGGCAGACGGGGCATGCCTTTTTTGCTCATTGCTGTATTTTCTGTACCTAGAACAGGGTCTAGAATCACATTTGTCGTCCTCCCTTCGTGTGTCTCTTTCTGCCTGCGACAGCCTGCAGGTACCTGTGTAGCATCTGTTGCTCTGCATATTGACTGCTCAGTTTCCTGCGTATCTTCAGCGCTATGCTAGAGGCCTCTGGAAAAAGGAACTGCCTTACTCTGCTCTTGTGTTCTCTGCTTCCATCTCCCTCTCTTGCTTTTCTCCCTCTCACCCCGCTCCCTCTTCTCCTGCATATCTGATACAAACAAGAAGGTACCCAGCTGAGCACCCTGAATGCTGTAAGCATCTCTGCAGGCCTAACATTAAGCACAATGATGAACACATTGTGGGCTGGCCATACATTTTAAGCCATTCCACCTTCACATCTGGATAAGGCATCTTTTCTCTGAGCTAACTCATGGGCCTAATGCTATCAAGGACACATTCAAATACACATCAACCATTGGGTTCCATGAGGCAACTCTGATGAGGGACAGTGATTCAAGGACACATTCAAATACACATCAACCATTGGGTTCCATGAGGCAAGTCTGATGAGGGACAGTGATTCAAGGACACATTCAAATACACATCAACCATTGGGTTCCATGAGGCAACTCTGATGAGGGACAGTGATTGAAGCTTCTCAACAGAAACATAAAACCACATCACTGTACAGACAACGGATGATATACAAACAGTACAGACACCACAGCAAGACAGGACATGAGAAACGTGACATTTCCTATTTGATATGCGTTGCTCATTCAAGTGATGCCTGAAGGATTTGTGCGAGAAGAAAGTGAGGCAGACAGACGAGAACAGCATGAAATAAACTGTTGTGAGGTGTAGAACAGAAAACTCAAACACATTTTCTCCCGGAGATTTCCAAATCTAATTCCAGTCAGGTTTATTTCTCTCTTTTTCATGAATGGATGAGACGGGATGTGGGGAATGCTGGAGACCGCTCAGCGTGAGATGATGGGGAGCGTGCGCCACCCTGAAACGTGCTTCTTTATCTGGTGTTTCTCATGCTTCTGGGGAGTATTAAAGATAATCTCTTCCGTAGCTGTCAGAGCCTTGACTACAAGCCCTGGAAATAAGTCAGGGAAAAATAGTACATTCACCCAAAAGATAACTATTAAAAATCACTGTGCCTAGTCTTTCCTGGTGGTGCAGTGGATAAGAACCTGTCCGCCAATGAGGCAGACACAGGTTCAATCCCTGGTCGGGGAAGATTCCACTGGCTGTGGAGCAGTTAAGCCCAGGTGCCACAACGACTGAGCCTGAACCCTACAGCCTGCAAGCTGCACCTACTGAAGCCCTAGCACCTAGCGCCCGTGCCCCACCACAAGAAAAGCCACTGCAGTGAGAAGCCCGCACACGGCAACTTGAGAGTAGCCCCCGCTCGCCACAACTAGAGAAAACCACGCACGGCAACGAAGACCCAGCACAGCCAAAAATACAGTAATTTAATAATTTTCTAAAAAATCGCTGTGCCAACATTTGCTCCTTCCGCTAAACTGTGTTTTCAAAACCTGAGAGAGGAGCCAGGTCCTGGTGCGTCCCTTGTGGCCTGAGCCTGCAGCAGGCTGGAGAGGGGCGGCAGGTAGGCCTGGACAGATGCCTCATCTCTACTGACCAAGCATGGGACCCACATCACAGTTGCTCATCAGTTCGATGAAGTGGGAAATAATACCTCCTCCATGGAGTCGGGGGGAGTGGGTGGAAGGTGGGGGCTAGATGTGAATTTGAAAAGAAACAAGTTAAAGAAGCAAGCGAAAGAAGTTAAAGGCACACATTAAAGGTCTGTGGCCATGATTATTATGGCTTTGCTTCAAAATTTCTGGTTGCTTGGAAGCCTTGTATGATAAGACAATTTTTGCTGACTCTAGAAATTCTAACTGCTTAGCTTGGTTGCCAGTGAGACGCAAAGTAGGGACAAGTTAGGGTTTCCTGAATGTGCAGGGTGAAGGACAGGTGAGCTCTGGTCCAAATGCAGGACCTTGACTGAGAGGGTATCATACGAAAAAGCAGATTCCTCTGGGAAAGATACACTGGGGTCCTTAAGCCCTAGGACCTCAGAGTGTGAGATTACCAGGAGACAGGGTCCTGAAAGAGGGAAGAGAGTTATCAGGCTGGACCCTGATCCATCTGACTGATGTCCTCGTAAGAAGAGAAGACTGGGACACAGGCAAGCACAGACAGAGGACCATGTGAGGACGCGGAGAGAAGACCAATCGACAAGTCAGCGAGAAAGGCTTCAGGAGGAGCCAACCCTACCGATACCATGATCTCGCGCTTCCAGCCTCTACGAACTGTGAGGACACAAACTGTTGTTGGCGCCCCCCGGCATGTGGTATTTTGTTAAGATAGTCCAAGAAATTAAGACAGAGATACTCTGCCCCCAGCCCCATGGTGTTCTACAGCAAAGACAAACACACTTCCCACTTCCCCACTCGTGTCCCCACCACATATACAGTAGCCTAATGATCTTCTACCTGAAATAAAATAAAATAATTTTTTCCTTTAAAATGTGTTCAAAAGTTACATTAGGAAAAACTGCTCTGAAACTAAGAAGTCATGGGACTGGATTGGCTGCTCTCCTCCCAAGTGACCTCCTCTCATCAGCGCTCCTGTGATGATCAATACCACATGCCCACCAGCCCTCCTGCCCTCCCCTGAGTCGGGCGCCTCTGTCTCACTGCCTCCTTGATTCCCACTTGAACAGCCCTGATGACCCTCAAATCAACAGGCCCAAACTAGAATTAGGGTCCACACCTGCCCACGTCTGGCCCATCACCAGAGTTCAAACACCACCACCTAACCGGTCATCATGGCAGTAAGAGGCGAGCACAGCAGTAAGAGGTGATGAGGTCCTTCTTGTCGCCTCTCCCACTCCCACCCCCAGTTCATCCCCTGGGGCCATCAGCATTGCCCCACCAGTCTCTCCTGCATCCGTGCACTTCTCTCTGCCCACCTGGCTTCACCCACTGCATCCCCCGCATTGTCCTTTACCCACCAGGACAGCCCCCAGGTCCCTCCGTGTGTACTGTGCTCTACAATCTACTCTCCTCCTAGCGGCCCACATGGTCTTTGAAAAACACAGGTCTGATCAAAGCACTGTTTGCAGAAAAACCTGTGAGAACTTTCACACACTGCAGGTGGGGGAGAAAGTCAGAACAGACACCTTAGAAAGTGGCTTGTCAGGATGCATTACAGTTTTACATACATACAGACAACCCCAGACAGGATGGCTGGGTTTTTCAGCTTTACAACACTGCAACAACGATATACATTCCATAGAAACCCTACTTTGACTTTTGAATTGTGCTCTTTTCCCAGGCTAGTGATATGTGTTTAGATCCCTCCTTGTGAGGCTGGGCAGTGAGCAGCAGCTCCCAGTCAGATTGGAGATCACACAGGCAAACACGTGATACACTTACAACCACACTAGACTCAAGACAACCATTCTGCATTCCACTTTCAGTACAGTATTTAATCAATTACATGAGATATTCAGCACTTTATTATAAGACAGACTCGTGTTAGATGGCTTTGCCCAACTGCAGGCTAATGGAAGTGCTCTGAGCATGCTTAAGATGGCTGGGCTAAAAGTCATGATGTTGAGTAGGTCAGGTGTATTTCAATGTGTTTTCAACTTATAATATTTTCAACTTACAATGGGCTTATAGGGAAGTAACCTCATCACAAGTCACGGAAGAGATACACCTTAAGTTCCAGAAGTTCCAATCTTAGAAAAACAGCCAATAGCAAAGTGAAATAGAATCACCAAGTATTTCACAGTAGCAGTACTCCAGACAGCCAAAACCAGGAAACAACCCAAACGTCTGTCCATCAATAGTAGAACTGATCAGTTATGTTATATTCACATACTAAGCTATTGCTGCAAACAGCTAGTGGATACACCTCATACTGTTGAGTAAGAGAAGCTAAACCAAGAATACAGGGTACGCCTCCGTTTATGTAAAAGTTCAGAATTGGTCAAAGTCAGTCTGTGGCATTACCAGCTAGGAAAGGGTTTCCGTGGGAGCATGCTGGTGACTGGGAAGGTGCTGTGGCGTTCATCATGTTCTGTGTATTGGCCTGGGTACTGGTTACATGAGCAATGTATGCACCGTGAAAACTGATAAGCTGACCTGTACAGGCACCTTTCTGAAGGCATGATTGTGGACTAAATGTTTGTGTCCCTCCCGAGATTGTATGTTGAAACTCTATTCCCCCAAAGTGATGCTACTGGGAGGTGAAGCCCTTGTGGGGTGATTAGGATCAAACAAGGTCCCAAGGACTCTACACACAGGTTGCATTAGTGCCCCTGTAAGAGTCGAGGGAAAACCTCCCACTCTTTGCTCCCTACCAGGTGAGGACATGAGGAGAACAATCTCATCTGCAACCTGTTAGCAAGTCCTCACTGGAATTCCAGTGAGGAATTCCAGCCTCAGGAACTGTGAGAAGTGAATTGATGCCGTTTATAAGGCACTTGGTCTGTGTAATTTTTCACAGCAGGTTGAATGGACTAAGACAGCTTATCATACTTCAATTTACAAAAAATAAAGGAAAAAACAAACAATATTGATGATTCCATTGCTCTTTATAGAAAGACCAAGGTCCTTAACTTGCTTCAAAAACTTCTTGGTTGGGTCCTGGTTTATATCTTGAATACAGGGCTCCCCACACTCCTCTCCCCATCCTGGGCTTCAGCTACACTGGCCTCACTGTTCTCTCCATCCCCTGAAGCCACAGCTTCCTCTGACCCCTGGTCCTTGCACAGACTGCTTCCCCAGCCGGCCTGAGCTTCATCTCCTACTCCATCCACCTGTTACTTTCTATTCATCCTTCAGACCTCCACTCAACCCTCACCTCCTTGGAGAGGTCTTCCTCTGCCTCCTGGCCCTAGGCTGTGTACCCATTTTATACTCTTAGACTTCTCTTCATGGCAACTGTCACAGCTTATAATTACCTGCTTGTGTCTTAGCCTAATATCTGTGTCCCCCACTAGACTTCAAAGCTGTGTGGTCAGGGTGCAGATCTGTCTGTTCTACAGACTGGATCTACAGTGCCAAGCCCAGCACCTGCCTTGTAGCATGTATTCACTGCATAAATATTCATGGGCTAAGACAGTGATCCATCATGAGACAGCGGCTTCATTTTTTTTCCATCAGACATCTCCAAAGTTAGGAAGTTTCCTTCCTGATGTCTAATTCCTTTCTGCTGCAATTTGAGTTCCTTTATCCTCATCTTGCCCTCAGTGAATATAAATTGAGATACCACGGAATTTCCATTTTCCATACTTTCTGTATATATTTGAAGTCAGCTATTAAGTCACTTTTGATGTACATGTGTTCAGGAGAAAGAAGCTGATCCATGCAGATCAGTCATTCATGCCTGTTCTCTAATTGTGTTTTGTTTAAATGTAAACTCAGAATGCAAAATTATTTGGAGGAAAAAAAAAAACCAAACCACAGATCTGAACATCTATGTTTCACCAGGGATTGTAGACAGCCGCATCATTCAGCCTCACAGCTTGCTTGCTTAGTGGCTCAGTTGTGTTTGACTCTTTGTAAACCTTTGAACTGTAGCCTGCCAGGCTCCTCTGTCCATGGGATTTTTCAGGCAAGAATACTAGAGTGCGTTACCATTTTCCTCCTCCAAGGGATCTTTCTGACCCAGGGATCAAACCCATGTCTCCTGTATTTCCTGCATTGCAGGATGATTCTCTACCTGCTGAGCCATTGGTGTTTTTCACAGCCTCACAGAGTGTAGCTAAACTGAGGGTACCTAAAATAATACTGACACCCAACCTCCACTGAGCCCCACTTAGACCAGGAACCAGTAAGTCAGAGCGCTCCGGTACGTTTTGAGTAACCCAGCTCCTAAGAACTCGAGTCAGGATGAGGGCACAGAAGCCTAGAGTCAGCATCCAGATCTTTATCCCGTGAGAATACAGAAATACTTCTTCCTTTCCCTCCACCAGTAAATGAGCTACAAAAATAACAAAGCTTTGTGCTTACATTTTACCTTATTACTTTCAATGTTGTAAATATACTTTTTAAAAGATGGATTACTTGAATGTTTATGACACGTGACTTGTAAAAAAAAACTAGAATCATTAATTTGTGTCCCTGTGTTATCAAAAAATAAATAAATACAAAACTTTGGATGCCTGTGTCTTGACTTTTCTTTAAGCTGTAATGAAGATAAGTTTTAGTCCCAGTATACACTGACTTTAGTTACTAGATTCATGACAGGTCACTAAGTAGAACATGATCTTATCCCCTTAGTGTTCAGAGTCTAACATAATTTGCCTATTACCTGGATTAGGAATATTCTAAATGAAAATGACATACGGGATCATCCAATTAATCCTCCTGGCTGTTCAGGTTTGGGCTCTGCAGTCAGACTCTTCTTTAGCACAGCCAGAATGGTGGGTATCATAACATCCTATAGACCTCTTGATAGAAAAGGACATGCTCGTATTAAACTAAATGCCCCCTTTTTCATTTTCATCCACTGTTTGTGGGGGAGATTTCCCTGTGACTGTGATCTGGCCCCTTGATCAGGTAACCCCTAGTCTACTTTCCCTCCAGAGTGGTCCTTTAGCTGGATATAAAATCAGCACATGTACTATGGCTCCTATTGAAACTGTTCTCCATCCAGATAGAACCATCTTTCCTAATCTGTGGGGTTTCCCTGATGGCTCAGTGTATAAAGAATCCACTTGCAATGCAGGAGATGCATGTTCGATCCCTGGGTCAAAAAGATTCCCTGGAGGTGCGCATGGCAACCCACTCCAGTATTCTTGCTGGGATAATCCCATGGACAGAGACTAGTGAGCTACAGTCCAAAGAGTCACAAAGAGTCAGACATGACTAAGCATAAGCACAAGACTCCTAAGCTGTGGGCATGCTGTACATACCCCACATTCTAAGGTGGGGACCAAGGGAGGGGGAGGACAAAAGAGGTCCACATACCAGCCCTGAGCATCATCAGGCAGACAAGAACCACCGAGTTCTGGTTCACCACAGTGCCCTGCATATCTCTGCTATGGCTCCAAAAAACCAGAAGCCCTCCAGATGCTCATTTGCTGCACAGGGTTCTGGATTGTGATACACTTAAATCAGTGGAGATGTTCAGACCCAAAGTTTAAAATACAGAATGCAGCTGCTGTGGGTCAGTGATACCCAGGCCATTTCTGCAAAAGATATGACCGCCCTTCATGACTACTAGGAGAGTTAGGTGCTGCCACTGATGCTAACCAGAGTTAGAAACGTAACTAAAAGAAATATGACATGGGATAAAGTCTTCCGGTTATGCCACTATGTGCCAGGGCTCTCAGATCTTTTTTGGTCTGCATTCTACATCATTTTCAACCAGGAACCAGTGCAGAAGCACGTTTAGGAAACAGTTAACAGGCAACAGAATGGTCTCAACATGACCTGGCCATTCACATACCTTCTGGTACGGTTTGCTCTATTCTTTTTTTCCCCTTTGGTTCTATTTACTGGGCACTCATGAGCTCTCTAAATCCTCCATGATGGATCTCAGGAGAAAGGTGGACGGAAGGAGAAGACCAGAGCCACGCAGCCCTTGCTGCTGCAAAGAGGGGAGGCCATGGGGTCTTTCCCTTTTGCCATTTAGAGCGAGAACAATTCAGTGACACCAAACCAGTATGTTCATACAAGACAGACCCAGATGAGCTAGAGGGGAATTAATGGATCATTTCAGCCATTCAGCTTATTTACAAAAGAAGAAACATGAGCTCAAAACCAGGAAAGTGAACTGCCTGAGACCCCTCAAGTTGTCAGTCCTGATGAAAGCATCAAAGTTGTGGCTTTGGTCTATAGCTGGCCGTCCCCATAGCAGGTGAAACGCAATCAGTGCACCCAGTTTCCAATAAGGGGAGTCCCATGGTGGCTCGGACGGCAAGGAACCTGTCTGCAATGCAGGAGACCCGAGTTTGATCCCTGGGTCAGGAAGATCCCCTGGAGGAGGGCTTGACAACCCACTCCAGTATTCTTGCCTGGAGAATCCCATGGACAGAGGAGCCTGGCAGGCTACAGTCTATGGGGTCGCACAGAGTCAGATACGACTGAATGACTTACTTGCTTACTTAAGGCAGACAACACCTTACAATGGTGGCCTCAGTCACCTAGGCCCAAAGCTGGCTAAGGCTGGTTTCCGCACAGATTCAGCTAGCAGACAGCTTCTCCTCCTGACTAACAGCACCCCAGGTCATTGCCTCCAAATACTACAGCTGTAAGTGTCTGATCACAGGCTTAATGAAAATTCACTTTGCCACCAGGCAGGGCAGATTGATTTCTCTCCCAGTGTTTATATCCATATATTAGACAAGTTTGAGGTCAGACTGGGGTCAGACAGAGCTGGTCTCCTATGGTCACATCCAGAGGATGCTTAGAACAGACCCTGCGGGCTTCTAATGCCTGTACCCCCGATTCTGATAGAAATAGCTTTAGTGCCTTCATGAGTATCTCAGTTAAAACTATGATACTCTGAATAATTTAGATGACTGCTAAAGGGATGCACTGCGTTTTATTTTCTCAAACTGGAAGGCTATGAACAAAAAAAGTTTTCAAGTGAAAAAGACAAAAGTCATGAAAATGTGTTAGCTCCTAAGTCTTTGACCAGACCTACACTGGAGCACTATTTAAGATTATTCAAGATGCCTTCCTTCTAGTTGTGAAATTGAAATTTGAGCATTTCAA